>NC_049901.1:14596170-14940643 GCF_001411555.2 Juglans regia | reverse complement strand
AGACATATCAACATCAATGATCGATGATAGTTGAAACATTAATTGTACATCATGTGTATACAAATCTTAGAATAAAAACTTGAAAATAGAAAGAAAAACTCAGAAATTTTAAAAAAAAATTAAAAAATAGGCATAAAACCAGAAAATCAAAATTACAAAAAACATATATACGCAAAATAAGATCTAATTTTATTTTCTAAATAACGAAAAGGTTTTTAAAAAACTAAAAATGCTCGCAATGAGTAATTTTGAAAAAAAAAAAAAAAAAGAAGCAGAAAGCGCAATAAGAAAAAAAAAACACACACACACAACACCCAAAAGGGAATAAAGATTAAAGTACAAATCTATTATTAATGGCCATGTGGATCTTAAATAAAGATTACAAGGAAAAAAAAAAAACACAATATTGGGACCAAATAATATATTTCTTTTTATTCGAACCACTAAAAATATTACCTAATATGGACCTACTAATTTCTCCAAACCAAGCAATACTGAATATAACAATGAGAGGATAACTGTTATTCTATATCTTAAAAATTATTTTTAAGTAAAACAAGATCTTTATTAGTAGAAGAAGGCCAAATTGTGCTTACGTCTAGATGAAGCAATAGGAGAAAGGTCAAATTATTCACAAAATTTCTCATTTCATATTTGACTTTTTTACCGTTATTCATTTGTTAACGAAACAATTTTTTATCATTACACATATTAATACCAAATTTTTTAATTATACTGATAATATCATCATAAGTGTAATTATCATAATTAAATAATTTCGAGATATCAGTAAGTTCATCCTTAATTTTATTAGCAAATTAATAAATGAGATATTTATATATATATAGACACTCACAAGTATAATTATGAGAAAAAGAAATAAAAGGTTATATGGATGCATGGAAAGCATTTAGTTTTCTGCTAAATTCTGGAGGCCACTAATTTACGGCAAATCATTTAAAGTGTATAAATTTCGTGTAATTTATTTAAAAAGAATATTATTAAAAAATATATTTTTTATATGAATTTTAAATTTATTATTTTTTAAAAAAGAATACTAATGAGTTACAGTAAATATCATTTCTATATAAAATATGGTGATCTTGTATCAGTCTTTACATAATGATATGGTGTCACGGAAAGGGAATAAAAAGCTGCACCGATACCTGATCTATATTTTTGACTTACTAGCTATGATTAGATGTGTGTGTTAATATGACATGTATCTTCATTAGCACATACATCAACAAGTGAGGCGTAGTCTTTAATTCCCATTAATCTAAGGATTAACAGCATAGGTAATTGGGGCCATAATTTAATGCAGAGAGTACTACTTACTACTAACCCATAAACGGCCCCATTTATTTTTTGGTTCATGAACGTCCATTATTATGTACCATTATTAACCTTTTTCTTTTTGGTCGGACGTACTTTCAGAAAAGCAAGCTACCTCTGGAGGCTTGCACTAATTTCTTTCTTTTTTTTTTTTTTGTTTTCAAATTATATTTCAAACTGCATGGGAAGCAAATGGAATGCGGTGGATTTAGACATAAAATTCAGATAAAATGAGATGAGATATTTTATTAAAAAAAAATAAAATATTATTAAATATTATTTTTATTTTAAAATTTAAAAAAATTAAATTATTTATTATATTTTTATATAAAAATTTAAGAAATTTATAATGATAAGATGAGATAAAATATGACTTGTTTTCAAACCCACCCTACACAGGAAATTTATAACCAATTATTAATTTCAAACTTTGTTTTAGGAGGCCCTTCAAAGTTATCACTAGTGTAATTTTACTTTTTTTGTTTTTTTAAATATTTAAAAATATATATAATATAAAAATTTATTAGTAGTGACTTCCTTAACTGTTAAAAAATAATAATAAAAAAATAAAATAAATGATCGATCAAAATGAAAACTTTCAAAAGAATAAAAAAATAAAAAACTCCTTCAGAGCTGCTCAAACATTTCTCAGGAGGAGTTTGAGCGGCTTCACCACTCCCGTTTATTTGAGAACTCATATGAAGTAGAAACCGTGCATGTGTATACTGTATATAGATCAGTGCAATACACGGTGTGAGAAATGCATGTACGGGTTTCCAAGCGGACAACCAAACGTGGAATGCGTGGGGCTATTTTACATTAATAAGACACCAGAGCTTGGGAACAAAAGGGGCCCAATGGTCGGCTATCAACAACTTCAGCAGAAGAGATTGGGATTTCAAAGCTCCGAAGGGGTGTGAAAACATAATAATTAGATTTAAGATGATTTGTATTTTCCCAACAACCAGCTGACAACACCCAAAAACAAGTGCTCTTCAAAGATAGAGTGAGCGATTAATCTTAAACGGTTCAGCCATTAACTGAAACTGTAACAATATTGATTGCTGTCTCTGTTACCCAGATGGAGCTTGAGTAGTACTTCTCCAATCTAAAACCAAAAAACATCGATTGCCATTACCAGGCCAGATGGTAGTTCCACACGCACAGAATCTCATGAGCTGAATGAATCAGAAAATGGACCATCAATAATAAATAAAATAATTCATCACCATTTCACCTGCGGAGAATGACTTCTCATGGAACTGTAGTACTTGACGAAACACCTTGTCATCGAGATTTTATAAATGGCCTCAGACTCTCAGGTGCAATCCAAAACGAATTTCTCATAAATGGATCGATGGAACTGATTTCCTCCTGACAACTAACGAGCAAAGCTGATCATCAAAAATAAGGGATAGTTAATTTGGCAAATTAAATTGCACCAAACGTTTTTTTAGTTGTAAATAGTTACTTTAGTTGTAAGTTCATTTTTTTACACACGTGCTGCACATGTACACGGTTTCTTCTCTTGTATATATACACGTAAACTCAACTCTGTATTTTACTTTTCACTTTCATAATAATGGTGAATACAGTTTCCAATTCAGAAGAATTCATGGACTTTCTTAAATCTTCTTGCACTTTCGGGTGATTGGATCATCCAAGATCAATTTTCCTACGTGGTATTAGAAGAAATTTTCTATTCTTGATGGCTTCTTCTTCTACTTTTGCAACGCTCGCTGTGAATCTCACGGACGATTCTTCAAAGTCCGTATTTTCTTCATCATGGCGAAAATCCAGAGATTATTCTTGTTTCTCAGTTGCTGCATGTAGCTAATTACAATTCTTGGAGTAGATCTATGAGGATTGCTCTCAAGGCAAAGAACAAACTAAGGTTTATCGATGGCAGTTTGAATTTTCCTTCAAATTCCTCTAATCATGCGCACGATGCTTGTCTTCGATGCAATGGTATGGTGTTTTTATGGATTCTCAATTCTGTCTCGAAGAAATTAACAGCAAGTTGCATTTAGATTTATACAGCTGCTGCACTTTGGGCTGACCTCTAAGTGAAGTTTTCGTAGTCTAGTGGGCCACGAATTTGCCAACTTCATAAGGATATCTCATCTTTACTTTAGGAAGACATGTCTGTAAGTAATTACTACACTCAGTTGAAAACCTTATGGGATGTGGACCAAATTGTAATTGTGGTGTGTTGAAAGGGTTACTAGAATATCAACAAGAAGAATGTGTGATGAGGTTTCTAACGGGGCTTAACGATACATATTCTCAAGTTAGAGCCCAAATTCTCTTGCTAAATCCTCTACCACCCATAAACAGGATTTTTTTCCCCTAATTTTACAAGAGGAAAGCCATCGTAGCCTTGACATTTATAAAGTTTCCAATTTGGATTCCGCTAGTTTGGCTTCTACTAGACAAACATTTGATTCCCATAAATATGTTCCAAGATCCAACTTCTATTCACAAAAATCGAAGTCTATTTGTAGCCATTGTGAAATAACAGGACGCACGAAAGAAAAGTGTTACAAACTACATGGATATCGTCTTGGCTACAAGAACACAAAGCCTAGAATAAATTAAGTTGATGGTAACTCGTATGATATTATTTCACAAGATAAACAAGTTAGAGAGATACCTCAATTACCATTTACTCAAGAACAATGCCAACAATTACTTTCTTTGCTTGAGATACACAATTCATCTAAAAAACCTGCCTTGGCTCATTTAGTAGGTACCACATCTCGGCCAAATCCTTAGTCATTTTTCAATCAATCAGGTAAATTCTTGTCTATTGTGAATCTTGATCCTTGTTTGTTCTCTGTTAAACAATATCATTTTGATCTTGATATTCCATGGATTATCAACACTGGAGCTACTGACCATATGGTTAGCTGAGTGTCACTTTCCCTCTTATACCATTGCATTCATCTTTTTTCACACTACCAAATGGCCATAAAGCACCAATTATACACATGGGTTATTAAAATTTCAAATTCCTTGGTTCTTAACAATGTTTTGTTTGTTCCTTCATTTTCCTTTAAATGCTTGTCAACTAGTCATCGTACCCATTCTTCTAATTGTTGCCTAATCTTCTTAAACAAATTTTGCTTCATGCAGGACTTGTATGCATGGAAGACAACTGGTCTAGGTGAAGAAAGAAGTGGTCTTTACTATTTGCTGCATCATAAAGCATCAATCTCTGATGCATCGTCTATTGGACCTTTTGTTTGTACATCTATCAATTTGGTTCTATGGCATTATCGCCTATGTCATCCTTTTTTTCTCAAACAAAGTTTTATACATAAACTTTTTCATGTTGTAACTCCTTCAAGACATAAAACTGTGATGATGTATGTCATTATACCAAACAATCTAGATTAGTTTTTTCCAATAGTGACAAATATGGGGCACACTTTCTACTCCTTGTCCCTTTGAAATAATACATTGTGATATATGGGGCCCATTTTCTACTCCTACTCTAGATGGGTTCCATAATTTTTTAACAATTATTGATGATTTCACAAGAGCAACTTGGGAATACTTAATGAAAACCAAATCTGAAACTTGATCCAAACTCATCTCTTATATTGCTATTGTAGAGACACAGTTCAGTTCTAAAATAAAAATCTTTAAGAGGTGATAATGAGTTAGAGTTTGATATGTCTGCTTATTTCTCTGCTAAATGTATCATTCATCAAAAGAGTTATGTAGCTACTCCTCAACAAAATGGAATAGTGGAAAGAAAACATTGGCATTTACTAGAAGTTGCACGTGCCTTAAGGTTTCAAGCATATTTACCTCTTTGTTTCTGGGGTGATTGTGTTCTAACAATAGCTTATATCATAAATAGATTGCCTACGCCTATCATTTCTAACAAATCTCCCTATGAACTTCTATTTTCTCAAAAACTCAGTTATTCCCATTTAAAAGTGTTTGGTTGTTTATGTTATGCCAACACTCATGTTGTTCAAAGATCCAAATTCGATTTTAGAGCTAGAAAATATATTTTTCTGGGTTATTCATTTGGGATAAAAAGGTACAAATTATATGATTTGAACTCTAAATCTGTTTTTTTTTTTTTTTTTTGTCTAGAGATGTAGTATTCTATGAACATGTCTTTTCATATAAAAACAACAACAACATTTCTTTAGATCTTCAATCAATTTCTTTAAAATCTTTTGTGTTGTCCATTTCTGCTTCAAATATACCTGTTGTTGTCTTACACCCTATTGATAATGCAGAGAATTCTCACCATTATTTACCTATTGATCAGTCACACCAAGTTTCAGGTTTTAATCCTTTCATTAATAATCATTTTGTCAAAAGGTCTACTAGAACCAAACATGCACTACAATATTTGCAGCAATATTATTATGATTTAATCACTTCTTTTTTGTCAAGCATGGAATCTTCCATTGCTACAACTTCTTCCAAGGTAAGTACTCCTTATTCTTTGTCTACTTACCTTTCTTGCAACAAACTCTCTCCCACTCATCGTGCTTTCACCATAACTCTCTCATCTCAATTTGAATGTAAATACTACCATCAAGAATTTAAATTCCTCATTGGCAAGAGGCTATGGCAGCAAAATTATCTACACTCGAGAAAAGTAATACTTGGATTCTCACTGACTTGCTTCCTGATAAACACCCCATTGGTTGTAAATGGGTGTACAAATTAAATATAAATAAGATGACATCATTGAAAGATTTAAAACTGGGCTTGTAGCTAGGGGATACACTCAACAAAAGGGGTTGGCTTTTATTGACACTTTTTCTCCTGTGACCAAACTTACAAGTGTTAGATGTTTGCTAGCCGTTGCTTCTTCACATAATTGGTATTTACATCAATTGAATGTAAATAATGCATTTTTCCATGAAGATTTGGATGAGGAAGTGTATATGACACTACCTCAAAGGTATGACAAAAAGGGGGAGACTCGGGTATGCATATTAACCAAATCACTATATGGCCTAAAGCAGCCTTCAAGGCATTGGTATTGTAAAGTCACTAATTGTCTTTTAGAACATCATTTTACACAGTCTAAGTGTGATTATTCCTTATTCACATGAGTTTCTGGTTCTACATTCCTTGCCCTTTTAATATATATTGATGATGTGATTGTGGCTAGCAATGATCTTAAGGTTGTCCAAGACATAAAATCTGTTCTTAATGGTGCTTTTCAGATTAAGGATCTTGGAGATCTTAAATATTTCCTTGAATTAGAAGTGGCTAGATCTTGTAAAGGAATTTCACTATGTCAAAGACATTATGCCTTGGAAATACTGGTTCATACTGGTTTTTTTCACTGTAAACTAGCTAAAGTCCTTATGAATTCTAACATGCGTTTGGCCAAGACAGATTCTGCATTGTTAGAAGATCCCACAGTATATAGAAGGTTGGTAGGGAGACTGCTTTATTTGACAATAACGAGACCTGACTTGGCTTATTCTGTGCAAATCTTGAGCCAATTCATGGATAACCTGCCTAAATACATTTAGATGTTGCACATCATGTATTAAGATATCTATAGGGTAAACCTGGTCAGGGCATTTTTCTTTCATCTCCTCCTTATTGCACTTGAAGGCTTTCACAGATTTTGACTGGGCAACTTGTCCAGACACCAGAAAATCAGTCACTTGCTTTTGTATAATTTTGGGTGATTCTCTTGTTTCTTGAAAATCATAGAAACAAAATATAGTTTCATAATCTTCAGTTGAAGCTTAATATAGAGTATTGGCTTCCACTGCTTGTGAATTAACTTGATTAATTGCTTTATTCCAAGATTTTGGCATTTCTCGTCAGTATCCAGCATTATTATTCTGTGACAGTAAAGTTGCACTCCATAAAGCAGCAAATCCTATTTTTCATGAGAGAACTAAGCATATAGAAATTGATTGTCATATGATGCGTGAGAAGATGCAATCTGGTGTACTTCGAACTCTACATGTTACTTCTCAACACCAGCTAGCAGATATATTCACCAAATCCTTGCCTCTTACTCAATTTCTTTATGTTCTTTCCAAGATTCTGTTCAAGATGGTTGTTCTTGACATTCACACTCCATCTTGAGGGGGAGTTTCTTGTAAGTTCATTTTTAAATTTTCTTATAAATAGTTACTTTGTAAATTTTTTAAATAGTTACTTAAGTTGTAAGTTCATTTTATTACATGTGCGCTGCACATTTACATGTTTTCTTCTCTTGTATATATATATATATATATATATATATATATATATATATATATATGTAAACTCAACTCTTTACTTATTTTTCACTTTCAAAATAACAGTGAATATAGTTCCCTCTTCAAAAGAATTCTTGGATTTTCTTGAATCTTCTTGCACTTTCAGATGATTCGATCATCCAAGACCAATTTTCCTACAGGTACATTATGATGGACACTTTCCTTAGAGTCAATTTTGCCACTTCCAAATCTTAACATGCACAAGACTTCTTAATAATCTACTCTCAAGATACAACAACAACGTCGGTTTCCATTAATCTCATTTTTTGTGCACATAAAAAGATATCTTTGAACATAATATAAAATAAGCCCAAAGAAAGAAAGACACAAAATAAAGGATGAATTGTTTCTCTAAATTTTCTATAGAATTTGGAGTGATTAAATTCGTAGGTGGGGTTCCCTATTTACAGAAAATAAAATGACACTTGTGAAAAGTCATAATTTTTCAATTCGCGGTGAACACATTTAAAACATTTTTAATTAACCAAAGGTTGCAACATTTTGTGTAAAGGCCCCCTTTTCCAAGTGTTGTGCATTGGTTCAAATTATAATGGTGCCTATTTGTGGGACTTGAACATGGACTATAAGGAAGAACCATAAAGGCCGAACCACTGAACCAATGCATTGGTTCATGACATTGGGCACATATTGATACTAAATATGGTTAAAATGTTGTGATCAATTAACTATAAAATCAACAAATCCCCCACTTGATTGAAATATTTTAAAAAATAAATAAATTCTTTAAGCTAAATACTATACATCAATAGAGGTAGTTTGCGGCTTTGAATGTCTACCTAGTGTTAGCGTGTTTCCATCTGAAATATTTATGCTGAGCCAAGTGTGGAACCAGAATATTTAAACTCAGACTTCTTCATACCACACGCATAGTATGACATATATCATGTTCCTATCAAAGTGGTGCATAAATGTTGTGCATTATATCTTGGATTCATGAGCACTTTAGGAAATAGCCCAATTACAATAGACTATAGCCCCACAGTAACAATCACATATGTGAGTCCTCCAAGGATACCTACAATTTAATACCTCGTCTTAGTTTTGGACTCATTCAAAACATTTAGCGTTTTCATTATCATTGCATTCATAGCACCCACACCCTAGGGATGTACTAATAGTAATATTTTGATAATGCTCTTCAATCACTCAAGTAGCTTGTTCTTACCATTGAACTTTCTTCTTGGGGTCTCTAGTTAGGAAGGTTGGGTTTTGACTACCGGTGACTTAATTAATGGATTTTCGTCCATCACCCTTAATGTATGTATAACCTTTAACTTTGACAATCCTTTCATCAAATGATTTGCTAAGTGCTAAGTTATCTTCTGAATTTACACATTCAAGAGTCTTTCTCAGGTATATTATAATAGAATGTTTGATACTAAGTGTCTCCTCTTATGATTAAAGTATTTATTATTACAAACACTTATCATAGCCTCATTGTCACAAAGAACATAAAAAAGCTGATATTGACTTTTTAACTAATGGAACTTCTGACAATAAATTCTTAAGCCACTCTACCTCATATCCGGTAGTATTCACAGCTATAAATTCAGCCTCCATAGTAGGTCATGAATCACAGTTTGCTTGGAAGATCTCCAGGCCACAATTGCTCCGCCAAGAGTGAAAATATATCCACTTATTTCCTTACAGTCTACTATGCCAGTTATCCAACAAGTATCATCATATGCTTCTAATACAATAAAATACCTAGAATAAGGGATACTGTATGTCATGGTTCCTCACAAATATATAAGAATTCTATCTAATGTCTTCTAATGAAAATCATCAGTCCTACAAGTAAATCTGTTAAGTCTACTCATAACATATGAAATATTAAGTCTAGTAGAATTAGCAATGCACAACAATGTACCAAAAACCTGACAATATCTCAGTTCTGAAATAGGATTTTCAAGATTCTTACTTAAATGCAAACATGGATCAAGAGGAGACCTAATAGGTTTTCATTCGAATCTACCAAACTTTTTAAGAATTTTTTCAATATAATGAAATTGATTTATGCTAATACTATTACGACGTCTAATTACCTTAATACCAAGAATTACTTGCGCTTCTCCCATATCTTTCATGTCAAAATTCTTAAATAGAAAATTTTTAACATCAATAATAATTTCTATATTGGTACCAAAGATGAGAATATCATCAACATAAAAATATAGCATTACTTATATATGCACCATAAACTATTTTAGCATATAAACACTTATCACATTCATTTATCTTAAAATCATAAAATAAATTTATTTCATCAATTTTTTTGTGCCGTTGTTTAGAAGTTTGTTTAAAGACATAGAGAGATTTAATAAGTCTACAAACTTTGTTTTTGTCTTAGAACCACTAAAACCTCTTGTTGATGCATGTATATCTACTCTTATAGATCACCATTAAGAAAGATGGTCTTTACGTCTATTTGGTGGACTGGTGAACCTTAAGTTTATAGATTCTACCTAAAGCAATTAGAACACAAATTGTGGTTATTTTAGTAACAGAAGAATACGTATTAAAATAATCGATACCCTCTATTTGTTAAAACACTTTGCAACAACCTAGTTTTAAATTTATCAATATTACCATCAGATCTCAATTTCTTTTTAAAGATCCATTTACATCCAATGGAGTTGCATCAGGGAGGAGGATCACATAAATTCCAGGTGCCATTAGTCTTAAGAGATTCCATATAATTGTTTACTTCTTCTTTCCAAAAAGAAGAATCAATAAAAAACATGGCATCATTGAAAGTCAAAGGGTCCTTCTCCACATAATAAGTATAAAATCCTGTCCAAAATCTTTTTTCTTTCTCGCTCGTTTTCCTCTTCCAAATTTATTTTCTAATCCATATGAACTCTCTGGATTAGATAAAGTTATAGGTTGATTATTGTTGGAAGGGAAACTAAATGTAGATAAAGGTCTTTCTACTTTAGTTTTGAAATGAAATAGATCTACAAAAAATGTTGTATCCCTAGACTCCATAATGGTGTTGGGTTCAATACATTAGGCTTCTGATTTGATAATGAAAAACCTATATGCATGATATGTTTAGCATATCCAATGAATAATGCATCTATTGTGTTGAGACATAATTTTATTTTTGTAATTTTTGAAAAATTAACCTTGCCAAGACAACCCCAAACTCTAAAGAAGTTAATATCGGAAATTCTATCATTCCAGAATTTATATGGTGTCTTGTCAGATCACATGAATGGTACTCTACTCAAGATAAAATAAGATATAAGTATTGCTTCCTTTCATCATTGCTCGGGTAGGCAAAAATTAGAAAGCATGCATTTGATCATCTGCCAAGATTCTATTTTTTCTTTCAGTAACACCATTGGGTTGAGGAGAATATGGAGGGATTTCCTAGTGTATAATACTATTCTCCTCGCAATATTGAACCAATTGATTAGAGCAGTATTCACCTCTTCTATCAGACCTGATAATCTCAATATTTCTCTCTAGACTTTAGTTGATTTTCAGCTTCAGTTTTATAGATAAAAAGTTTATTAAAAGATTCATTTTTTGTTTTAAACAAGTAGAGATAACACTTGGGCAAATCATCTATAAAAGTAATTAAGTTATTTATTACCACATTTCAAAACACCATTTAAATGGCAACCATTACTATGAATTTATTTAAGCAGTGACAGATTTCCTAAAACAAGTTTAAAGGTTTTCTAGGTTGTTTTGACTGAACACATACTAAATATTTTTTATCTAAATCAATAAGAACTGTAGGAATAATTTTTAAATCCATCATTTTTTGACATTATGATAATTAACATGACTTAATCTAGTATGTCATCCTTAAGAAGAACAATTAGAAAATGCAAATCTATTCTTAGAATCGGATTTGTCTACGACATTGTTTTGAACATTTATGACAAATAAACCATCACTCACATAACTTTTTTCCCACAAATGACATATATTTAGTTACAATAGTTTCCTTAGGTTGAAATAACAATGTGTAGTTTGCCCTACTTAGTAAAAATCCACCAATTAGGTTTTTCGTTGCTTCTGGCACATAAAACACTTATTCTAAAGGAATGGTGTTTCCTAATGTTAGTTTGAGTTCAAATTTTTTTACTCCAAGTACTTGTGCATATGTGAAATTAACCATCTTCACTTTCATGCCGTTTGTATTCCGATACATTGAAAAAATATTGTGGTTAGAAGTGACATGTACGGTAGCTCTTGTGTCTACTTTTCAATCATAAGAACTACAAGTCAAATAAATTAGGAGACTTATGGTTACATACTGTTCATTGGTTCCAACGGAGTCAGTCCTGTAAGCACCATATAAGCCTGTGGGTTAAGCAATCTTGGGTTGTTCGTTGTCTTGATTTTTCCTCTTCTTGCAGCGATAGTTTTTAGCCAGTGACCCAATTTGTGGTAGTTAAAATAAATGGATCTTTTATCATCTTTGTTGATATATGACTTTGGTTGTAAATTGTGCCTATAACTAGTTTTACCCTTATTGAATTTGTATCTATGGCATAATAGATTTCCATGTATTCTTTGGCCTTCTACAATATTTGTCTTCGACCGAAACTTAGAAATCAAATGTGGGATATGATCATTTTTCAAGTGTTGTTATTGGATCCTATTTACACAGATTAAGGTTTTCATGTTCTTGTCTTCACTATTATCTTTAAGAAATATACCAAAATCTTTCCATAAAGGAGTCGACTTGTTTATTCTACAAGCAATTTCGAGATGCTCGATAATACCCATTCCCCGTTGGTCCGATTCATGGTAAATAACTCATGAGTTTGCTATAGCACAGATTTGGAATCATCAATTTTAAAATCAAGAAATATACTTGTGATATACTTATCCATTCTAGCATATTATACACATTATTTTTTATCAAGAGTATTCCAAATCTTTTCGGCAGATTTAAGGTGTAGGTAAAGAATAAAAAGTGCATAACTTAAATGATTTAAAATCATACATCTACACAAGTTATCATTTTCTATGTAGGTTTGCAATTCAATAGTACATGCGGATTCATGTTAATGATCAGAAAAAAGATGATTTTCAAGAACAAAATATAATCCATGCATTATAAAAAAGATTTTCATCTTTTCTAACCAACGCTTAAAATTGACTCCTTCAAATTTTTCGGGTGTAATAGATGTAACACTCAGGCCCAGCACCAAGTCCAAGCCCAAGCCCAAGCCCATGAAATATTAATTTATTGAGAAATTTATTGAGATTAATTTTTATGGGAAGCTCATTTGAATTTTAACTAGTAATTTTGAATAGGCTACGGGTCCAAAAAAATTTAGTTTGGCTCTTAAATAGACTAATTGATCATTTAAAGCCCAAAAGCATGAACCAAGCCTAAGACCCAAAGACCCACGAAAAGGCCAAACCCATTTACTCGACATCCAAACCCGTGTATAAAACCATACACGAACACTGCTCATCATCTCTGCCTCCATTACATATTTAGGATTTTCAGTGATTCATAACAGTCCCATGTCACACGTCCTCCCCATGGGTAGACCATGTTGTATTGTACTGCAACCTCCCCTCCACGCCAACCCAAACCGCAAGCCACCAAACACACACACACACAACACACACATATATAGACCCATACAATGTACGTTCATCTCCTTCAAGCTATACGGTTGCCGCAACAAGTGTCACCCTTGTGTACATTGCCACCCAACACAACCTTGCAAGCTCCTCCATTTCCAGCAACCACAAGCAGCACACCCCCCAACTGAAGCTGCCACATCACTACCACCATGCACCACCCAACCACAGTTGCACTGCTGCCCTCTCTCTCCACAATAAGCTGAGAATGAAGGCCCCTGCTCTGTCTTCGTGAGCCGCAAGTTGACTAGATCAAGAATCACACTAGGAAGCCACCTCAATGACATACCCAACCGTGAAGTACCTCACCCGTTCTACCGTAAAAGACTTCTTGCTAAATCAGTATTGTATGTCCTCCACCGTGAATGCAGCCCTGTCCGCACCTGAGTACCTCCAACTGGCAGACTCCTTCCACCGCATCCCTTTTGTTTCCAACAACCTAAAACAGAGCACTTCAGTGCAGCCCCTGTCTAGGCCCCTTACATCCTTGATCACTGCTCAGCAGCACTAAGGCCACTGTTGCGCTGCCATAGTTTCCCATCTTCACTACACCACCGTACCACATAGTGGCCACCATGAACCGCCACAAAACCAAGTCGTGAGTTACACATTCTTCCCCACACCAATTCTCTCTCGACCACACTTCGCTCTCTCTCTCTCTCTCTCTCTCTCTCATGATCTACTGTCCTGAACAACCATCGCTGCTCACCCACGCTGGAAGCTCAAGGTTAAACCCACGACCCACATCACATGACTACTCTGCCCGTAAGCCTCTCTCCTCCACTTCATCGGTTAAAACACGTCTTTTGTTAAGCCTTAGATAGTAAATTACATATATGTGATCCAGTGCTTATTACTTATGATGATATTAGAGTGATAAAACTAGGAGAAATTAGATGTTGGAGGTTGTAGATATTTTAGAGTTTAATCACATGATTATTTGGAGGGATTATGTGGATATTAACTATTTGGGGAGTGATGATGTCTTTGGCTTATGATTATAGGCTAAATGAAGTCTAAGCTATTAATTAGATATTTTGGATATTAATTAGAAAGTGTGTGTTTAATTAAATTTTGGGTTATGATTATGGGCTAAATGAAGTCTAGGTTATTTATTAATTTCAGGTTTAAATTAGAAAATGGGTGCTTAATTAAATTGTTACATACTATTGGGAATTTACACGAGTTACGTGACTATTTTATAGGTGATGATTGGAATTCCCTTAGTATGGTTGTGAGGAAATTCAGATGAAGTTAAAAAGTCTGGATAAACGAGATTCTCATGCTAGACTTTGCATAAAAAAGATATGGACTGAGGTTGATTTGTGAAAAATATGCATGTTATGTTTTGAAAATAACTGTGACAATAACCTCAAATATGTGTTTTGCATTACTCATAAATTTTGTATAAAAGAGAAAGTATTTTCTGTCATGATTGGTGTAGATATGATCAAAAAATTTAGCATTATGTTTCTAAACTGTGCAAAAAGAGCGAATATGACATCTGAAAATTTGTGCATGTTTTGTGAAGATGCTTTGAATCTATTTTGAATATGTGAAGATGCTTTGGATCTATTTTGATTATGTGAAGATAATATGATTCTGTTCAGTACTCTGTTTTTATATAATTTGATATCTGAAAACTTTAGGCATAACATTCTAATTCTGTATCTAGTTCTATTTTTGGTTCTGATTTGATGACTCTGATTCTGTTATATAGTTGGTACCAACATTTCAATTTTTTAGTGCACCAACTTTGAAAACAAAGTGATTTTTCTACGTGGTCTTTCCTGTTTGCCCACTCAGGACTCTGAGAATGAATAAGGGAAAGACTCACATTATGATACTGTCTGGTTTGGCAACCAGGGATAGCAAAACCCAACCACTGGAGTTAAACATGGTCTTTGTTATGATATAATAAGATGATGATGTTCAATTATGTTATGTCAAGAAGTTTTTTTAAATATGAACATTTTAAACAGTCGCTCTAATATTTTGATAACATGTTTTTGGGATCTGCATTCTGAAACTAAAATGTTTTACTTTGCATTTTAAACTTTGTGAAAATGCTCATGTTTACATACTACTATATGTTCTCTACTTACTAAGTTGTTGATAACTTACACTTTATTTTCACAATATTTTTCAGATGATTTGAATATTTTAGTTGATGATCAAGATTATGGAGCATGAGAGAGATTATTTAAGTATAGTGGATTAGGCACAAAAGGATATCATGGTTATTGGAGAATGTTATTCAATAAATTTGTTGTGTTCTGATAACGTGGTATGTTGAGAGGTTGACATTTATATTAAGACTTTGTGACTTTTTAGTTAATTATTTTGGAATAGTTAGTTTAAAACATTGAAATCTATATGTAATTGAGAATTTGGAGCTTAAATTTGTATTTGGGAGACATGCTTTTAGGTGAAAGGTAGTAACTCTCCGACTTATCTAAGTATGGGGCGTTACAATATGTTTGTTAGAAATCATGGTTATAACCAATCAATTAACAATGGAACTCTATTTTAAGAAAGAGAGATCTACCCTAATATTGTTGTGAAAAGAATGGAAGATATAAAGGATTTATGTGCATATGCTTTGTAAACTAGAAAATAAATAAAATAACACAAATAATTTAGAAAGAGAGAATCTGGTGATGGTGCACATTGTGGTGGACGTTTTCCTTAAGGTAGATTCCACCGCCTCAAAATCTTAACATCCACTAGGCTTGTTGACAGTCTACTCCTAAGATACAATAACGTCGGTTCTCATTAATCTCATTTTCGATCCACACAAAAAGTAGATTCTTGAGCTCAATATAAAATAGACAAAATCTAAAAAAAGAAAGACACAAAATGAAGGAGGAAGTGGTTTCCAATTTTTGTAAAACAAAAAGATACTTGTGAAAAGTCATAACTTTTCAATTTGAAATGAGCACATTTAAAAGGTTTTCTATTAACCAAAGGTTGCAACACTTTATGTGGCCCAGCGGTTAAGGCCCCCTTTTCCAAGTGAGTTTGCATTACATCAGTCACTATTCATTTCCACACCTGACAGTTTTTTTTTCATAAGGTCTAAGGTGTAGGATGATGAATAATGGCTAATGAGAAGAATTATTCTTTCTAAGTGTTGTGCACTGGTTCAAATACCCACCGTGCCTTTTTGCTTGAATTTTTCCTTTGTTTTTGTATTCTAAAAAAATATTAAAACAATGAGATGGGGAGTCGAATGTGGACTATAAAGAAGAACCACAAGGGCTGAACCACAAAAACAGCGAGTTAAAATGGCTACTTGATTTATTATTATTGGATAGACGAGTTAAAATGGCCGAAAGGTAGAATGCTCTCTGGAAGTATCTACTTTTGGGTGTCTTTTTTTGTTGTGAGGGAATGAAGATTAAAAAATAGAGAATTTTTCTTTTATAGGGGAGGAAGAAACTGCTTGGTACTTTATTTCTTGTTTTCAATTTGAAAGTTGAAAATAAGAAAAATAATTTGATAAGTGGCAAGCTCATGGGATGGCATGTGTCATCCGTTAACTGAGATAGACAGAAAATCTGATGGAGGGATCTAATCCAAATTATTTAATATCACATGGGGCTAATCCTATAAAAAGGCAAAGGGGACTAATCGCAAATGAGCATAAGCATATGGGAGTTATGTCCAAACTTTCCTATTGATAATAGTTTAGTCAAAACAACCTTGGCATAACCGTAACTGAAAAGACATCAGAAAGAGAAATAGAGGATACGTTTTACCCTGTGGAAAGGTTGTGCATCTCGGCAACCAACTTAGCATAAATAGAAAGTAAAATATTCCCCTCTTAAGCTTGACAAGCTGAGTGTGCACTAAAGAAAATCCACACCAAAATCACTTCATTTCCAAAATGGGTGCACTTGAAACAAAATATGTTGGTACCAAGATAGTAGCATAACTAAAAATAGAGGCCACAATTAATGATCATGGCAGGGTCATTAACCAAAGCAAATATAGAATCTTATGCCTCATGATTTTCAGTTATAATATAGTATTAACAATTGTGCAATAAATAGATAATACCATTTAATCACATAACAAATGCAAATGTTACATTTACATTTTATGCGGTAGATAAATAGTGTACAAAAAACACTCATGTCTACACCAGTCACAATAAAAATATTATTTTAACATTAGATATAGAGAATAGTGTAGAAAATAACTTAGGTGGTTTTCATAACAAAATATGCAAGTTTCTAAAAAAATAAACATCAGTCAATTTTAGGTAAAGTCTAGCATATGAGTGTTGTTTATTAGATTGATTGGCAAATGCTAGTGGTTTGCTCAATACTTAAACAAAGTTTTGCCTGGTCTATTACGGTAATCATTCAAAACTGCCTAGTAAACAATATGGCAATTGATCAACATAAAACTAGCTTAAGAAATATCTATATCATTCTGACCAAAGCTTGATAAGAAGCAACTCATGAGCATACTAGAGAATTATTGTCTTCACCCCCTTTTCCAAGGTTGCAGCAGAATGCTAGGGTCTACTTGACCGCACCCTCACTAGAGGCAATTTTAGGAGATTGGGACTGTCTTCTCTCCATTCCCTTGAGGCTATCTAGGGAGGTTGTGGCCATCTTGACCCCTTCCCTTGAGGTTACCTCGAGAAGCTGGGTCTATCTTTACCCTTCCCCTTAAGGCTATCCCAAAAAGGTGGGGCCCACTTAGTCCCACCCTCATTTGAGGCATCCTCAAGAGACTATGGGTGCCTTCGCCCTTTCCCTTGAGAGTACCTTGCAAATCTGGGCCTATCTTAGCCATTTCCTCCAAGCTAACTTTGAAAGCTGGGGCTGGCTTTGCCACACTTTTACTTGAGGAATTCTTCAGGAGACCATGGCCATCTTCACCCCTTCCCTCAAGGCTACATTGGGAAGCTATGACAGTCTTCATCCCCTCCTTCGATGCTACCTCACTCTACTAGGCCTATTGTTACTTTTCTCCTTGAGGCTACCTTGGAAATGTGGGGCCGACTTTGCTAAAACAGCCTTTAAGGCATCATTAGGAGGTAATGACCGACTTCACCCCATCCTTTGAGGCTACCTCAGGAAGGTAGGCTTCTCCCCCTTTCCCTCAAGGTTCCCTTCGGAGGCTGGTGTCAGCTTTGCCCCACCTTCCCACAAGGCATCCTATAAGGCTGTAGCCACCATCACCTCCCTTCCCTCAAGGTTCCCTCAGGAAGCTAGGGTCTTCTTCACCTCACCTTCCCTTTATGCATCATCCATTGGTTGTGGTCGTCTTGGCCCTTTCCCTTGAGGCTTCCTCTGGAAGTTAAGGAAGGCTTCGCTCACTTCCCTTGAGGCAACCTCAGGAAGATGGGGTCGGCTTTGCTTCAGCCTCCTCAGAGGCATCCGGATGGAGTGGCCTTTTTTGCCCCTTCCCTTGAGGTCACCTAGGGAAGCTGGGTCTGTCTTTGCCCTTTTCGTCGAGTATCTTGGAAAGTTGGGACCGACTTTGCCTCACCCTTATTCAAGGCATTCTCGGTAGGTTGCAGCTCTTTTTGCCCCTTCCCTCAAGGCTACCTCAGGAAGCTGGGGTTGGCTTTGCCCATCCCTCCCTTGAATCTTCCTTGGGAACTACGGCTTGCTGGGATTTTTGTGTAGTGCTTAGTTTTATTTTGAGATTGAGTTTGATGATAAGATTCAAGCATTGATTTTGTTGGCCTCATTATCGAATAGTTAGGAGGCATGAGAATGACTGTGAGTAATTCTGCCGAGAACATAAAGCTGAAATATGATGATATATGAGACTTGGTTCTTGTTGTGGAGGTGCGTAGGAGAGATTCTGGTGAAACCACGAATTCGGGTTTTGCTCTTAACATTGATACTCGGGTAGAGGACATGACAAGAACTCAAATAAGGATAGGTTAAAATAGATAAATGAGGGTAGGAGCAACTTAAGCTTTGGGTATCAAAGCACTTGCTGTAATTGTGGCAAGATGAGTCACTTAAAACAAAACCGCAAAAACTTGAAGAAAATTGAGAATGATGCTGCAAACACGGTGACTGAAGAAGTACCAGATGCTCTAAACTTGATCTCTATAGGATAGCTTAATGATGAAGGTCATTCGATAGTTTTTTTGGTTGGTGTATGGAAGGTCACAAAAGGAGCTATGGTTCTGGCTCATGGTTAGGGGTGAGCACCGACTTAGTCGAAGTCGGATTCCCCTAAATCCGACCATGACTCCAACTTTGACTTATTAGAGTGGAGTTGGATTTGGGCTTTCAGCTTTGGACTTTTTTTTAGCTCCATATTTAGTCCATTTTAAAAAAGAATTTTTTGTGGGTTTTCAATTTTCAATTTTTCCAAAAAATTAAAAACTAAAACTAAATCATTCACTGTTAATTTACTTCTATACTAATATCTAACTTATTTTTATACTAGAGTTATACTATAGTATCTAATTACTTGTTATCATACTATAGTATTACATATTAATTTTAGTGTCTAATTACATGTTATTTTACTATAGTATTACATATTATTATATTATACTAGTGTTGAACTTATTTTTACACTAAACTTATTTGTAATGTCTAATTACATGTTATTATACTAATGTCTAACTTAATTTTAAATTAATTATATACTAAACTTTCTAGTATCTAATTACATGTTATTATACTTTAGTAAATTAGTATATGTGTTATTAACATATTATACTAGTCTTCTTTAAATACTACTGTCTAACTTATTTCTATGTTTGATTATGTATGGTAGTAATACTATGATGTTTACATATACTAAACTATCATTAGTCTACTTATATTATAGTATAAGTATATTTTTTTGGAATAATTAGCTCATAGTAATATATTATTGAATTTAACTCTATATGTTCTGGTTATATAACTATACTAGTATATATGATATATATATATAGATAAATACATATTTTTATAATATATGTACAATATCAGAGTCAAATTTAGAGTTGAAGTCGGAGTCGAAGCATAAAGTTGAAGTTGGATTGGATCGGAGTCAGTCCAGCAACACCTCCGACTCTGACTTCGAGCCGGGGTAGAGTTGAAGCAGAATCGGATTTGGAATCCAATTTTCAGATTTTTTATCAGCCCTACTCGTGATTAGAAAACTAGTACTGTGTAAATGAAATCAGGATCAAGCGACATGATTGCTAAAGCTAAGAACAATGCAGAGTTGTGGTCCAACAAGCTTGGTCGTATGAGTCAAAAAGGGATGATGGTACTCCTGTCAAAGGGGAAGCTGCCAAAACCTAACGAAGTTGATCTACTAGAGCTACAAATTCAACTCCTCACGAGTATGAGTTTGTAAGCCTGGATGAACTTCCTAATATCATAGTGCAAAGTAGAAGTATGAGTGACAGTGAGAGTAAGTCTAGTGCACCCATTCCTATTGTTTCGCAATCAGATCCAAAATCGTCTATACCTACAGTTGTTATTCATAGGTCGTCCAAGACTACATGACTTCCATAAAGGTTTTCACCCACCTTGAATTATATTCTATTGGCTGATGGTGTTGAGCTGCGGAGTTATGATGAAACCTTGAGATATGAGAATTCAAGCAAGTAAGAGTTAGCAATGAAAGATGAGATTGACTCTTTGTTAGGGAATCGAACTTCAGAGCTGACTGAACTTCCAATAGGGAAGAAGGTTTTGCATAATAAGTGGTTATATTGGTTAAAGATTGAGCATGATAGCATCAAAATGTATAAATCTAGACTTATTGTGAAAGAATTTCAATAGAAGAGAGGCAATGACTACTTTGAGGTTTTCTCTCCAATTGTACAAATCACAATAATAAGGTTAGTACTTGGAATGATGGCTTTAGAAAATCTACATCTTGAACATTTAGATGTGAAAACAACATTTCTCCACGGTGATTTAGAAGAAGAAATCTATACGCATTAGTCAGAGGGGTTCACAGTACAAGGAAAAGAGAATCCAGATGTCAGGCAGACCACTGTTATTATGTTAGGTATTTGACAACTCCTATATCATTATATTGTTGTATAGGGATGATATGCTTATTGCAGGTTTCAATATTGAGAAGATAAACAATATGAAGAAATGATTGTCAAAACAGTTTGCAATGAATGATTTGGGAGCTGCAAGGCCAACTTTCAAAAGCAGAGTATGTTAAAAGAGTCATCACCTGGTTTAATATGGACAAATCAAAATCAGTGGGCACACCTTTGGGAAGTAATTTCAGACTTAATAGGGATCAGTTACCAAAGCTAGAGGAGGAGCAAGATTATATGAGGAAGGTACCTTATGTCTTAGCTATTGATTCTCTAATGTATGCTATCGTCTATACGAGACCAGACATTACTCATGTAGTAGTAGTTGTGAGTCGGTACATGAGTAATCTAGGAAAGTAGCATTGAGAGGCAGTAAAGCGGATTATGAGGTACTTGAGGGGTTTTTCAAATTCATGTCTTTGCTTTGCGAGAGCAAATATGAGATTGCAGCGTTATGTTAATTCTAATTTAGCTAGTTATACTGATAGTCGGTAGGTGTATTACCGCGGTTTGGTCCAATTTTAAACATTTTAAAGAACCGAACCGGTATCCACCGGTTTTCAAAATTTAAGAATCGATACTAGATCGATTAACTGCCGAAATCAGAACTTCCGATTTTTCTAATTTTGGTCCGGTTTTTCCGATTTTAAGTATAAACAAAATCATATTCCAAAAACTTTTTAGCAAGAAATTGACCCATTTTTGGCTGAAAAGTTATAAAATTAGAGTTTATATGTTAATATCAAAATTCAAATGTTATATTAAAACTTTTAAGATTAATTTTATGTTATATCAAATATTATATTAATTTTATATTATAAGATTAATAGACATGAATAATAAAATTAAAATCTTATATTATATTAATTAGCAATTTAGCATATATTATATATAATATAATATAAATAATATTTTATATATAATATAAAATTAAAAATTAAAAATATATGTATATCGGTCCGATTCGATTGAAACCGATTTTTAAAATATGAAAACTGATTACGAATCGGACTGAACACACTAGTTCAGAACATTTCGATCCAGTTTACCCATTTCTTTTTTGCACCCCTAATAGTCGAAAGAGTACTATAGGTTTTGTATACACTTTGGATGATACTGCTGTGTCATGGGATTTAAGCTTGCAAAAGATTGTTGCTCTGTCTACCACAGAAGTTGAGTATGTTGTTGTATCTGAAGCCTCAAATGAGATTATTTGGTCACAGAATTTCTTGGAGGAGTTGGGTAAGAAGAATGAGAATGGTACTCTCTATAGTGACAGTCGAAGTGCCATATTCATTGCCAAGAATCTAACATTTTATTCCAAGACCAAACACATCAAGACAAGATATCCTTCTTTCATTCTCTTCTTGATAATGACTAGTTGAATACTTTAGAGGATCTGTGGAAGCAATAACCCTGTAGATATGTTGACTAAGGGTATAGATAAACTCAAGGGAAATAAAAGATGACTAATAGAAAATAAAAAATAAAAAATAAATGCAGGGGAAATACACTAAGAGATGTTTGGAAATAATTTTCATCTCATCCCATCTTATCTGATCTGATCTGATCTAATCTCATCTCATCTCATTTCCTTCTCAAATATCATTCAAATACAAATACTTTCAAACTAATCATTGCAACTTTTTCAAACTCTCACACAAAATACAATAAACATTCAACTTTTTTAAATCCCAAAATAAAAAATATTAAAAAATTATATTCTAAAAATATTTTAATCAATTTTAAACTTTTATATTATATCATCTCATCTTATCCCATCTACGTAACTAAAAGAGGTCTTAAACTCAAACTATCTCACACTATTCACAAACATCTTATAACTATTCACAAAATTCACATATCATCTTAATCTCCAAACATCTCTTAAGTGTTAAAACCAAAGTTTTTATTCTTGATCTAAAAATAATATTCTTCATAAAATAAAATGATGAGTTTTAGTAAATATTTTTAAGAGAATTAAATCCATCTAAGTAGATAGAGTTTTTTACATAAATAAAATATTAATATTAGTAAATATTTCTAAGAGAGATAAAATCATTTAAATAAAATGAATTTATAAAACTATATTATTTTCAGGACTTCAAAATTAAAGAAGCTTACTTAAAAATTAGGTCTGGTTCAATAATACTAAGATACGTTTGGATAGTAAAGTGATTTCAGAATATCTGTAAATAATAGTGAAAAAGTAATGATAAAATATTTAATAATAGTAAAAAGTATATAAATAATAATAATAAAATATTAAATAATATTAAAGTGATCTCTGATCCTAAACACAACCTTAACATACTCAATTAAAAAAAATTTAAACTTTTAAATATTTAAATAATTTTAAAATACTTGACTCGATTTAAAAGTGATCCATTAAATTAAAAATAAAATTTTGAGATTAAAGACTTTTAGACCATGCTCATGATCAATCTTAAGAGGAATTTTCATGGATGAGTTTGAGCAAATCAATGGTTCGTGAGTATTCCAATTTCCAGCTGCGACGGCCGTATACATGACGACGCATCCATAATTAAAACGACTCAAGAATAGTAATGGAAACACGTTGTCACTATTAAAACGACTCAAAAATAGTAGTAGAAACACAGACCCAAAAGAAGAACAAGGCCTGAAGGTGGAATCATAGAGCATATGGGAGTAAGAAATCTCTATTTTAATTATTAAGAAAGACGTGTAAGAGTTGGCGACGCAAGTACATGTCGCGTAGTCCTCACTAACTGTCGGTTGAATGCTCCAAATTTACAATCATAACCTCGGAAACACATCGTACACATTACACTCTCGCCCGCAAATCATGCTCCAATTACAACACAAGTCATATCAGAACACCCAATTACTTGGGATCATATTCTTAACTGGGTGTCTGAGACAAGTTCTCACTGCGTACGTATGCACGAAAGAGAACTGTTAAACGTACACAAATTTTATATAAAAGTGAATTTATATAATGATATGTTATATCTATTTTATAATCTAATTTATTATATGAAGTTACGTCAATTTATAATTTTTTTTTTTTTTTTTTTTTGTAGACATGTATATAGAAAAATGAAATATCCTCTTAGAAGTAGTGGCTCCTAGTTAATTGGGAGCTTGATTTAATATTATTGAGGCAATAATAATAATAATAATACTCAGAAAGTGCATAAAAACAAGTAGTTATCTTTGGGTAGCTTCTCCAAGATATAACATGACCATGGTTGCTTGGCCCCATTAGTCTTATTAGTTGTGGTACTACTACTGGAGTTTCCGGTGGAAATTAAGGGAAACAATTCAAAATCTAAAAACTAAAAATAAAAATTATTAATACATTGAATCATATAATGGAAAATCAAATATAGAGGAGGAACTGGAAGACTCGATCTAATCTAGCTCTTCTTTCCCTCCTCACCACCTTCCTCCATGTATGATTTCTTTCTTCTATCGGCATTAGCAAACAGACAAGTGACCAGGAAACACGTGGCGTATATCCCGTGAATCTTCCAGTTGGTCTGGGGCGGTTGGTGCAGCACCATTCTGTGAAACACCGCCATGTAGTAATGCAACCCAACTGCTAAGCCCACTAACGTCTGGGCCAGGCCCATTAACCTCGAGCCCAGCCCACATTCAGTCGAGAAGACGAGGATCAGGTACATCAAGAGCAACAGCAGATAGAGCACGTATCCGAGCGTTTGCAGCAATTGTAGACAAATGTACGTGGAATGCGAAGTAGCGTAGAAGAACCTCAGTGGCTCCAGCCCCGTGATCAGGGAGGAGAGGCAAAGAATGGTGAAGTAGATGGAGAGGTATACTTGGACGAAGATCAAGAGCTTTTGGAGAGAGAAATAAGCCTTAATCCTATTGAAAACGAGAGAGACTAAGACCAAAGGGACGAATATGAAAGCACAAGAAACCAAGGCGGCAATGGAGGGTGCATATTTGTTGCCGACAAGGGGTTTGAACCCCTTCGTGATTTCTTTGTTGGCTTTCGTGAGGTAAAGTTTGGAGGTGGTTGAGAATTTCTCAAGGTCCGGAATCAAAGTCTGCTGGAACTTGGTGGGTAAATCTGTGAGTCCCGAAACCAGATCATCTTGACCATCTTCGTCATCAATCCAGCTGGGTTGTGTTTGTTTCTTTGTCTTTTGTTGGTCGGCTTTTTTATCTGCTTTCTGGTCCTTGTTTGGTTTTTCAGATTCATGCTCATTGAGGTTCTTCTCTTGATAGGTTTGGATGTCTTTGGTGGAGGTGAGTTTGGTTGTTTTGTCCTTGGGTATGCTTATTTTGAGTAGATCCGAGGATTTCTTCATGGAAGATGAAGTGGGTAATTTGGTAGAGTTTGTGGCTTTCGATGTGGAATTTAGCTTTTTGATCTTGGAGGTGGAATTGAGCTTCTTGAGCTCTATCTCAGAGAGAACAATGGATGCTGCTTTAGTAGAATTTGTACTTTTGGTAAGCTTGGTTTGGGTTTTGCTGGACAAGCCGAGTTTGGTTTGGTTTTTCGAGGACAGGCCAGGCTTTATGAGCTTGGTCTGGTTCTTGGTGGATAGACTGGTGGTTTTCTTTTTCGGCTGGTCATCTTCTTCTTCTTCTATTTCCAACATTCTTCTTCTACCAAGCAACCTTTTGCTCTGGGGCTGAGATTCTGAGCAGGCACAAAAGAGAACAGAAGTAAAGAGGAACAACACAAGATAAAGCAGAAGTACCTTTCTGAGACTGAAATAAGGAAGGCGGGCCATTTCTGAAATCGAGGTATATTGCCTTGAAGTTGAATGAGGGGGGGATTCAAAGATCAGACAGACTTTGGATTTGATCCAGGGTTATACAGGAGAGAGAGAGAGAGAGAGAGAGAGCGAGAGAGCAGGAGAGAGATAACAAGAGATGTGGGTCTGTAACTGGTGCATTTATAGAAGACAAAGAACTTAAAAGCAATGAGGTAGGAGAAGAATTGAATGCGAAAATACTAGAACTGCTGAAAGAATGAGGGATGAGTCACATGCATGGTGCAAGTAGGCACTGTAGAATTCCCTTATACCTACGCGGCTTTACCGGCCCGGCCCGCTGTTGCTGCTGTTTCTGTCTAATCAATGTGTTAATCTGTGTTTAGTATTAAATACTTCACGTTCAAACAATAATGGCTTCGGAGGTAATAAATTACAGTCAAATTATTCCATGGAAAACAAAAAAGGTCGCACTCTATCGTTATTGGGGTAGGCATGAACCCATTTGAAAGGCTTGCAAATTATTTCTTTTTCTCGTGGTATTACAAATTCAAAACGTAGGAAAAAGTTAGGTCGATATGGAAAATCCGGATATCAATTCAATCTATATGATAATAAGTTTTAAAATTAATTTGACTCTCTGAGGTTAAGGCCGGCTTCTTTGGATAGAAAAACGATCTCATCTTATCATTATAATTTTTTTAAAATTTTTACATAAAATATAATAAACAATTCAACTTTTTTAAATTTTAAAACAAAATAATATTCTAACAATATTTTATTTAACTCATATAAAACTATCTCATTTCACTATCCAAACTAGCCCTTAATACTATTATATAATATTTTATTGTTTTTATTGTTTGATACCTTATTTATGACTTGACTTAGAATTTTAATTGCAATTGGAATGCTTAATTAATCAAATTATGATCTTTTGGCTACACATCACCTACTACCTATTAATTTTCGGGATCACATTCTGCAATTAGCCAATCAATTCATGGAAGTTTACATGACCCGTGAATCAAACAGAGAATGATACTCTAAATCTAAAAACATAGTGGAATATTCTATCAACCAACGTTTGATAAATTCGACAACAACAACAAAAAAACAAGTTGTGTACCCTTTGGAAAAGGAAGATGAAAAAAAGCAACAAAAAGAAAAGAAAAAGGAACACTAGGATAACAAAACAGCCACTAGCTAATAGATTGAAGGAATTTACCCTTAACTTTTGTATAAAATCACTTGTATATATAGTTGTATTCACAAAAGATCATAAATGGCTTCAATATTCATAGATGACAACAATATTAATGTGATGTCTTCCCATAGTTTACAATGTATTGAGAATTATACCAAATATTCTCTAAACAAGGAAAGCTCAAAGTCATAGGGTCGTAGACTTATCTCTCAAGCATGGAACCGAAGACTTTGAGAAATGTCTGCATACTCAAAGAACCAAGCAAAGCAAAGAAATGCACTAATAAATTAGAAAAGGAGTGGAAACCAGCAGTTTAGGCCATCGCATTGCAATTTAAAATGTCATTTGACTTAAATCCATGTCACAATATATATTAATATGATCGATCATACCCTTATTTCCAAGCCAAGACCTCAATAAATAAGTACAAACTTGGGGGGTATGTGCCGTTTGACTCGGTTTCTGACTCACCGGTCGTACGTCTTAAATGTTCCAAGCCATCGATCGGCTTCATGATCGTGATCTGGCAAACATGACATGCTGTGAGCCTGTGCGGGAGACCGAGAGTTGAAATACTTGACTTTTGGTGCATCCACAGCTTGCTCAATTTATGAAATTTTGCTATGAAAAAATAATTAATATAATAGAACTACTACAACTCTGTTTCGTAAACCCCAACCCTAGTACATGCTGCCCACGTTGCATAAGACTTGGGAGCCCACCAGGTGTGGGGGATCCAAGGCTGTAGGGCCCTCCATAACATTGTGTCAACAATCCACGTCATGGTTTCTGGCTTGATCTGCTGGAAGAGTTACATCCACCGCCACAATATTCTTACCGTGGAGCACACCGGTTTGGAAATTTATGCCCGGCCAAGGCTTGTTAGAATCTGAAACCTTTGTAAGTATGCAGACAAATCCTCTATATATATATAATTGTCTTTTGGTTTGTCTGACTCTTTAACTCACAGATCATCTTGTAATTCCGAGCCAACCGATAAAAAGGTTCTTCCCCCACTGCAATCATTAAGATTTAAGAGACTTTTGGGATTTAACCAAACCAATGTTTTGTCGTTTGTGTTCCCATTGGATGTGATTTTGATCTGTTCGAGTACTGAGCGTAGACCAACAATGCGGTAGGACTAGTACTATTGCCCACCATCTTGGGTTGTGTAATTATTAAGGTTGAGAAGATACCATTATAATTCAAAGTGTCAATCATGAGCCTAATAATACACTATACAATATTGTCGTTGTTGTATTAAAAAAAAACAGTGATTGAATGATATCTTTCTCAACTTGTTAGGAAGTAGTTAGTGCATTCTATATATATATATATATATATATATGATTCAGTGGGTGAAAAGTAGGCTAGAAATTAAGATGTATCTCTTGAAAGGTGAGTAGTATACTATACATGTGACTTCACACCTAGATGGCAAATTTCTAAGCATTAATGAATCCCTATAAGATTAGGCTGTATTTGGTTGCAAGACTTAGTTGAGTTCAGTCTAATTTTAAGTTGAATCTAACATCTAAACACTCAACTCTCAAATTACTAAAATTATATAAAATTAAAACTTCCTTATACGTGGAATCTACAATTTTTTTCAATTAAACATATCTTTTTACGTAGAACCCACAACCTTTTTCAAATTTTCATAAAAAGTATTAAATTCATCTTAACATGCAAATATACTTTAAACTTAGTTTAAATAGGCCCAAGATAACTCATACTTCAACTCATAACTATTCATAAAGAACTGAGTTCAGCTAAACTTAGCTCAACATCCAAATGCAACCTATGACTTTATTGATTGTAATACCATTGATCCGTAGCCGATGAATGAAAAAGATATGAAACAACTTTGAATGCCAACTTTTATCAATTAGGATTGGGAAAATTGATATTCTGTCTCCCACTATAGTGTTAAGATCTTGAGTTTTTTCGACTAAATATGGGTTAAGGAAATAGAGTCACCTCATATTTGGTTGAAGAGAAAAGGATTCACCTCAGAGATCAGGTGCTTTAGATAAGACAATTAACGGCATAAATCAGTCATTATCTCTGTCATCAGCCCAAGAAATCCATCTTTTCTCATTGCGCTTCCACTCCCAATTAACTCTATCCCAATTCAAAACCACTACTTCATATATATCAGACCTTGCAAACTGAAGTGCGTGAAGATTTTTTGCTTTGTAGCTAGGGCACCTGTCGGGGAAGCACATGAAGCGATATGTAAAGGAGATAAAAAAAGGCCACGAAGAAAAAGATGGACTTGATTCTAAATATCTTTATTTAAATGCATGAAACGTTAATGAGGAAGTACTGTCTCCCTTCAATGTTCTAAAATGGCCGATATATTTATATGTGTACACGTGGAGAACTCAAGGAGAAAAATGAAAGTGTACTTGAGGATCAGCAAGATAGATGGGATACTTTTATTTCTTACTCCCCCTCTCCCCTTTGGGACGTAGCGATATTTATGTTTGTATGAAAGATTAATGTTACATACAATCGTATAATCACTCAAAATATGTTAAATCAGTTGACGTGATTGAAAACGATAAAATAAATGATAAAAAGTAGCATTGCTAAACAAATCCAACTTTCTAATGGCAATTTCTCCATCCTCTGATCACATTTTAATATAAAGACATGTAAACCATAAATCTAATTTGGGCACTTCTAGGCAGGTACAAGTACTATGAGATGCTTGTTATATAAAAAACACACTGAAAGTCAAACCAGATATAACAATGATCTTAAACATTTTTGGGGGGCATTGAGCCTATATAAATATTTGCATATATTTAATAATGCATCATTAGTCAATTAGAACAAATCAAATTGAAAGTCACATGTCAAGTTGTGTAAGAATGTATTGAGCAACAATTTTAATATTATTATTTAAAATCCATATAAGAACAACTATATATATCGTATTTTAAGCAAAAATAAGTCACGAATGAATTGAGCAGACACAGCAGCACCGACCAGATTCCAAAGCGTGGGAATTACCACATAAATGAGTAAAGTTCATGGTACAACTTGCTGTCTCTTTATTATCAAAAAAAAAAAAAAAAACTTGCTGTCTCTTTAGACAGAGCTGGCATTTTAATTTTTTTTTGTTAAACAAAAGAGGAAAAAAGATGGGGTGAGAGAGGCTCGAACTCTCGACCTCAGGATCACTCAGAAGCTATGAGACCTACGCGCTAGCCAACTGCGCCACCACCCCACCGGTGCTGTAAAGCCTGTCCAAAAATAATTTCATCACTATTCTCGAGAAACATATTGCTCTACTAATAACAACCCTTTTCACAACTCAAAGTTCCATATTTGAACCCTTCTTTGTTTGAGTTATTATTTTTGGGAAATGGCTGGATGGCTTTTGTGGAATAGTATGCGGAGAAAGGGTACTTGAACGCAATAGAACAAGTGTATATATGGAGCTAGCTTTTCAACTACACGAGAATTTGAATGGGATTTCATTTAATTCTATATTGCCTCCGACTCGTTCAAAATTACTATTAAAAAGCTGAGATCGCACCAAGTTAGAAGAGTAAAAACTTCACATCTTATGTCACAAGAGTAAAAACGACTACAATCTGCGCCAAACCTTGCGATTCAAAATGTGTTTTGAATCTGTATAAAGATAATTTCCTCATCAATAACTACAATGACATGGATGAGTATTACAAGGAAAAAAAAAAAAAAAGACAGTATAGTCATGAGATTGAGATCATAAAGTTAAACCAATGACATATTCGCCACTGTACTTACTGTTTCTTAAATACCCAGTGATCTCCCAAATTAACCCACGAGTGATTATGACATGCAAATGTCTCTTGCTTGTGAACTTGAACGGATCTCCATCAACTGAGAACCGTAATGGACGTAGTGTATTGGTGAAGCTTCTTCATCATTTGAATCAGCTTTTGATTCAACTGATTTATTATTCTCCCATTTTTGAGAATGTTAGTTGATGTGAAAGCAAATACTTCTCATCATTATCGTCCAAATCAAGACCTTCATCTCCTCTGAAATCTGTGTTGATGTCACTTGTTTCCTTATTCAGCTCTTTTGTTTCTGAAACATGAATTTCAGAGTACTCTTCTCTTGAAGGGGGATTATCTTCCTCTAACTGTTGCATTTCCAACTCTATTAACTCCTGCATTCTTGCCCGTTCCCTGTCTCTTGGGTATGTGCAATAAAGGAAGGAGTAGATGAAGCAACATATCGCCATTGGTACACCAATTGCTGTATAGAGCGCTTTGGCAAGTGCCATGGCATTCTCTCTATCTGTTTCTATCTCTTCAGCATCTGGTAATCCTTTTGGAACTGGTTTATAACCATAAACATGCTGAGCCAAAATCCCAACTATAGGGGGAGCAAATGAAGCTAATATGGACTCAAAAGATCGATCCAAAGCATAGATGCTCGTTCGAGACTTCTCAGGTACTATTTCTGCAAATATGGGACTGTTGCACCGTTTACATATCAAAGCAAACTAGAAAACTAGAGGCATACATATTGTAATTTACTCAGTTACATTTTTAATTTCACAAGTCTGGCCTGGATCGACATTGAGGATTTTGGTATAGCAGCAGCACCCATGTGAGCAAAGGAATCACTATTTGAGTCTTCCCTAGGAAGTGTTAAGTTTAGCCTGATTCCACCCATAACTTGGGGAAACTTATTGGCCATGGAAAGAAGTGCAATGAAGAGTATGTTTTATTTTACCTCTTCACATCATGCCTATTACAAGTTTTCATCTATATAGGAGTGTCATTTTTGGTGAAAAGATGTCATGTGTAGGGAAAAGAAGTAGAAAAATCTAGTTGAGGAATAGATTGGTTGCTCTATTTTATGACTAATATGTACTCAATTCCCCCCCCCCCCGGGCCAAAAAAAAAAAAAAAGGCCTCGCACATGTGCAAATGAGTTCATTGAAACATTATATAGATGCATAACTTAGAAATGTAGCAAATAGAGTCAACTAGAACTCTCCAGTTTAACTACTACTAACACAACCAATAGACTAAGGCTCCTGCGATAAACTGCCCTACAGTATCTCTCGAGCTCTAACATGCTACCTACGGCATGCGTGCTTAAGAGTCTCAAAGTGGAAACCCCATTCAGGTCTACCTTTGGCTGCCTCCTTAGGTTAGATGGTTCTGCATATCATTCTTTGAATCCTTTTGTAAAGCTACCTTGCCTACAATGATCTATTAGTTTTTCAGACAGCACAAATACTTCACAATCAAATATTGTGCAAATTAAAGCACAGTTATGGCAGTGAACAGTGCCAATGAACCAAAAGAGTTGAGAAAATTTGCTAATGGTAATTCAGAGAAATAATTTTTTTCTCAACGAACCATCTCTAATCCCCACGTGTTCATAAGAGCAAGACTGACATATGCTGCTCCAGACTGATTACACTGTACTTTTGACAAAAAGGGTCATTTTAGATATAACCTGTCACTCAGTGTCTCCAAGACGCAGCAGTACAGCAGCCACCTCCACAACAAATCTGATAGAGCAACTGATTCCACTCTTCAATTCAATTGTACCATAGTAATGTTCAACCATCTATCTTAGGGGACACTAATCTTAAGTCATTCGATATATTAATTTTAAAAATTTCCTAGGATGGCTATATTGAATTCTAGATGCATGCAATGCATATTTCATGTGTATTATTGTGCTTGTGACAATAGATTAAGCAATGGGTTTTGTTGCTCTTCCAATTACTACCATCCCTTTCAAAAAAAACCATTACTACCACCCAAACCTAAAACAAAAAAAGTAAATACCTTGTTAGTTATTGAACACGAGGAAAGAGGATCTAATGGGTCTAGAATACGTACTTGTTAGTTGCTGGAGCATTCCAGGATATGCTCAATCCCATAATGAACAAGACCAGCCCGTGCATGAATGCCGTGGATGGATCATCAGGTAATGCCAGCAGCAATATGGCCGCCAAAGGAATGGCAGAACCTGAGCTTATCTGTGAAAGGATTATTCTCCCTGAATTAGGAAAGCGTTTCGCAAGCAAGTCTCCCATTTTCCCTCCAAACAGACCTCCAAGTGAACCGGCAATTATAAAGAGCATCCAAAGGAATGCTGTTGTTTTATGGGAGAAGCCTATAAGCTCTAACCACATAGTGGCAAAAGACAAGGCTGACCAGGGGAATGATCCAGAGACACCTTGAGCCACAATTATCTGGAAAGATGGGATTTTCATCACAGACTTTGCTTCTTTAATTAGGTCTTTAATTTCTGACCAAAAAGGCTTACGTTGAGTTCGATCTTGAGCTCTATTAGTGTCAGAAAAGTTTGGGTCCTTGGCAAAAAGGCGGACCAAAATTCCTACTACGACACTTATTAGTCCAACCAGATGGAAAGAAATTCTCCAACCAGGGATGCCCATGAATGATGTCGATGCTAACAATACAGAACACAACCCACCAATTATGGAGCCAAAGTTTCCTGTTAATTGTAGCCATCCAAAGGCAGTACCACGGTTGCTATCCTCAGTTGAGTCAGCAACAAGGGACTGAATAGCAGGCGTCACTATGGCAAGTCCAATCCCATTTAAACCTCTTGAAACTGCCACCTATATGACCAAAACAGATAACTAATGTTAAGTTATTTATCTAGCATGTCAATGATAACAGAGGTTCTTCTGTCAGCATTTTCTTTTCAGGAACTGCAAATGCTTCAAACAGAATAAACAGGAAGGCTTTATTACCCGCCATCCAGGTTATAAGTTCAAGCTCCTTCATCACATACTGAAATTCTTTCATTAGGCTTGATATTTGAAGTTTCTTACGTTCATATGTAATTCATGATAAACTGTTACTTCATTAATAAAATACAAGCACATATGGCACTTGATATGTGTAATTCTCATATATCATAATGTTTCATTAATTTCTGATCAAAAAAATGTTTCATTAATTTCTAACTGTTCTTTCAGGAATACGTCATATAGTTTAGCTCTTTTGGTGTGGGTGTGTCTAAAACTATATATATCCTTATAGGATTAAGTAAAATTCAGCATCAAAACATCACAACATTTGACATGCAGCAATGTAATTCAAGACTTAAACCAACTAAAAGGTTTCATCTCAAAAATCTTGAAAGGCATTTGGGACAACTCTCATTCAGTTCATTCATTGTTGATGGTACTTTTTTTTCTCAGTGAAACGTAAAATCAGAGGAGAAACTGTTAAGAGTGAGCAAATTCAGATAATTTCTTTGCTTTGATGATAAAAACTATAGCTCTGAAAATAACATTACTCTTTGCTGAACATGTAATGCTATATTTTAGGAAATAACATAAATGCTTTTGTCTTCATGTCACCATTTGGGAGACTTTGCTGGAGATAACTTTACACTAAAGCTCTTGCACTAAAATGCTAAGAAAACAGACAAATTATCTCTCTCTCTCTCTCTCTGCCTTCTGTAAGCTTTCGTCCATAAAAAGTATTAAATGAGCAACTTTTGGTTTGGGATGTTAGTTGGGGTATCCCACCCCTGCTATTGTACCTTTTCATTTATATTAATCTAATTTTCCTATACAAAAACAATAATTCATTATGTTATCAAAAGAGATGATGTCAAACAGGTGGTGCTTTTAAGTTTGAATCAGACTCTACTCTACCTTCGACGTAAAAATAAAGAACTCATTTGTAAAACAATCTTTAGCTAAAATTGATAAGAGATTGCACAGATTGAGAATTAGCCCAATTTAGAAAACTCTAATTTAAAGTCAAATGTGTAAGTTCTCTTCTCAGAATGTAAAATGTATTGCACATCGTAGGAATCATTCAAAGTCTAAAAACTAACTACCCGATCTTACCATAAAACCAAGCCCATTTCATGGGAAGCTATAGATCCGGCCACAGTAACATGAACACAATCCGATATATATAACCAAAACCTAACCCAATAAAATCATCTGGACTATGTTCATATATATAAATATATATATATATATATACGCGATCTGTTTTCTACGTCAACCATATCCACCATATTACAACACCACATTTTACACACACATACTCACAAATAAATACACCAAAAAATTTTCACAGAGAGAGAGGGAGACCTGGAAGAAGGTGGAGGAGATGGCAACGAGAAAGGTGGCGGCGGCCCAGAGAAAAGCGCCGAGAGCAATGACGTGGGCACGGTTGTAATGCATACCAAGGTAAGCGGCGAGTGGGTAACAAGAGGACTGAACTATGGATCGAAACAGAGTGAGGGAACCCAGCCCAGTAGGGTCGGTGTGAAGAGCGGCCCCGACCTCCTTGTAAACCCCGGGCAGCAGTGACTCGTCGGCCCTCTCCATAATACTCGCCAGATTCACCAGCACCAGCGTCAGAGTCTCGGATTTCATTTTCCAACTCTCTTCCTCAGTTTTCGAGCACAAGAGTCCCTGTTTCTGACCGTGAAACAGAGCTGTTTACCAATTAGATTCTCTTCCTCCGTTTTAGGGAGAGAGAGAGTTGGTTACCGTTGACTCATGACTTGAACGGTGAGGGTGGCGTGTAATAGTTACCATATTTATATAGAATTAATAATAATTTCAGTTATTGATATAGCAAGATCTTAGCCATTAACTGAAAAATAAGTGATGGATTTAAAAAATAAAATAAAATAAAATTGAACAATTGAGCAATATGGCATGGGATGTATATGAGTGCCTTGCGATTAATTTTCCTTTTAATGAAAGTTTCATGAGTATAAGTCTAATTTAAAGGAGAAATAATAAAATACTCTTGCAATTTTATTTCTATTTTTAACCATTTTTTTAGGAATAAATCTGCACAACAGTCTTCTGTTGGCTGCAGTCGCAACACACCTGACTTGTGGACAGACTGATGTGTTACAATAGATTGATGTGCTCTGTAGAGGAAAAAAAAGGGGAAGAAGGAAAAAAAAAAAAAAAAAAACCAACTCAAATATGCTACGACTGATGTGCTACAATGGACTGCTCTATAACTTTACTCTTTTTTTAGATAAAAAGAGTAACTTTTTATATTCGTTCATTCTCTCTCACTCGTATAACTTTCCATTGGATTGATAGGACTGATTCTCTTTTGATTATGCATTTCAGATGAGATAAGATGAATATTTTGTTAAAAGTTAAATAAAATATTATTATAATATTATTTTTATTTTGAAATTTTAAAAAAAATTAAATTATTTATTATATTTTATTTAAAAATTTTTAAAAATTGTAATAATTATATAAGATGAGATAATTTGATTTTATCTAACCAAAACAGCACTAAACCCTAAATTTAAAATGTATGCTTCCATTGCACCAAGCACCAAAACTTGATATGGCATATAATTGGCATCAATGTTTAGTGTTTGACATACGTGTCCTTTTCTTCGAGCACAGTAACTATTTATACGTTGTCATTTCTACGTCCCAAAAAAAGAGGGAATGTCTTCTTCTTCTTCTTTTTTTCTTTTTTTTTCTTTTTTTTTAAATATATATATATATACCCTTTATTTTTATTTTTGGAAATCTCCTCATGATGGCAACTCTTTAAGGTCTTTACCTCCAAGATTCTAATCCCTCTTTAAATCGTTATTTTTGTTCCAATATTATTACTGTCGGAAAAAACTACATTGAACGGTCTTGTTAAGGTTGTCATATATATATATATATATATATATATATATGTCTTGAAATTTTGGTGGATTAGATCGTGCGACTTTCGTGGGGTTTGTCCAACTGGACTCGTTCTATCCCCGCTGCTTCAATTGTGAAATGGACCACAAAAATCTAGGGCTGAGCAAAAATCCGACAATCCGACTCCGAATTCGGCTCCGCTCCGGCTCCGCTCCGACTCCGCTCCGGCTCCGACTTGTCGGAGTCGGAGTCGGAGGTTTTTTCTTCTTGACAGTCGGAGTTGGAGTCGGAGTCGGAGTCGGATCCATTGATGATCCGACTCCGACTCCGCTCCGATCCGACTCCGATCCTCCGCCTCCGCCTCCGATTTTATACGTATTTTATAAAATATGTGTTTTTCTATATATTAATTATTTAAATTTTATACAACTATATCTTATATAGTTAGTTAAACTCAATAATATACTAGTTAAATAATATATTTATACTATAATATATAGACTAAATTGACTAATAATAGTTTAGTATATGACTATATGTAAATATCATACTATTACAAATTTACAATATTACTACCATGTAACACTAAATTACTAATGTATAAATATAATAGCATATAATACTAATAACTAATGTATATATAATATACTATAAACACTAAGATGAATAATAACATCGACATGTAATATTGTAATACTAATGTATAAACACTAATCTATAAATTTATAATAACATATAATACTAATGTATAATAACTAAAGTATTATTCATATAAATTACTAATAGTCTAATAGTATTAATTACTATATATAAATTAGTAAACCACTTTAAGCCTATATATAAATGACTATATAAATTACTGTAGTATCAATTACTAATACTATATTACTATATGATACTATTAAGTTATTAACTATAGTGATATACTAGTATAGTAGTATTAGACATTAAGTATACTAATACAATCAGTAATATAGTCAGTATAATACTGACTATATTAAAAAAAAAATATATAGTCAGTATAATACTAATATACTAATACTATTATATAGTTATACTAAATTAAAATCATTATAGCAAATACTAATATATAGTTATTCTAATCATTACAACTAATTCTAATACTAATATAGACTATAGTTATAACTTGTAGTATCATAACTATACTAAATCACTATAACTTATACTAATATAGTTATACTAAATGACTATATCTATAACTATATATATCATATAGTATTAATATCACTATTAGTATAATATATAGTATTAATAATAACTAATAGTCTAATACTAATATAACTATTAGTATAACTAATATTAATACTAATACTAATATACTAATACTATTATATAGTTATACTAAATTAAAATCATTATAGCAAATACTAATATATAGTTATTCTAATCACTACAACTAATTCTAATACTAATATAGACTATAGTTATAACTTGTAGTATCATAACTATACTAAATCACTATAACTTATACTAATATAGTTATACTAAATGACTTTAACTATAACTATATATATTATATAGTATTAATATCACTATTAGTATAATATATAGTATTAATAATAACTAATAGTCTAATACTAATATAACTATTAGTATAACTAATATCACTACTAGTATAACTAATATTAATACTAATACTAATATACTAATACTATTAGTGTATTACATATATTTATATATATTAATATATATATAAAGTATATTAGTGTATTAATAATATTTCGTATACAATGTCGGTGTCTTTTTTTTAATATTCATATATAATAATATATATCATATATTTTTTTATGAATCTTCATATATATATATATATAATATAAAATAGATTCATATTAATTAGTATATAATGTATATTAGTATATTACTATAGTAACTATTCGTTATAGCAAAAACGGCGCCGTTGGATACTCATTTAGGTCTGCAGTGCAGACTGCAGCCTAGCTTATCCCTTCTTCAAGTTCAAACCCGTGCCTTCTCTCTCACGCAGCGCTGCATCCCTCTCTCGCTCGACGCCAGTCGCCAGTCGCCCTCTCTCTCGCGCAGCGCCGCAGCCGGCGCAGCTCTCTTAGTCTTTCACAACCCTCTGGTCCCTCTCTCGCACAACTCCTCCCTCTCGCGAAGCCCAGCCCTCGCGCCCTCTCTCTCGCGCAGCGCCGCAGCCCTCTCTCGCCAGTCGCCCTCTCTCTCGCGCAGCGCCGCAGCCGGCACAGTTCTCTCGCACAACTCCTCCCTCTCGCGAAGCCCGTCCCTCGCGCAACCCTCTCGCAGCGGCAGAGCCCTCTCTCGCGCAAACCCTCTCTCGCGAAACCCCTCTCTCGCGCGACGCGCAGGCGGCGAGGCGCAGCCCTCCTCTCACGTAGCTTCTCCCTCGCGCGGCGTACTCGCAGAGCCCCTCCTCTCACTCAGGCCGCAGCTCCTCTTGGCAATCCGACTCCGCTCCGACAAGTCGGAGTCGGATCCGGATCGGATAATGTACATCGCGGAGTCGGAGTCGGAGTCTGGGCCCTCCGACTCCGAATCGGTCGGTGCTCAGCCCTACAAAAATCTATTTCTCGAGCACCACCATCTATATTTATGATGCAAATATATCCGGAGATAGACATGTGGAAAGTCTGATCTGTATTCTGTAATACGGGGGCCCGATTCTATAATTATTGTGATTAAGGACTCGTTTATTTTTTTTAGATGAGATGGGTTGAGATTAACGTTAAAAAGTTAAATAAATTATTGTTAGAATATATTTTTTAATATTATTTTTATTTTGAGATTTAAAAATTTTGAATTGTTTATTTTATTTTATATTAAAAATTAAAAAAATTATAATGATTAGATGAGATGAGATATTTTCTGAAAATAAATAAGACTTTAAACACGTGTATACTCAAATATGAAATACCCATTTCACTATAGGTGGGGCTTTTTTTTCATATTTTTTTATTTTTTAAAATTTTAATATATTTAAAAAATAAAAAAATATATTAATACAGTTAAAAGTATTTTTTTAATCACTAAATAAATTGACCAGCAGTCAACTAGGGCGGTCAATCTAGGTGGGCAAAGAAGCTTTTTCCTTTCAATATACCTCCTGAACCATCGATCTAGTTCATACAAGAATTATAAACCCTTATATTGAGCTACTCAGACAGACAACGTGGATGCATTTCATTGTTCTTTGTAAATTTTACTAAGACTAGTACAATCTCTTTGTGAGAAAAAGAGTGTGCGCGCGAGCGCGCATTCTCTCTTATCTGTTCCAATACCTACAGAGTTTGAAGCTCGTTGCACATTTGGTTTTTATGACCACAAACATGCTGAGCCAGAATCCCCGACCACTGCTGGATCAAATTATGCTAGCATGGACTCAAATGGTTCACATCTAAAGCGTAGATAATGAGACTTCTCAGGGACTATCTCTGCAAAAATGGGACTGCACAAACATTTACATGTCAATGAGAATATTAGAGAGACATTATAATTGCGCATGCTTCACTTGAAAATATGGCCAGATGTACTTTAATACAAGTTCATACTCTGATCGGGTTGATCCTCATCATAATTTGTCCGCACTTCTCGGCCATGCGAAGTCGTGAAGAGTATGCTTTAACTTGATTGATTGTGTGTGTAATTTTCTGTCGATGCCAGTTATCTTTTCTTTTTTCTGGAGAGGAATGCCATGTCAAGGTAAATTGTGAAAGCAAAGCCGAAAGAAGCAGAAGAGTCGTGAAAATAACTGCATCTGGCTGCTCTCAGAAAGCCATTTAAATTCCATGGTTAGCATCAATGCAATGCACTCTAAACTGAACAATACCACTAAATATGCCTATATTTTTGCACATTGTACTGATACAAAATCTCCAGGAAGCTTTGTATTATTTGAGTTCATTACATATCCAAATTTGAGTGGAAGCTAAGGTGAAAGCAGAGATGACTCATCATCATTATCATCCAAGTCAAGGCTGTTCACCCCTTCATAAGCAATGTCAATTTCGCTTGATGGAGCTGCCTCTAGCAGCCGCATTTCAGATTCTATCAATGCAACCATTCTTGCCCGTTCACGGTCTCTTGGATATGTGCAATAGAGGAAGGAATAGATAAAGCAACAGATTGCCGCAGGAATGCCAATTGCTGTGTAGAGTGCCTTGGCAAGTGATGCAGCATTCTGTCTATCCGTTTCAGTCTCTGCAGAGTTTGATGACCCTTTTGGAATTGGTTTATAACCATAAACGTGCTGAGCCAAAATCCCAACTACATAGGGTGCAAATGACGCTAGTATTGTCTCAAATGTTCGATCCAAAGCATAGATGGTCGTACGAGACTTCTCAGGGACTATCTCTGCAAATATTGGACTGTCTACAGTGCTTAGATTCAAAAAATACTTGGTAGTATAAATGAATTTCAATTGTAATTGTTCAAGTTAAAGTTCCCCTACAAACTAAAAAAAAAAAGCATTTAGGTCTTTCCTAGGATGCCTTCTCTAAAGTTACAAATTCAGTCAAGATGATTCTGATTACACCTTGTCCAAACTTCTGGAAAAGAAGTCAGTTAAGTATATGTTTTTTAAGCTGAAGATTACAGCTATATTATTTTTGGTCCATTCAAGACCAAAAAACTGTCATTGAGAATATATTAAGTTGGGTTTGACAAAGCTGACAAATTTTCATTAAGCACCCAAAAGAGTGTCTAAATAAATGGTCACTGAGAAAATGTTTAATTGATGTTTCTAACAGAAGGGGCTTATCCAAACTAGTAATCCATAAAAATCAATTTCCCTCTAGTCCTCAAGACTGAACAATGGTGCATCAAGCTCTGGTGACATCTTGTCATATTCTGAAGGGCAGATCTGGATTAATTGGTGATACAACCAGTTGCAGTAACACTTACTATATGGAGCAACATTGTGAACCGTAATATTATCAGCTTCCCTCTTCAAAATTATCACCTATGACACTGTTATTGAGCTATGAATACATCCCATGCTCCATGCACGTCTCTTGTGCTAATGTCTATTTTTTGTGCTGTTATATCAGGAAAAAGGGTTTTCTTGCTCTTCCTTTTCTTCCCCACCCAATGGTCCCAGACACTGAAAAATGAAATGCTTTTTTTATTTATTTTTATTTTTTTTTATCCGAGATAAGGAAAGGAAGACACAATTGATCAATTATACGTACTTGTTAGTTGCTGCAGCTTCCCAGGATGTAAAAAACCCCATAATGAACAAGACAAGCCCATGCATGAATGCAGAGGATGGATCATCAGGCAATACTAGCAGCAAAACAGCAGCTAAGGGAACAGCCGAAGCTGAGCTTATTTGTGACAGGATAATTCTTCCAGAATTGGGCAAGCGTTTAGCAAGGATATCCCCCATCCTTCCACCAAACAGACCTCCAAAAGAAGCACCAACTACTAGAATGGTCCAAAGGAATGCTGTCTTTCCATGGGAGAAACCTATAAGCTCCAGCCACATAGGGGCAAATGACAAAGCTGATCCAGGGAATGATCCAGAGACACCTTGAGCCACAATTATCTGAAAAGATGGTATTCTAATTACTGACTTTGCTTCCTGAATTAGCTCTTTAACATCTGACCAAAAATGCTTATGAATCACTCGACCATTAGGTCCACTATCACTCTTCGGAAAGTGCGGATCATTTGCAAAGATGCAGAGGAATATACCAACTATAACACTTACAATTCCCACAACAAGGAAAGCAATCCTCCAGCCAGTTATGCCCATGAACGATGTTGAGGCTAGTAGTACAGAAAAGAACCCGCCAGTTATGGAGCCGAGCTTTCCTGTTAGGTATAACCATCCAAAAGCGGTACCACGATTGTTAACGTCAGTTGAGTCAGCGACAAGGGACTGAATGGCAGGTATGACAATGGCAAGCCCAACTCCATTTAAACCTCGTGACACTGCTACCTAATTAGACAAATGATCCCACTCTAAAAAGTTATGCAGCTGAATGCACATTGTCAATTTTGATACCAAATCAAGGAATGCAATAAAAGGTAATTTATTTTCACCCCTCTGAATCTATTTAACATCCTTCGCTCTGGGCTTTGTTTCAATTGGCCGGTATTTCCTCTCTCTTTGGACATTATTGAAGCAAGTGATGAATTACCAAAAAGCCCTGCATGATTCAGCTCTTAAATAACCAACAAAGAAAGGAAGACTCTCGAAGAAATTGGCAAAACTGATTGTGCTGAGGTGTACAGTGTAGATTTGATCTTTGTAATTTTCTGTTACGCACACTGTCTATAAATACTCAGTAACTGAGTACTCATTGTATACAAGGAAAATACAAGAAATAGAATTGCACTTAAAGAAGTTTTCGTTCCTTTCAGGAATTTTATCAAGCACTTGTTGTGCAGCTTTTTGGGTCCTTTTTACCCATTCAATAGACATCCACAGGTCCTCTCCCATAAATTTTCTTAAAACAATTAAATATTATTTGGCACCCTATCATCCATGCTTTTATCAATCCGTTATATGTGCTACCAGTTAACTGCCTTTATTTTGAATTCTTGATAAGCATCAATAAGTACCAATATCTAATTAAACATCACCAAGCCATCTTGCCCATTTCGTGAACCAGTTGATATTGTAGATGGGTATAGATCAACAGATCAATAATGTAAAACACAAGCAGAGGAGTTCCATAGAGATAGATACCTGGAAGAAGGTGGAAGAGATGGCGACGAGGAACGTGGCGATGGCCCAGAGAAAAGCGCCGAGGGCAATGACGTGGGCACGGTTGTAGCGCAGAGCCAGGTAAACTGCTAGTGGGTAACAAGAAGTCTGCACTATGGATCGATACAGAGTAAGTGTGCCCAAACCAGTAGGGTCTGTGTGCAAAGCAGCCCCCAACTCCTTATACACCGCCGGAACCAACTTCTCATCAGCACTCTCCATGATACTCGCTAGATTTACCAAAACCAATGTCATAGTCTCTGGCTTCATCTTGATGTTCAAGACTCCACGCTCTGCTTCAATCAAAGTCCTCAATTTTTTTGCCTTGCTTTTTGGATAACGGTTGTGAACTTTGGGGTAGGCGACTCTGGTGTGAACAGATTGACTGGAAATACCAAGGTATGAACCCTCCTCTCCCCTTCCGTGTTTGTACGGGGGGATTGAACCAAAAGGTCAAAGGTCGCTGCAAGTTGCATTAATTTTGTCTGAAAGTTATATCTGGTGTATAATGGAGGTTTTCCCGCCTCTTTTGGATCTGGTATCTCTCTCAGATTTAACCCACTGCACGATTTTACAACTACAAGCACGTTCTGAATTTGAAACACGGGGCATTGTTGTGAGGTTTACGAATTCGGAGTGGTGCTTGCAGACGGTATATCTCATGTTAGGGAAATCAACACAACGGAAAGAATAAAAGCGGAAATAAAAAACTACACATACGCATTCAGTGATATCAAGAATTTAACGTGGTTCGATAACTGCCTACATCTATAGAAAAGAGTTTCACTAATAAATAGTGAAATATAATAAAATATTACAGAGAATGAATATCACACTCCACTCAATTCAACTCTCTTCTTTTTTCTCAGAGTGCTCTCGACTTTCTCTTTTCTTTTCTTTTCTTTTTGGATGTATCAAACTTTCGCATAGAGCTTCAATTTATAGGCGCCCGATGTATCATCTACCTGTATGAATGCATTAAATTATTACATTAAATTGGCAGTTGAGCACTGGGCGTTGGAGGTTGAGCAGCAAGCCGTCAATAATGACTGCTTGCTTGGGCAAGGACTTCAACATATCTCAACTTGAAATGGGTCTGAGAAGGGCATCCAGTTTCATGCTTCCTATAAAATGTCGAAAAATGGTCAAAACAAAAGCGTAAAAAAGTCATTCTCTCTCTGAGTGTAAGGTTTTCTCTCTAAGTTTCATTGTAAACCTAGAGATTGGTCCTCCTAGACTTTTGTCTGTGTAGGATAGAAAATGGATAGTGATTTGTCAAAGTTATGTGAGGGTCTGAAGCTGACGGAAGAAGAACAACAAGAGGTGGTGGTTAGCAGTGAAGAAGTGATCATATCAGAGGAAAAGAGTAAACAATGTTTCATGATGATGGTGATTACAGATAAGGAAGTAAATAGAGGTGCTCTTAGAAACACTATGGCACGAGTGTGGCAAATAGAAAGTAAGGCTGTCTTCAAAGAAGTAGGGAGAAATAAGTTCCTAGTGGAGTTGAAAGAAAAAGCTGATAAAAAGAGAATCATGCAGGGACGCCCTTTGTCTTTTGACAAAAATCTAATTTGCCTGCAGGATTGTGAAGGCCACGAGTCTTGGAAGGAAATGCAATTCCAGTATGAACCTTTTTAGGTGCAATGTAATGACCTTCGTTTTGCTGGGATGAATGCTAACACTGGCTTTAATCTGGGCAAGTCAATGGGGGAGGTTCTCATGGTGGATACGGTAAGTAGTGGGGTATGCTGGGGTAGCTTCCTAAGGTTAAGGGTAATGATAGATCTCACAAAACCTTTGGCGAGAGGGAGATTTTTAACTCTCGGGAACTCAAAGCACTGGATTCCTTTCAAGTACGAAAGGTTACCAAACTTTTGTTATCATTGTGGGAAGATCAAGCATGTCACTGGAATGTGCGACAAACTTGATAGAGGAAAAGCTAGTTTAGACGGCTTCAACCAACAGTACAGTGCATGGCTAAGAACCAGTCCAAAAACCTCATTTTCTGAGGTTTCTCAATCCAGAAAGGGAACAGGTCATGGCAGGGTGGAGGGTCACGACCAGAGAAAGGGAGATGGAGAGGTACAGTAGGAAAAAGTTGTACCAAAGGGAAGAGAGGAGAGTGTAATGGCGGGAACTGAGGAGGAACAAGAGGCGGGAAACCAGGGTGGTAGGTATGGCGCTCAGAGTAAAGCTGACATATCCTGCGAAGAGGGAGGAGTAAGTGTAACAGTAGAAGCTTCATTGGGAAAGGAAGTAACCGTGATAGAAAAAGGGGACCAGAGACCTAGTTCTAAGATAAAGACTATTGAGAAGTCAAGGGTGGGCCACGTGCAGTCCCCTGAAGAGGGAGATCCTTCTAGTCAGGTCACTAATGTAATTTCCCAAAGGGTCAAAGCTCAGACAGGCAAGTGGAAGAGGAAAGCACGTGCAAGGTTAGTCAGCAATGAATTACAGAACAATGCGTGTGATATGGAGCTGGATAAGCCTAGTAAAGCAAGGAAAAGAAAGGGTCAAACAGACAATGGAAGGTTGGCTGGCAAAAGAAGTAAACAGATGCATGTTGAGGAAGGGGAAGAGTGTGTGCTTAAGGCAGTGGCTGCTATGCAGCACTGCCAATCCCCATGAAACTGCTAAGCTGGAACTGCCGAGGGCTTGGGAACCCTCGGACAGTTAACGAACTTCATCTATTGGTAAAGGAAAGAACCCCATCTGTTATATTTTTGTTAGAAACTAAAGGTAACAGATGTAAAGTGGAGAAGGTGAGGAACAAGTTGGGAATGGAGCAAAGTTTTGTGGTCAACAGCATAGGCAAAAGTGGAGGACTTGCAATGCTTTGGAAAACTGAGGTAAATGCTCAACTACTTTCTTATTCAAATAGCCATATATCTTTGACAATATTTCCTGAGAGTAGTGGTCAACCCTGGAGACTCTCTGGGTTCTATGGTAACCCTGCCACAAACAAAAGGAAAGCTAGTTGGAGTCTCCTTAAAATGCTTAAACCCGAGCCTCCAATGGCTTGGTTATGTATGGGAGACTTCAATGAGATCTTGAGTAATGATGAGAAGTATGGGGTAGTCACTAGATCTTTTTCTCAAATGGGGTGTTTCAGATTAGCTATTGATGAATGCGACTTGAGTGATCTTGGATACACAGGATCTAAGTATACTTGGAGTAACAATAGGGAGGGGAGAGATTTTACCAAAGAAAGACTGGATAGAACTATGGGAAACGGGGAATGGCCATTACAATTCAGCAATAGTGAGGTCTCAGTGTTACCTGCCCTCAATTCAGATCACTCTCCTTTGTTTATAACTTGTGATAATGAGGAAGCTGGAGTTAATAGAAGGACAAGATTATTTAGGTATGAAGCTTACTGGTCAACTAGACAGGAGTGCAAAGAACTAATAAAAAATTCATGGAGGGTTTCGTGCAGAGGAGCCCAATCAACAAGGAACTTCCTAGCTAGTCTGGACAGATGCAAGCAGTTATTGAGAACTTGGTCAAAAGACATGAATGGCAAGCAAAAACACCTAATTAAACAGAGAAGTGAGATGATCCAAGAGTTGCAGAGAATAAACCAAGGAGATTTTAATGACACCATCAAGGGATATCAAAGGGAAGTTAATCAGCTTCTAGCTGAAGAGGAAATCAAGTGGAGGCAGGGGGCAAAACAATTGTGGCTTAAGGAGGGAGACAAAAATACAAGCTACTTCCATAAGTGTGCATCTCAAAGAAAGAAGAATAACAGTATTCACCAGATTGCAAATGAAAGAAGGGAGCAAGTGAGTAATAGGTCAGAAGTCAGGGATATATTTCAAAGGTATTATCAAAAGTTGTTTGAGTCCTCTAACCCGAATGGTATCATGGAGGCCTTGGCTAATCTAGACTCAGTAGTGACACCCGAGATGAACCTCCAGTTAACAAAGGCATGTTCATATGAAGAGGTAAAAGGTGCTTTATTTGAAATGGATCCAATGAGCTCTCCAGGACCTGACGGATTCTCTGCTGGATTCTATCAGGACCACTGGGAAGCAGTTGGTGATGGTGTGGTCGAGGTTGTCAAAGAGATCTTTAAATCCAATAGGGGTATTCAGGAAATTAATGAAACATTTATAGTGCTGATCCCAAAAAAGAGAAGGCCCAACTTGGTGACTGAATATAGACCAATAAGTCTATGTAATGTGATTTATAAAGTGTTCTCTAAAGTACTAGCCAACAGAATTAAGCATTTTCTATCCAAGTTGATATCTCCATCACAAAGTGCATTTGTACCAGGAAGGTTGATCTCTGATAACATCATCGTGGCATATGAAGCAATGCACTCAATGAAACATAGAATGAAGCATAAGAAGGAGGGGTACATGGCTATGAAACTAGACATGAGCAAAGCTTACGACAGATTAGAGTGGTCTTTCTTGGAGGCAGTGCTCTCAAAGATGGGTTTTGATAAGAGGTGGACAGAATTGGTTATGCAATGTGTCTCTTCAGTAAAATATTCTCTGCTAGTTAATGGAGACCCTCAATAGCACCTTATACCTTTTAGAGGATTAAGGCAAGGGGACCCTCTCTCCCCTTACCTATTCCTACTTTGCACTGAAATTCTTGGGAAGATGTTGGATGAAGCTGAGAGAAAGGGTTACATAACTGGTTTTCCATTTGTAAGAGGATCGTTGAAGGTTAATCATCTTTTCTTCACAGATGATAGCTTACTTTTTTGCAAAGCAAATGCACTTGAGTGGAGTAGAATGTCTAAAACTCTCAAAACTTATGAGGAAGCCTCTGGACAAAGACTCAATCTTGAGAAATCAGTAATTTTTTTCAGCAAGAATACAGTACTTGAGACAAAACAGGCTATTATCTCGGTTTTTAAGATGGTGGAAGCTAAAGTGTTTGAGAAGTACCTTGGCTTACCCTCATGTGTTGGAAGGAACAAGCTAACATCATTTAGACCAGTTCTGGACTCTATAAGGAACGGTATGCAGAATTGGAAAGTTAAATTCATTTCAAAGGCTGGAAAAGAAGTGTTATTAAAATCAATAGTCCAAGCAATACCTACATACTGCATGAGCATTTTCAAGCAGCCAAAAACTATTCTCAATGCCATTAACAAGCTTATGCAAAAGTTTTGGTGGGGCAGTCGAGAAAATAAAACGAAGACTCAGTGGTTGCCATGGAAACTACTTGGAAAGAACAACGCAGAAGGTGGATTAGATTATAGAGATTTTGAACATTTCAACCTTGCTTTACTGGCCAAGTAGGGATGGAGACTAATACAACAGTCACAATCTCTAGTAGCTAGGGTGATGAAAGCTAAATACTTTTTCAGGACTGATTGCCTACATGCAAAACTGGGCGACAATGCTTCATTTCTCTGGAGGAGCTTTTTGGAAGCCAGGAAGGTGTTAGAGGAAGGATTGATATGGAGGATTGGTAATGGGGAAGGGGTTAGCTTATGGAGAGACAAATGGATCCCTCAACCGACCTCATCAAAGTGCAGACCCCTTTAGATCAAAGGCATGCACACTGGAAAGTCAGTAATTTGATTGATGAGCATTCCAAAACTTGGAACCTGTCGGTTTTGAGGAGCATATGCACAGAAGAAGACATTAGTAATATCGGCAAGATACCTATTAGTTGGTGTGGCAACCCAGATAAGCTCATTTAGAGGTGCTCCAAAGATGGCATGTTTACTGTCAAGAGCGCATACCATCTGTTGGGCACAATGGAGCAGTATCCAAAGGGGCAAAGTTCTGCTCAACCCAACCAGAAGGAAGTGTGGCCCAAAATATGAAAGCTGAAGACTTCAAGTGCTGTTAGAGCATTAGCATTGGATTGGTTATCTTATTCTTCAAATTTTAATTAATATGTAACTTTTTCACTTTTAGCTAATCATTCAAAACTTGAAGTCTACATTGGATTAGTCATCACACTCTCTATAATAATAAACTATTATTATTTTTTATTATTTATATTTGTTTATTAATTTTTATTTTATTTTCATAATCTTTAATAACCTCCAACAAATCATATTCATTTTTATTTTTAAAATCTAACAATCTGTAATATAATAATCTCATATGTATATAGATGGTAAAATCTCATATCTATAATATAATAATCTTAAAAAATACTTTTAAACTTGCTATAGTTCTTTTCATATTTGAAAAGAAGAATGGATTTACTGTAACTTATAGTTTGGATGAAAACAATTTAGCTAATTCAATGTGGAGCAAATATGAATGATGTTTGCTAAATTTGAAGATGAAAAGACATTTGGCTAATCCAATGCCAATGCTCTTAGGATGTTTCTATGGAGAGCTACTCACGAGTCTTTACCAACTAACCTCAATCTCAAGAGGAGGAAAATTAAGGAAGACCCTTCATGCTCCATTTGTAGACAAGAGCCAGAATCTGTTATGCATGCATTATGGTCATGTTCTGCAGTGATGGATGTATGGTCTGTCAGTTCTAGAGGACTTCAGAAAATGAAGGTTGGGTTCAAGTCATTCAAACAAGTAGTGGAACATGTAATAGCAATCCTCAGTGAGGAGGAAGTTGAGCTGTTTGCCTGTACAGCTTATCATGTGTGGAGGAGAAGAAATGTTTTTTTGTTTGAAGGAAAGTTTGAGAAACCATCTCGGATAGCTCAAGCAGCTCTTCAATTGACTAAGGACTTTAAAGAAGCCAATTACAGTGAGCAAGTTAGTTTGGTTCCTGGAAGGCCTACTGGTACAGATTCCTGGAGTCCTCCTCCATTGAATGTCTATAAAGCAAATTGGGATGCCTCAGTAGACCGAGTACATAGCAGAATGGGGGTGGGGGTAGTGATCAGAAACTGGGAAGGAAGGGTAACAGCAACTCTAAGATCATCAAGGAGTATATTTCCTGATGCCAAACTTGCAAAAGCAATGGCTGCACTAAGAGCAGTCCTCTTATGTAAACAGTTAGGCATTTCAAGAGTACTATTAGAAGGGGATGCTCTCAATGTGGTTAACGACATCAACTTAGAGACAAAGGACTGGAGCTCAGCAGGGATGATTATCCAAGACATCAAGGCTGAACTTCAGAACTTGGAGTATGGATCGGCTCAGTTTATATCTAGACTAACTGTATTGCTCATTGTTTAGCTAAGGATGCACTAAAACTCTCCCAGGAGAGCATAACTATGGAGGGAGTCCCTCTTTGTATCCAACACTTGCTAAATTAATGATGAAAGTTTGACTATTCAAAAAAAAAAAAATGTCGAAAAACGATTCTGGTATATCTTTATTACAACTTTATATTTAGGTCTTGTTTGATTTCACAAGTAATCTTATCTTATTTTAATATCTAAACACTATAAATAGAAACATATTTCAATTTTAAATACTTTTTAAATCTTAAAATAAAATTATATTCTAACCCTATTTTAATTTTATAATTTATTTTTTTTATTTTTTTCTCTCATTTTATAAAATTATATTAAATATTTTAATTCAAATCATTTCATCATTATTAATAAATTATCTTACTATTATTTTAAAAACTAGAGCTTAAAGATAAATGGTTTACCCGGTTTGTGAATAGAGCAATGATACAATGACAATCTATCTAACATTCATTTATGACTTATTAATAAAATAATAATTTTCTTTATAATTTAAATATATCAAATCAAAATCAAAATTAAAATATTAAGATTGTAGACAAATAGTAAAGTAGTAGGTATTGTATCATTTCTCTTATGAATAAACTCGTGTGCGATTTTTGTGAGGATGAACAACTGTGCAGCATTAACCTCTTCCATCACAAATTTTGTCTATACTATTTAACGGAAAACACATGTCACTCTCTCAAGTCCCACGTGTTAAAGTCTTTTTTCTTATTGAAAAAAATTCAAATAAATTAAAATTAAAATTAAAAAAAAAACCAAAAACATAAAAAAAGAAAATGTGTTGTGCCGAGGGGAGGGACTCCCCTTATAAGCCACCCCATGGTGGTTGGCCAATATAAGGGTGGCAAAGAAGGGGTCGCCAATGGCTGCCGAACCAGGTGAGTTTGGTTGCCTGATGTTGATGTCGTGTTTCATATCCTAGGCAAACTCAGTAGTTCCTCTCGATGATCTGCAAGATCCACTAAGATGAAAGCTCGGGGTGGTGTGGGACACCTCTTGTGCATAAGTTAGAATAATGTTTTTGTAAGAAGTGCGCTAGGAGAAAGTATTCAAGAGAGTGAGTCTATGCAAAGATCAAAGCTTAAGATCCCTTTACTTAAGCTCGGGAGTGCCTATATACCTGGTCGTGGTGGTCCTCGTTCACTGCTAGCAGATCGTGTAAGGGCATACTGAGCACTGCACTAGTGTCAGGCTTCTCCTTTGTCATGTCAGTCGTCGTCTTGCCGTATTGTATGTGGGTCACTCTTTCTTTCCCCGTTTGTCTCTTGTGGCAAGTGAGGTGGAGGTGCACACACTGTCGCGATTATAGGAGTGAGTGGACGTCTGGTTCTAACGTTGCGAGCTGGTTCCTCCGACCATTTAATGTGGCATGCCCGTTGTCTATGGTGTGGGTTGTGGTTTGAGCAAGTGACGTAACTAGTCACCATATCTAATGGGCCTTCTTGGGCCTGGTCTAGCCCTCCTTACTTTGCAACTTCTGTGATGGGGTTACCTATGCCGGCTTAGGCCCTAAGGGGAATGAACCTTACGCGACCCAATGTGGGAAATAAACCCCCTCTTAGTACCCCATGAATTCTCACTGCACACATGCGGTGAGAATTCAAAAGTCAACTGTCATGGTCGACATGTGTCACTTAACTGTTACAGCGGGTTATACCCATGTTGCTGGCGTCAGTTATTGCTGCCACGCATGAGAAGAGGTTTGTCTTCCACCCAATTACGGATTGGTTCGTGTCCCCCATGTGCACGATTCTTTCTCTTATGTGCCCCGGGAGTGTGTGATGGTTTATTTTCCTCATCGTACGCACAATGTGGATCACAAACTTTGCTCATGACGTTTCCCCTTTTACAACGCCGGTCACTTCTTGCATTGGGAAGCCCAACCGATGCATGGCTCTATTTAAACCCAATTCCTTCATCGTTGTGACATCCCCACTATTTCTTCTTTGTGTGCCCCTTCCTTGTATGCTCTTGCTCTCATTGCCTTATTCTTCAAGTGCCTTCCTTCCTCGTCGTTAACTGTTTCTAACTTCCGCCTTTCGCTCACCTCATATGGCTCCCAAGAATGTCCCTCGCCCTCGCCCCAAGAAGGACCACTTCGTGTGTTATGAGGGGGCCTTTAGTGACCCTAAAGGAGTGGCGAACCCCGCTACTGGAGAGAAGCTGTCGTTCTTTGAGGGTCAGAATTGGGAGTTGATAGCCTCTCCCATTAACTTTCATGCGCTAAGGGGGAAATTTGGCATTCTCGATTCAATAGTTTTGGAACTCACAGGCCGCCGTGCCACGGCCGTCTACGACAATTGTTTGGTGATGAAGGTGGCCCTTTTACCCCATAATGTTCGCGAACAAGCTACGGCTATCGTTCTACTGCCTTACTCGCGATGTTTTGGACTACCTTCCTTTGGCTTCCGCCCAACTTCACCCAAATCCTTGGCAGCTTTTGGTCTCGAGTTGCATGATTTATCGCATGTTGCTATGCACCAAGACTGAGGAATACCCCAACCTTAATGCTAGGGAGTTCCAACCGTTTACAGGGTTCCCACCCCATCGACCATTCAAGTATTGGTGGCTCAAGCAAGTGCCGGAGTTCCTAGCTGCTCTCGGGGATGAATTGGATAATGACGAGGCTAGCCTTCTTCGAGTCCTTTCTTAAACCTGCCCTCAAAGGGGCTCTTGCATCGGTGGTGCCTTCTGAAGACGTCGCTGAGCCATCCCTGCTGGTTCCCATCGAGTTTATAGCTGATGCCTTGTTGCAGCTTGCACGGCGGTGGGTGTGAGTCCCGGCCAAAATGAAGACAACCTGCGACATCAACTTGTGGTCGAACTCAGCAATGACAGGGTCTCCATACCTTCCCCGCCCTTTAGCCAAACCTCCGAGCTTGAGATTGCCTCATTCTTTGCCTAAGAGGAACTCACACTTGAGCCCCCAAACTCAAGAAGAGGGGGAGGCCATTGCGCCCGAGCATGAGATGGCGCAAGGATCCCTTGACTTGTGGGAATCTTCTGGCGATTAGAACTTGCGATCTAAGGGCGAGGGGGTTGACGGGTCGTCAGAATCTCCCTTTGTGGAGAAAACAACCCCGAGGTCAAGGACATCAACCGGGGAGCAATGGACCCAAGGGCAAGGGGGGAAGCGGCTAGGGACGTCCCCCTGAGGGCGTCTGAGGAGGAGTTGGAGCCCAAGCCTACTTCAGGTGGAGGGTAGGCCACTGTAGGAGGTTCCAGTGGTGATGGCCCTTCCTAGGCAGCCACCTCGCGAATCTCTGACCTTCCCTGGCAAATCGGTGGAGTCGGCTCGTCGGTGCCCCCTGGTTTAAGCCGCTAGAGCTTAGGCCACTAAACGTGAGGCCAAAAAGTTGAGGGAACTATTTTCGTAAGTATTTGCGTGGGACTTTTTTACCTTTACCGATTGGTTTCTCTTTGCTTTTGTTCTTAAAATTGCGTGTTTCCTAAAGGCTGACCAGTTGGCCTCCCTAATCGTGGAGGAAAGATGGGAGCTTGAGGAAGAGATCCAAGCAGTTAGGTCTCTCGTCCTCCTTGTCCGCTTGAAAGTCCGTAAGGCGAAATAGGAGGCAGATGAAATGTCTCATGAGAAAGACGTTGTGGTGGGGAATATAGTTGAGCTGCAGGCCAATCACAAGTGTAAGAAGCGTAAGTTGGCAAAGTTTCGCCAGGATGAGGCCTTCCTCACAGACTACTTGGCCAAGTCGTAGGACGAGGCGGGACATTCTCGCCTAGAGGCCAAGCCTTTGGAGGAGGAGAGGGACTGGTTTCAAAATATGTTGGACAAACGCGAATGGGAGCTGGAGGAAGCCATGGGATCACTCAAAACCCTTCATGGGGAAGATGCAAGATTGGTTGAGCAGCATAATGCGAAGGTCAGGCAGCACAGCTGGTTGACGAGCAAGTACATCAAGCTAACCAAGTCGATGCAAAGTAAGATGGAGGCCATAAAGAAGCTTGCCTGCCAGATTAAGTCCTTGGTGTCTGAGCTGACTTTGGCAGGTGACGCGATCCGGTCCTACGACCTACAAATCCAAGCCCAAGAGTCCAGTTGGGAGTCAGCACACGTGTCCGAGAGGACAACTCGTCCCAGTTGATGAAGGTTAGAGACATTGGGGACTTAGCTTAGGGTTATGGGTATAAGGAGAGGCTTAAAAGGTTGAAGGATTATTTGCTGCAAAACCCAGGGGCCGACTTGAGGGCCCTCAACTTGGCCTCTCTCGAACTGACCCGCACGTTCTGCTTCGCAAAGACTCTAGGCAAATACTTGGTGCCCGGCGCCTTCCCTGATCCTCCTCTCTACCCTTAGCCTTAGGGATCCCTTGTGATCCTCCCTAACTTTTTTTTTTTTTTACGGATTGTTGTAATTCTTCTGTACATTGTTCATTTGCAAGCAATATGAAATTCGCCCACTTTCCAACTTTTCTTGATCTTTTTTTTTTTTTTTGTGCATTTGTCTTTGCTCTGGATTTGATTGTTGGTTTGGTTCCTTGTGGGCGTTAACCATTAACACGAGAACTGGCAGGCCACGAAGCTTGGCATTATGAACATGAGGGCTGGGAAGTCATGTGACTTGCGAGTCGAGGGACTAGTCTTGGTTGCCCGAAGGTTGGCAGGTCATGAGACTCATGTCCGACTGGCCATCTAGGTAAATCCAGGAACTTGTACCTGGCCCAAACTTCGTAGCGAGTCGAGGGACTCGGCTTGGTGGCATGAAGGTCAACATGTTAAGGGATTTGTGTCCGACTGGTCGTCTGGGCAAGTCAAGCGACTTGTGCCCAACCCAAACTTTGTGGCGAGTCAAAGGACTTGACTTGGTGTTTCGTTTGCTCAAGGGAGATAACTCAAAAGAAATGAATATTCATTTCCATAATTCCCTTCCCTTTGTTGTGCTTCAGGCGTAGGGCTGTAAATGAACCAGTCTGTTCTATAGGCCGCTCGGTTAAACTCAAATCGAACTCGACTCGTAAAAATAAAAACTTGTTCATGAAAGTAGATACCCGCTTGATTTGTAAATGACACATACCCGACAAAACTCGACTCAACTTGGCTAAGACTCGTTAAAGCCTGCTCGTTTATGCTCGAGTCGACTCATTAGCTCAACTCGATTAAAACTCATTCATATATTGATATATATATATATATATATGCATACACCTATGTATATATATATATATGTACTGAACATGGCTTTGCCTATTCTTTAATTAATATACTTTTACTTATCAAAAAAACATATATACATATATATATATGTATTAGCTAATAATATAAGCATACCACTTTTATAATTAAATATATAATATGTAATCTAATTACTTGTCTATATAGTGAATATACTTTATAGATATATTTTATAATTTGTATAATAATTAATCGATAAAATTTAATAATTTCATATACTAGTATGTGGGAACCATATATGAAATAGATATATGACATCATATTAAGTGTATGTATTAATAATATATGTAGGCATATAATATATTGTTATCTTGGATAACTATCAACTAGTTAGATATTGATTATTTATAAACTTTTTAAAATTTTATAATTCGATAAAGGTTCTACTTGTTAGTTGCATAAATTCAATATTATATTGTTTATTTTTTTAGTTGTTTAAATTATTAAATCTTATTAACAAAATAAAAAAAAAATAAACAATTTGAGCTCAAACTCAGCTCGACTCGAACTTGTTTGTGAAACAAGCTTGAACTCGAGTTGAGAGTTTAGCTTATTGAGTCAAGCTCGTACAAAGAATATAAAAAAATCTCGAGCTCGAGCTCGAGTATTTTGAGTCGAGCTGAGCTCGGCAAGCCAAAGATTGGCTCGGCTCAGCTCGACTCAATTACAACCCTATTCAGGCGATACAACCTTGGTCGATTGTTGGCCTTTACTACGAATGATCCCTCTCATCGTGGTCCCAGCTACCCTTCTTCTTGCATCGTGACTCCAATTTGCTTAAACACTAAGTCGACTTCCTTGAGGGATCTGGGTCTGACCCGCCTATTGAAGTACGACTCAGCTTTCCTCTTGTTGCTCGCCGTCTACACCTTGGCTTCTTGCCTTCTCTCTTCCATTAAAAACAATTGTTCTCTCCGTAGGACAACATTATGGGCACTGTTGATGTTGTGATTTATATCCTAGGCAACTTAGCAGTTCCTCTCGATAACCTGCAAGATCCACTAAGAGAAGGCTTGGGGTGGTGTGGGACACATCCAATGCCTGAGTTAGAATAATCTTTTTGTGAGGAGTGCACTAGGAAAAAATATTCAAGAGAGTGAGTACGTGCAAAGATCAAAGCTTAAGATCCCTTTACTTGAGCCCAGGCGTGCCTATATACCTGGTCGTGGTGGTCCCCACTCACTGCTAGTAGATTGTGCAAGGGTGTACCGAGTGCTGCACTAGTGGCAGGGGTCTCTTCTGTCATGTCAGACATCGCCTTGCCGTATTGTCTGTGAGTTGCTCTTTCTTTCCCCATTTGCCTCTTGTGGTAGGTGAGGGGGAGGTGTGTACACTGTCGCAATTACAGGAGTAATGGATGTTTGATTTGACATTGCATGATGGTTCCTCCGACCATTTAATGCAGTGTACCCGTTGTCTAGTGATGTGGTTGTGGTTGTGGTTCAAGCAAGTGATGTGACTAGTCACCATATTTGATGGGCCATTTTGGGCTCGATCTAGCCCTCCTTCCTTCGCAACTTCTATGATGGGGCTACCCATTGCCGGCTTGGGCCCCAATGTGAATGAATCTTACACGGGCCAAGGTGGGAAATAAACCCCCTCTCACCCGGGTTCAATTGACGCGACATCCACCCTCCAGTCGAACCCACATGGTTTAGCAACCACCGGTGGCTGAAAAAGGGTCACAAAGTGGTGGCCCCTTCCCACCACCTACGTGGTGGCCGACCCTTGGACGACCATAGGGTGGTCGGATTTGGGCACTTGGGATGGTTTGGAGAGGGGGTCCCTTTCCTCTGCCAAACATTTTTATTTATTTATTGTATTTCTTAATTTAAAATTTTTTAAATAAGAAAATGACTTAAACACATGACGATTGTATATAGTGACACGTGTCTTTTGTTATATAGGATAGACGAAATTTGTGAGGAAGGGAGTTAGTTCTCAGTTATTGATAGCATGCAGTGTTAATCCTTAAAAAAAAATTGCACAATGATCTAATCGCAAACCAGGTAAAAGATCAAAACTGCTACAGGCAACCGAGGCACAAAATCATGGGGGAATCGGCTGTACCACATCAGTTGATATATTAAAAAAAAAACATAACACAGATGAAAACGGGGGAAGGAGGGGAAATTCAGATTTAAGAAGAAGAAGAAGAGACCATGTCTGGGTATGGAAGAAAAACTTTGCGATTTTGGGCCAGGAATAAAGAAGAGATCGTCGTCGTCGTCATCTTACAAAGAAAGATACTACACTTTTTCAAAACAATTGATAACGAGTAACTACACAGACGATCAACCTCGAATTTTTTCAAATCGATATAAAAACGAAAGTAACACAAGTCTCCAACTGAACCTCATTTTCAAACTCAAAACCGGATTATAAAGCCTTATATCGGTTCCAAAGTTTTCAGATGTAACTGCCAAAAACACTAGCAGAAGTCCTCTTTCTCTTTACTCCTCAGTAACATTCAATCCTTCTTCGACATGCATCATCAACAACAGAAGAAAGAAACTTGCACCTAGACCCCCTCCCAAACATATATTCATAATATATTTGTATATGGAGAGAGAGAGAGAGTGAGAGATCTGATCTAAAGAGGAGTGAGAGTCTCTTGTCTAGGCCATCTTCTGGTGCCACCATCACCTCCTAATTAGCACCTTGCAGTCTCGGCCTCAAACCCACTGAACGAAGGAATGGACACAGAAGTGGCGACAGCATTGGTGGGAGTAATGGCAATGACACTTGGAGTAGAATCAAAGCGGAATCCAAGAAGGCCACAGGACAAAACATCGGCCCTTACTTCACGACCCACCATCATCATATTGTAGTGGTGGCTAGGTGAGAGGTTTCGATGGTGGCTAGAGAACAACTCTAGGGGCTGAGGGATGGACGGGAAATGGGTGAGCGAAACTTATGATGACCTGTTGTTCATAAGTTGCCTCAGATCAGGCATGATGTACTGATCCTCCATTTCCATAGGGAAACAGAGGAAACTTGAGGAGGAAGGAAAAAGGAAAAGGATCTTGCAAAGATGGAGATGGAAAATATCAGAGGTGAAGAAACGGCGAAGGGGAGAAAGAGAAGGAGAAGGGGAAGGGGAAAGGCTTCGTGGGAGATCCGAAAGGGAACGAGCAAAGTGTCTTCGTGGGATGCATATCCCGAATGAAACGAACCGTTTCATTAAGTTACATAGGACACGGTTACGTGGCGATTCTTCCAGCCGGTTGCATTCAGCATTTTTCTTTCCAGTTTGAGAGGGTGGCCACATGTGTAGCTTTGGGCTTTGATTTTCATACATTTTAGACCCAAAAAGTTGAAAAGATTGACATTTCATGCCGAGTTTTTCCAATTACATGTTTGTTACTTAAACGTAACACTTTCAGAAGTCTTCCCATTAGTTACGTGGCTAGTGTGCTAATAAACAAACTCAGAAAATGGAACTTTTCTTTATGATGTCCTTAGCCATAAGTTTATGAGTTTCCCATCATCTGAGAAAAGAGAAAAAAAAAACAGTAAAATATGCTGTCCGTCGTCTGTGACTCTGTATATTCAGCTTCAATACCGTTTGTGACCGAAAAACGATAAATAGATAAATAAAAAACGTGTTGTGCGTATCCAACTCAACTGGGTTTAAGTCAAGGTGACAATCGAAGTTGATATTGTAAGGGCCCATTCTTGTAGTAACATCCAAATTACAAGCTCAGCCTTTTTTGATCATAAGCCCAGTCCTAATCATAGAGGGAGCATTACTTTCCCATCTCCTTGGGCCTCAACAATTTCATTATTCAAGGGGGGACCCTTATTTTGTGGTTTGCTCCCTAGATTCAAAGTCCTCTATCCTCATCCATTATTGGAAGATCTTAATTTCTTTAGCGGCATCCAAAAGCTTCCTCACTGCCACTGCTATCCTTCATTAAATCCCAAAAGAAAAAAAAAAAAAAAAAAAAACAGTAATAAATAAAGAGTTGGGCTGCCTTTGTCCGTTTGTTACAATGGGATCAGTATTTTCTTCAGTCCACTTAATATAAACCATCTTTTGAATTTTTACAACTTAGAGCATTAGTATTGGTTTCATCATTTTCATTTTTAAAATTTGATGAAAAGTACATGCTTTCCATAAATAAAAAACCTTCTCATTCATAACCCCACATTGGATTAACCATTGGATTCATCAAAATAATAATATAATATTATACTTTTTATAAGAATATTTTTAATTTATTTTTTTCATATTTTACAATTACAATAACTATATGTTAATTAATAATTTAATTTGATACTTAAATTATGTTTCCCAACTTAAATATATTGTGGCTCAAAATTGGGAAATAATAATTTAAGTAAATAAAATAATAGTTATAGAGTGTGAATAGTGAGTCTTCAAATTTGAAGATGAATTAGAATGTACTGTAGCTCAAAGTTTCAGATTTTAGTATTTGGTGAATCCAATGCAGTGATTTTAAACATAAATTCATCAAATTTTAAAGATTGAACTCATTTGATGAGTCCAATGCCAATGCTCTTAGACATGTATTCGTAATTCATCTCAATTCATTTTATTTTATTTTATCATTATAATTTTTTAAAATTTTTATAAAAAATATAATAAACAATTTTTTTTTTCAAATTTTAAAATAAATTTTCCAAATTTCTATACAAAATATAATAAATAATTAAACTTTTATTCTACTATTCACAAGCCATCTCAATCCATCTAAATTTATCTCTGAATCAAAACCACTCCTTAATATTTCGAAAGGGAATAAAAAGAAGACATAATTACCTTTATAATAAGATTTAAATAGTGAGGTAAGATGAGATGAAAATTAAATAAATTATTATTAAAAAATTATTTTTTAATATTATTATTATTTTAACTTTTAAAAATTAAGTTATTTATTATATTTTATCTAAAAACTTTAAAAAAATTTAATGGTTAGATGAGATAACTCTAAGGGTCATATCTTCAACTCTAATTCAACATATTTGTCACCCACTTTTTTACTTTTAAAAAATCTGACTTATCATGGATTTGTAACTCATTTTTTGTCTCTGTTTTTCCTTTTATTTTATTTTTTGTTTAGTAATGTTATTTTTCCTCCTACTTTATATTACTTACTTTATTTTTTTGATGTGACTAGACAATGTGATATCATATGGTTTATTAAAAAAATATAAAATAGCATCCGAATATATAAAAAGATGAAAATTAAATTATAAATTTTCTCTAATCTTTAATATTTATATTTTTAATTTTTTTAATAAATGACGTGATACCATCAACTAGATAAAATGAATAATATAAATTTATTAAATTAATGAATAGAGTAGCATTATTCTTATTATTTTAAAATTTGGAACAGATAATTATCATGCACTAACGAAAAAAAGTCAAGTGGCAACTGCAAGTTCGAAATCTAAATGCAAAAAGCAGAACTCGGAGTCGGGTGAGAACGATTACACGAAGGTGGAATCAGAAAGGAAGGGGTCGCCATCATAAGCAATGTCAGTGAGTAGAGCCTAGCGGAGGAGGAGGAGGAGGAGGGGGAGCATAGGTCATCACCATCCGTACATATGAGGAGGAGGAGGAGAAGGAGCAGAGCAGCTTTGGTACTATCCAATAAAGTGCTGTGGGTCCCAATTTGACATGGACACCTTATCAATCATCATGACACGTTAACCTCCCTACTCCTATGTCGGGCCCACCTCTAATCATCATACCTCCACGTGTACTTTCCCGCCTTGGTTTCGCTTAGTGTATTGTCTCGCTTTGTACTAATAAGCCTGATGTGGAGCTGACGTAAGGATTTCTCTCTCTTTTTTTTTTTTTTTTTTTTTCATAAACGGGGAAAAAGAAATATAAAAATGAAGAACTACTGTTCAATTATTTAATAGGAATTTATGAGATATATTGCTTTATTGTACTCATGATTGCTCCCGTTGTGATTATTTCGTAGGTCAGGCAAAACTTTCATGAGGTGATGCCATGTGTATGTGATAGTTGGACAACATTTATCTCTAACAAAATTTAAAAGAGTAGTGTTATTAAGCATTAATTTATACCATTTAATTTGCACTTTGACATGTTACTGTTAAAGTGTTATATGATTTATTAGAAATTCTTTGAGCTAACAACATTCAATCTTAGATCAGGTGCGTTAACCTCGTCACGCTCTGTTTAATTAAAGAGTTTTTATACTAAGTAATCTTATACCACATATTTATTGAAAAAAATAAAAATAGGTATATACTACATAGTAAAATTTTTATTAATTAAATCTTACTTTTTTTATTTTTACAGAAGAAATAAGATGGATTAAAATTAAAGTTAAAATTTGAATAAAATATTATTTTTATTTTAAAATTTAAAAAAATTAAATTTTTTATTTTATTTTATGTAAAAATTTAAAAAAATTATAATAATAAAATGATATAAAATAAGATAAATTAATAGAAATTATGAAAACGAGACAGTGTAAGTTGCTAACCTAATGCGATGCCACTCCATTTGACATTTTCAATCCAAAGTACTTTACTTTGAGGCTTTTACCATGCCGACTAAAGTGGCTTTTTCATCAAAGTTTTACGATGAAAAAAAAAAAGTGTTTGAGTTTTGAAACCTTGCAATTAAAATATGAAAAATTAGAAGGGGGTAAATAATAAGATTTCTATTGTTACGAGGGAATATTTTGTCTCCAAGTCAATGACCTCGATCTAAGGAACACATATTGGCACATTGCCCGAAAGTTGTAATAAAAGTCAACCATTACTCTTTTTTTTCTTCCTCGATTCCGGCCAAAATGTAAAGGCAGCCGAACTTGGAGTCCAAACTCCAAAGTCCATAAACTAATGCATTTTCCTTTAAATAAATGAATAAACACCCTTGTCACTTGTGGCATTTACAGGCTAATAATGATAGAATTATTTTATTATTATTTTTTTATATTTAATTTTTTAATTTTTTAATTTTTTAATTTTATAAAAAAAATCTACAATTAACGTTGAATCATTGTTAGTGGGTATTAAAACAGACAAAGAGGGCTCTAAAAAAATCAGTACCCTTGAATGAATTGATTGCTAGCTAGCTTGTGTAGTGTACGTCCATGCACATTGCAATATGGTCAATTATTTGAGCACCTTCATGTGCAGATTCCCACGAGAAATCCTTCATTCCTTCCTTCATTCAATCTGGTTTAGGTTTACTTTTAGTTGAATTTCATAGTAAAAAATCTTGCATAAACAATAGAACTCGTTGAACTGAGCATGCATGTCTAAATTGATTCTTGGAATGAAATCTCGAGCATGAATCCCTCTATTAGATTTATCTCTAACATCACTTTTAAGCAAGTGCATGATATTGCTTGATGATCTTCTTGATTCAACTAAAAAGAAAATTGCCGTCCTGATCATGGCAAATTAGAGAGGAATATTGGCCCCCACGAGTCTGAAAATTCCTGTTGCTTTAGATTAAACACTTTTGATAATTGGAGGATATATATATATATATTATATACGTGTGTGTGTGTGTGGGACCAATGAAAGTTAAGCGAATGTTGGGTCCCACGACTGTGATCAATACATAGGATCTTTTACTGTTAGTCAGAAATGAATGGGGGGATCTGTCTCAGTACACGCATGACACGTCATTTACTAATGGTAATAGGCTGTGGAGATATTTGTATGATCTGCGTGTATTGGGAACTGACTCACCGAAAGCGTTGCCGTTCCATCTAATCACACTCTATTCAATGCCAGCGCTTAAAGACATCCATTCATCGATTATCGTCTCTCTCTCTCTCTCATCTTTTTACTTTTCAACGATTTAGAAAATGGAAAACCAACATAAAATAAAATATAACTAAAGAAAGTAAGGTATAAGTCATAACAATGAAGATATTCCATAAAAAAAAAAAAAAAAACAATGAAGATATAGGGAGATTTAACGTAGTTTGACAAATTTTGTCTAACAAAACTATTAGGAGTTCTGATGCAGCTAGTGAAAAGATAGATGCACTAACTATTGCTCTTCACATCACACAAAGAGAGTAAATAATCTGAATATTTTGAGATTCAAATTTTAAATAGTAGACGAAATAATTAGTCTGAATGATCATAAAAAGACAAATCTTATATTTAAATAATTCATGTATATTAATGAAAATTTTGAATAATTTAATTTTAAGAAGATTTCTATTATTATTGACTTAAGCATCGGAAGCGTTGCATTAAACCTCTCAAACTACTTTACTTTTTGATTGCAAGAGATCGAGAATACGTAGCAGCAGTAAAACACTTCTTCAACACTATTTATTAGAAACAAAATGCCATTTCTATTGCTTGATCATATTTTTGGCGCACAATTTCCTTCCTACCCGTGCATTGCTAGCACGACCAATATGTCCTGACTCTCAGTACGTTACTCTAGACCTTGTGCCGGTTGTTATCCTCTTTTCCATGTTTTCTTGCTCTTTCTTTCGTGGGCCTTGGTATTTGGTTCAACTATATTGTTGACCCAATTAAGCTTTATCTTCTAGTCCATTAGTAACCAAAAAAGAACTATAACTTATTATATTTAGTTGGATTTAGATGTTAAAGTGAGTTGAGTTAAATTTAATTAATAAAATATTATAAGCATATTATTTTTTAATATTATTATTATTTTTAGATTTAAAAAAATTAAATTATTTATTATATTTTATATTAAGATTTGAAAAAATTATAATAATAAATTGAGATGAATTGAGATAGGTTTAAGTTTCAAATAATGGAGAGGTTTTTAGAGATGAGTTGAAATTGGTTGAAATGGTTTGTGAATAATAGAATAACAGTTGAATTATTTATTATATTTTGTGTGAGAATTTAAGAAAATTATTTTGAGATTTGAAATAGTTAAATTGTTTATTATATTTTGTGTGAAATTTAAAAAAAAATATAATAATAAGATGAGATAAATTGAGATAAATTTTGAATGGAAACAATAATTCATAATGATTTTATAGATTAGAAATGTTTATAAATAATTATTTATAGAGGCAAAACCAGTACTAAACATATACAAAAAATCTTCACAACCTCCTAACACTCCACACTCCACATTATTTTTAATTTTTATTATTTTTTTTCTTTTATTAAATATTTATTATATGAATAATGAATAAAACATTTGAAATAATTTAAAAACAATAAACTCAAAAAAAAATTTAAAAAAAATTTAAAAAAAATATAGAGTGTAGAGTGTGGTGGAGGTTGCGTAGCAATGCTAAAAAATATATAGTCTATGACTCTATGTAGAATAATAGAAAGTAAATATATATTCCGGGAATATAGTGGGACCGGAGAGCGAGGTGGGGCCATTGCTGACTCAGTTGTCATGATTTCATCAATATGGGTTCAGGGAATTAGCATCATGAAGGGGGAGCAAACATGATGAGACAGAGGACGGTTGCACTTGGCAACGGGCCCCACACTCAACCCCCGCCCCCCACCCGTTGTCTCTTGTTAATGTTGTTTGCACATTGACATAGGGCTTCCCTACACTACTCTACTGTGAGTTCTTGCTGGGAGACAAATCCAGCCACTTGCGCACACTGAAAACTCACTATGTTGTACCAGCTTTCCTGTACATGCTATCTAAGTTGTATTAGGCCATAAAAACCGACTCCGGCCTCTCGTCATTAGGTCTTCCTTCATGTGGGATTCTTTATGCTGCTACCAAAAAGAACAAATTAGTATTGCTATTTATAAAAATCTCCATATATAGATATTCAGAGCATGCACTTCATTAAAGTGTCATTATTTAGCTTTTCAGATTTCGATAGTGCTAAAGGGACGCATGCAAGCTCGTAACAATCTCAGGCCGGCCAGTTTAGGAAACCAAAAGTCCTAGTAATTTCAGAGTGTTTGAAAATCTATGCCTGTTTACAGGCCAGATAGATCCTCAGAACTTGTGCATTGTTTTGCTTCGTTGGAATTTGTTGGGTGTGGAGGCAATTGCAATGGACATCATAATTTGGATCACTGCCTCTACAGTGTTTGAGAATTTGTGGCAGACAGTATACGATTCATGAAAATAACCTCTGACCCACTAATAATAATAATAATAATGTTAATGTAAATATATAGGAATTTGCAGATTCAGTTGCGGAACGATCGAGTTCCATAATATTTGTTGAAAATACAGTACTGTAAGTTCATGATCAGTTTCCACTACCATTTTTTTTCCCGATATTTTCTTTGATAATTTTTTTGAGCGATTGGACTTGACATTGGCTGTCTAAAAGTCAGTACTTGAACGTTCTTTTCATTGTCAATGTAGAGAGATCAGAGAGATACTCGACATCAGTAGTGCAGGGATGGCCCCCTGCACTGAAACATGTCTTCCGTATCCCATCCAAAATTTATAATTTCATTATATATTTAATATTTATCAACATCATCAGGGACTGATATATACCTAGCCACGTACTACTCTTTTTCCCAATAATTCAGAATGTATGTCAGTTGCGTGGCTTCATACCATGCATACATACACACACACATATATATATATATATATATATATTTTAGTTGGACCGTAAATAAAAAATATAATATATAATGCCTATGGGGATAAAAATTTTCAAAATTTTTCTTCTGCAGTAACAAATCTTAGAATAGGACAAAGATCAACAGTATAAGTTTTTCTTAATTTATTGATCAATTATTATATATATCGCAAAGGTTAGAGAATCATGATATATAAGCTTCATATCATCATCTATAAATTTTGGGAAGTTTATTTTTTTTTTATAAAAAGTGAATTCCGGTATGAAAAAATTTGTAAAAATATATATATATATATTTTTTTAGTGAGGTTCACTTTTTTTTATAAAAGATAACTATGGTGTATTTGAAGTTTATTTCTAGCATTACTCAACGTATAATATATATATATATATATATATATATAGTAGAAAAATTTTATCCATCATTTTTACACCACATATAATTTTTTAATTTTTTTTTCTCTCACCAAATATGTATTGCATGGATAATAAATAGAAAAATTTAATTAACATAAAAAAAAATAAAATAAATGTATATATATGAATGAAGAGCAGCAAAACTCATATAATAAAACTCCGAGCAAGAACTTACGGACTCCACTTACCACAGAAAAGGTTGCAATGCTATGTCGACGTTGCATCAAATAAACTATAAATTATGTTATTGCTTTCATTGTCACAAAACACATCGTGCCAGAGTTAACCGGCCGGATCATGAAAGCAGGTACTGATGAAATTCTATTCGATATATGATCATCATCTGTTGATCCGACTAATGAATAAATATCGTCACAACTATAATTTGGCAGAGTACTGAATCACAACTAAGTATAGGGTTGTAACCGGTCCGGACCGGTTTTGTATTTTTCAAAACCGATTACGCACCGGTTATCCTCCTAAACCGGTACTTCCGGTTTCCGGTCTGGTCCGGTTCGGTTTTTCGATTTTTTTAAAATGTAAATTTCACAATTTGTCATTAAAAATTTGTTTATAAAAAAAAAAAATTGATTTAAAAAAAATTATTTTATACTTTTATTAATATATTAGACTATATAATAGTATTAATATTAGACTATTGGTATAGTTATAAGTTATATATTAGTATTAGTTATAAACTTTTAGTGATTTAGTATTAACATTTTATGTAATAATTTATAAATTATAATAAGAAATTATTTCATATATGAATATATATGTTATATATAAAATTTCATATAAAAATTTATAATTATACATTATATATAAAACTTATATATATTAATATTTAATATATAAAAAATATTTTGTATAAAACTTATATATAAAAATATTATTTTTTATTTTTTTTAATCAACCGGTCCGGTCCGGTCCGGTTCGGTCCAAAAAATTTCTGAACCGGAACCGGACCGGAACCGGACCGGAACCGGCTGGTTTTTACGTTTTAAAAACCGGTTCCGGACCGGACCGGTTCAAAACCGGTAAAACCGGTCCGGTTCGGTCTAGTCTGATTTTCCAATTTTTTGATTTTTCGGTTTGAATTTACACCTCCAACTAAGTATGAGAGTACTGATCCATGCATGAATTACATGCAGTTGAGATCAAAAGTTGAAAGGAATTAGAGGATCATGATTAAGCTGATCTCTTATGGGCTGTTTGCTGCTTCGAATCAGCTGAACACTAAGCCCATAATGAAAGCTCCTGATCATGATGATCAAACCATATTGACTTGGTTAATTTGCCACGTGGAGAGGAGTACTTATATATTAATCTTTGATTATAATTTGTTTTATTTCTTGTCATCTTGGTTAAGTTTAAAGTTTTTTACCATAGCTGCAAATTTAGAGAGAGAAAATTATACTCTAACCATCAAATTACCATCCATTTTGCATTACTATTTTCAAAATTGTCACTAATTAACCTCTTAATTATTTACAACAACATTAGTAGTATAATTACAAATTCTGATTCTTAAAATTGTATCATGATATCTCTAAATTAGTTTTTTCATCTAGACAAGCTTATAATGTCTTAATAAAACTGCAAATTTGACACGAGTGATTTAAAAGATCGAATAGATTGCAAAATCCAATTCAGATTCTTATTTTTTTGTTTTTTCGAGTTCTCTGCATAGATATACATATAAAATGGATCATACAATATTTATTGAATATTTTATAATGTATTTACTCGATAGTTATAAATATTGTGAAACAAATTTTACATGTCTATCTCTCTCGCTCCAACGTACCCATGGATCCAAATTATGCTAAAACAATTGTTACAACTTACTCATGCATGCTTGGATGAACGTACGTACTGGTTAGTTAGTTTTATATGAATAATGTTATATATATTCGTAAAATATATAAGTATCGTATAATTATTTTAAAAAAAAATAAGCTCTATTGATAAAAAATTAATTTTTTTATATAAATTTTATATTTATTTATTTTTATAAAATAATTACACAACGTTTGCAAACTTCTAATTGAAATTATCGTTTCTCATATACGTTTGGATTCGAAGATGATTTGAGATGAGCTGAGATGAGTTGAGATGGATTGTGAATAGTAATGAGATGAGTTATGAATAGTAGTGAGATTTATGAGTTAAAGTTGCTGAATAGTAGTGAGATGAGTTGAGATGAGCTGAGATGAGCTGAGATCACTTACGAATCCAAACGAATCTAAAAGATTAGAGATGCAGGGCGGGCTCACCGGTACCTTTCATTCACTGATTCGATCCTAAAGGGTACGTAGATACACATCAAGGATTAGAGATGCCAATCATAGCCTTTGACTCAGATAGCACCGGCCCTAATTTTTCAGCGAGGCCTTAAGGTTCAACCCTCCACCCTCGATCTTATCTAGGGGGAAAAAAAAAAAAAATCAACGAGGATTAGATCAGATGACTCATGATATCCAGTGGGAAATGTGCAATTGCTAAAACCAAAGTTGTGTATGAATTAAGGTGATGTGGTGAAGAAGATAGTAAAACGACCTTCCCTGCATCACTATTATTAACGTGCATGTGATAGATAGGGTTAGGTCTTCGACTGGGCTACTGTACTGCGTATAAGGGAGACATGCACTGTCCTTACCCTAATCTCACTGATCATCATCTTAACAAGAAGGAAAAAGAAAAGTCTCAGTACTTTTGAAGATTAAAAAAAAAACAAAAATACATTGGCCATTCCACCCACTATATTATATGATTTTAGAAGTAAACAATATGCTTAATTAGATTATATTTAAGGTCGTCTTTTCCTTTCACTTTCACACAAGGCCGTGCTGCTGAGGATATCTTCCAACACTGATCCAAATATAGGTATATAATAATAATAATAATAATAATAATAATAATAATAATAATAATAATAATAATAATAATAATAATAATAATACCAAATTAGCATTGACTATTGACTAACAAGTTAACAAGAATAATTCTCTGCAAAATTAAAGCTAGGGTTCTGGAAGCAGAAATAATATAGCACCAAGACTTTGGCTCAAGTCTGCAAAGACTGATCATGATCGTCACTAATTCCCTCAGCTAGCTTGTAGTCGGTCTTTTTTCATCATGGTTCCCGTAAACCACGTCAATCATAAAAATATAAAGAACTCAAGCCCTGATTTCTTTCTTTCTTTATTGTTTGTTTTATTATTTGTTTTTTCTGACCAATCTTAATTCGATCGTTATGTTTCGATTGCTGTTGGGCCATCCCAGTTCAATTTATTATAAAAAGGAGGGGCCATTAGACAATGTGGAGGAGTAGTTCTTTTGTTTTGAGTAGTAGAAGTGACACAAATATATATATATATATATATATATATATATATATTATATAGAAAATGAAAAGTCTTATCCCACCGCCGAGAAAAAAAGAAAAAAGGAAGAAGAAAATTCTTACCTCCCTAAAATGGTACAATTATAAATAGTGTAGGCCAAAAGCATGTGATTAAGTTCTTTATAGAAAGGGTCAATCAATTGATGCCTGCCCCCATTAAACAAATCTTAATTAGATTTAGAGGACATAAAATGTCATGTGCTGGAGAATATAGTATTCTTATTCCATAAACACGAAAGTTTGTCTTCTTCTGGCATGGAGCACTTGAATATATGCCTTTTTCTTTTTGTTTTTCAAGTGAGGAACGGTGCCAGCCTTTTTGATGAGGATGCCAAAAGTTCTACATCTTTTTGAGTTTAGGCTCAAATTTGTAGGGCAAATTTATGGAGAGAGAGAGAGAGAGATGCATGCCTCCGGCAAGTTTGCCTTACTGTTTCACCCTTTGACATAACTCGTGGGCTGTGAGATATGGGGATATGACCGAGTGAGAGAGAAATGCCATCATTGCTAAAGAGCAAAAGGCTTATTCACTGGCATGGGCCACCATGATGCTAAAAGAAGTGTCACCGGTCACAACACTCTGATCTCTGTCTTAAAAGGCCTAACCTGGCCCTTAAATCTCCCAAAATCTCATGCCTAATCATTTCAATTATGTGTGTGTTTATATATATATATATATATTTGAAAAGAAAGATTGCATCTCCAAAAAGAAGTGAGAATATTAGTGCTGCTTTGTAAAAGCACTCTCTCAAAATCCTATGGTCTGTACCCCTCATGCATTTTGCAAAAGATTCAAAGTAACAATTTTGAAAGGGCACTGTTTCCATGATTCTATATATATATATCCCGGCCCCTAGCTCCCAGCTCCCCATCATTCTAGGTTTTAAACCAGAGACAAAAGATTTTATAATTGAAGTGAAAAAGATCATGATCTATCAATCGATTGCAATGAAAAAGATTACTTACTTTTAAGATGTATATATATAGTTACCGTTTCATGCAAAGATATCCCATTCTCATAATGATCATTATTATTTCAGATCTAGGAGTAGTAGTAGTACTACTACTACTAGTGCTTGCTTGGATGTGCTGCTTTTTCTAAGTTGTTGATATATTTGAACATTGGCACTTTATGTACTGTTTGTCATGTGCCAATAGCCTTTGGCGGGAAGGGATGATCATCGAGATCTTTTGTCCCAATAATGTTTGACAAAAAGGTTCACATAAGCTTTGTCTCATTAACCCCGCGGCCTCTTTGTCAATTCCTGTTCTTCTTGCTATTACAATGTGCAGCATGCTTAGGTGGGTTTATATTAAAGGTGATTGGGTAATGATATAATATTATTGATAAGGAAAAGTAGTAGTAGTACTGATGTGAACAAAGCGATGAAACTTATCTTTACTTATTTGCATTATTATTTACAATTATTTATGGCATGATTGGTCAAAATTATTTGTTTTCAATTTTTGGGAAGAAGATGATCAGCTGTTACGTACAAGATATATCATCGATTGATATTTGTACTATATATATATATATATATCCTAATTTAGGTAAATCTAAATATATTATTGCTTATTTAATTATGCTAATAGAAGTTATGAAAACTAGATTCCATGTATATATGTTAATCTAAACGATTGATCAAGGACCAAATTATATATTAATAAGAGTACCCTTTTGGCATGAAACAAAGAAATTAAATGCGTTTTACATGCATGCAGGAGATCGATGATCATGAATTAGCTAGGGGCGTTTTCTACACTTGAATAAAAAAAGCTGAATCTGGAACCTCGATATTATTCTTAATTGCATGGCCCCAAGAAGTATTTGGAGTTTGAACGTTCGCAGCTTTTAAGTGCTAATTTATATTTAATTAGCTAGCTCTCCATATATATATATATATATATATATATATATATATATATGCAAAATGGAGCACGTACAAAAAAAGCTGCAGAAATCCTTGGAATAAACTGTCACTCGTCAAATATTTCTCGTAAATGATAACATTAAGCAAATCCGATGCCTACTTTGTCATTTTGCTAATTGCTTAGTACACATGATGATGATCATCATCATGATCCACACCAAACGCTAGCTGATAATATAATATATAATAGAGGCCTGCACTGGTGATCAAAACTCCTTCTTCCTCGTTATAATTTTTTTATTACTGCTCCGGCAATTATTTATATAATGTCATGACTAACATAAATTAACATGATATATTCTTATTCCGGGATTTAGTATAAAATTAAATAATTTTACTACATTAATAAGGAAAGGTATATATATTATAGTACTACTTGCATTTCAAATTTTGAATGCTAGCTATATAGCATGGAGAGATCATTGGATTAAGCTTATTGTATTTTCATTCTTGTTTGTTCTAAATTAATAATTTTGTTTTTTTTAATATATATATAAGAGCTTGGTTTTGAGATTTCAGGATATTACTATAATCCTCAGCTTGTGTTTGATGATCTTGGTCGAGATTTATTTGGTGGAGTACATGATTTTCACATGCAGCAAACTTTTTGTTCTTATTTTTCTCAATGGGTTGTGAGGTGGGGGGCATAGATTGAGTAGTACTGTCATTACTTTAACGCGCTCCCAATAAATCGAGCAGGATAATTCCAGCTAAAAGTGGAGGGGGAAAAAAGAAAAAACAAAGGTTTTCATCAGCTTGCTGCATGCACCGATCAAGTACTTGCATGCACCTAGCTAGCTAGCTTTGGCACATTTGCTTTTTGTCTTCTTATTGTTGTCTAGGATTCCTTACTAACTATTATAAATTAAAAGCTTAATTTCCAAAATTATGTTTCACTACTAATCATGGATTAATGTATTTTAATTTCTCCTCCGTAACCATATTGAATATATATATATATATATTGAACATGAGATGCCAATTGAGTGCATTAATAAAATCTAAGTACTCTTGTGGCTGTGCTTAAAAGATCAACAGAAAGGTCGTTTTGTCCGAAATGTACAACCATTAAGTTAGATATATTGGGTTCTTTCGCCTGAAATTATATATGTACAATCGGGTGGTTGATTAGCCAAGTGCATGCTAAATTAATATTGTCCAAAAATTGGTTTTGTTACCATTTGCATTAATAGTTGTTTAATGGTGTCCATTAATTTGGTGGACCAGTGTGAAGCTTTTGGCCATCATCTGTACTAGTCCTCCACAAAGGGCATCAAAAAGTTTATATATATATATATATATATATATATATATAATGAAACACACATGACATGAAGATGTATTCAATTGAAATCTAAGAAACAATTAATATTAATGCGGCGGCTTACGATTCCCCAAATCTCGCCACCAATCACTCCCATAGATCATAAAGATTTTTTAGGTGATTAAAAATTTGAAAAAATTAAATAAATCGTTGAGAAATTGCAGAGAAATCGGGCGAGTTGCACCAAACAGTAAATTTTTGCTTCTTCGTTTCAGATAATTTAGATGGAAATATATATGAGAATTAGAGAAGGTATGACGAGGAGGAAGATGCATACTGTTTGACGCCTGATGGGGTTGTAATTCCCTCTTATCATCTATCCAATTTCCTCCGTATGTACAGCAGTCAAACTCAGAAATTCATGTACAAATTAAGATGAAAGACCAGGAAATATATAAAAACAAATATATAGCGCAACCATCTATCTTACTGATGAAAATGAGACAATTAAAACACTGAAAAGACCATGGGCGCCGTTTGTATATGAATGTACGAAAATGACAAAAAAAAAAAAAAAAGAAAAAAAGAAAAAGAAAAAGATAAGATCAGGCTATTATTTACATATTATAATCTAGAACGAAATAAACAAAGTATTTCAATTAAGTTGTTGGTGATCACTCAAAAGACGGAGAACACCAAGATTTTCTTCCATGCATGATCATCTTTATACTAGTAGTACCTCATCATCTCATTCGTACGGTTTGTGATTTTCTTTCTCATTTTGGTTATGCCTAATCTGATGAACAAATCCATGATTCCACCATACCTTCGCTTCTTGTAGCCACATTCTCCGGCCCCTTATCGCCATGAAAATCCGATGAAGAAGCCGCCGAGTAATTCAACGACGTCTTGCCGTTGGTAATCCTCTCTGAATTACCATAACTTCCGTTGAGTGACCTCAAGAACCCTTGATCACCGCCGTGGGCCGGTCCTGTGTCGTTCGCCCAGCTGGTAGGAGGATTGTTCTCGTTCCTCGAAAATGTCCCGTCCGATGAAACTATGTGTGAAAGCCCACTGAGTTGTGTTCCAACGTGCTGATGGCTCAAACCAAGTTCCTCTAAAACATTGCCCATTTTGAGATGAGAATCATTGGGTGGGATTTCCAAAGAACCCTGGGTTTTGGAGCCAAGAAGAGCTGAACTGGATTGCGTGTATTTAGGTTGGGCTTGGAGGAGAGTCTGGAGGTTGAGAATCGGGTTTTGCATGTTCATGTTGAGAAGATTATGGGGCTGCTTCAATATGCCTAAATCAGAAGACAGTTGGTAGTTAATGGAAGTAGAGTGAGAAGCATTGCTCGTTGAATCAGAACCTAAAACATCAATCATTGAAGAACTAGGAAATGACAGGGATGGAGCTGAAGAAGAAGAAGAGGGAGAAGAAGACAGAAATGGGGGTGTCTGAACTTTCTGAGCGAACGGTCTCAAAAGGTATGGAGGCTGTGCTGGGTCCAGGTACCCTGATCTCAAAGAAGAGGAAGCTGTGCCGAAGAGATCGAGGCGGCTTCTCGGGAAAGGCGACGATGTGAAGGGTGGTGCGGGGATCCCAGTAAATTCCTGAACCATGGCTCGGAAATTGGTGGTGTCCGTGGTCAACACAGTAGTGGGTGCACGCCTAGACGCTCTCGACCTCTTCTTTGGGTTTCGTACCACGTTAGTGTTATTGCCTCCAGCTTGATCGTTTGCACCTGAAATACCCGAAGCAGAAACCGAAGCCCGAGGAGAATTTTCTGGTGCCGGAGGGATCTGTATGGCGCAAAAAGTCCCGTCTCTGCTTTGTCCGCCTAATTGATTGGTCAAGAAAGGTTGGCTTTGGGCTGAGGATGAGGGAGTTATCAAGCCGCAAAGATCGGTGGCATTTGGGTCAGATCTTAGCGTTTTGGACCAGACCATATCGAGATTTAAAAGAGAATTCGGGTTCGAGCGTGATGATGACAACGGGTCGAAGTAGTTTAAAGGGTCGAACATGGAAGAGGAGGAAGAGGACTGGGTTTGGTGGTGGTGGTGGTGGTGTGTTGGCGGCTGTGGATGGTTAGGCAATGGACCGAGATGGCTGCTTGGTGTGTTCAAGAATGCTGAGATCGATTCGGCGCGTGAATCATACTCTTCATCCCCACCACTCGAAGATTGCATACTGCCACTATTACCGGAATCCATAAGAGAGACAGAGAGGACAAGAGAGGAAGAAAAAGTGAAAAGAACGAAGGGGAGACAGAGATATGGTGTGGGCTGGAGAGAGATTTTGCTTACTTAGACCCTTTTAAGACGAAGCTACAAAATAAAGCATGAGGTAATTAATAGTAAAGAAGAAACAGAAGTCTTTCTGGAAGAAGAGCTAGCTTTCAGAAAGTGTCCATGTGTTAAAGGCTCTGATTGGGAGCGAGGACGACAGTGGCTTTGCGTGCTTTTGCTCTGTCTTTGAGCAAAAGGCCGGTATGTGTAAAGAAGAGAATAACCAACCCACGGATCATGAAATTGATGTTTGCAGAAGCGATAAATCAAAGCCCCCGCCAGGAACTTGGGTTTTTCAGTATTTATGAGGTACGTGTTGGGTTGGATTAGGGTTTCAAGGCGATAGAGAAGAGAAAGAGAGCGGGGTAGTTCTCTATCCTTTTCTTCTCTAAAAGAGAGGCAGCGTGTACCTGAGGTTCCACTCACAAAGATCAGAGTGGGGTAGCCGTGAGAGCAGGGAGAGGAAGGTGGGGATGATGGGGGGGGTAACTGGTCAAAGCAAGTATCGGTTTTGATTCGCTGTGCAAAGCTGGAAGAAAAGAAATGAGGTTTAGGGCGTTGTTAGAATATATATTTGAAAGAAAAAATATATATAATCAAATACAATCTATATATAAATATTATTATATTTTTTTCTAATAATGAGGTGGGCAAGCAACCAAATTAGGGAATTTGAAGGTTGTTGAATGGTACGTAAAAAAAGGAGAACTACCCTCAACATGACTCATGTATACTTTTCAAAGCCCTGCAAAAGGCCAGCCAAAAACAACTAATTAAAATAAATAATTTATTTTATTATGTGTAGATCACGCTATCTATCTATATTATTTAGATAATAAAATGACAAATCAATTTAGATGGAATTATTAAATTTCTGGCATTTTCCCATTAAGGTTAGGACGTTAATTATAAATGGATAGCAAGAGGCCAAGAGCAAACAAATTAAAGCTCGTTTCATTTTTGTTTCTTCATACTAATTATTTCCGTAATGATTTTATTTGGTAGTGTAAATATTTAAAACTACTAATTAATAATATTTATAAATTATTTCTGCTTAATTTGTCCAAATCAGAAACCAGTGCAAGGTACGTACACGATAACTATTAATTATTATTATTGAGATCAGAATCTTTCACAATAAAATTAAACATAAATGAAAAATCATGACATTTCTCATCATGTTATAATTATCTTCTGCTTTACCTTATATTAATTTTGCCATTGCTTTCTTCCCTGCCTATGATATAATAGATTCTTCTTTCTTCTCATTGTCTTACTAAAAAGAAAAAGAAACTGTTTGGAAGAAAAGAAAAAGAGAAAGATCCAATATTGGATGGATGGATGGATGGATCAGTTCAACAACATCCGAGTTCGCTGCAACCATCAAAGCTAAAAAGAAATCGATGTTATTTTCTACTGATTATTCTATCCTTTGGGGAATATTAAATGTATGTATATATGTATATAATATTTAATGATCATATCTTCAGCACACAACTTGGGTACTTCTAGACGTCTTTATCGTTCTACGTGTAACATATAGATTCTTCTCTTCACCAATGGTGTCCCTACAAAACCAAACCCTAACCCTAACAAAACCAGTCCCCACGTTATACGTTTTCTGATTCTACAAGCTGTAATGTACACCGATCGAGCACTCGTAGTACGTTCATGTGTTAATTCTGATAAATATATATATATATCCACCCTTTATAAATCTTACAGTACTTGGGACAATTAGTACTACCACGTTAATGAAAGTTACAGCTAGCTAGCTAGGTTCTGACGTTCTACGTATGATCGATCATCTTCTAGTACTAGTTTTAATCCGCCACAGACTAACTAGATCATAATAATTATGATCCTTTCTTTAAGATCATCACCTCCAAGTGGCAATTATTAGGCACAAATAAGTTACCTAATTATATATGTCTTTTTTAAGTTGCTTGAAGATGATGTAATTGAACTGCTTTGGTACTATATATTTAGTACTGCAGGTGGACACTAATATCCCTGCTGCAAGCCAACTACAAAGTTAATTATTAATTTGGAGTATTTGATATTAAAAAGAAAAAACAAAAAAAAAAAAACATGAAAAACTGGAGATTGATGGGACCTGATCTATCGTTTTCATTGAACCTGTACCTCACAAATTTAAGTATGCAAACACACGAGTAGTACTATCACTGATATGAGCCGTTGGATTGATGGGGATCGATTGATGTCTTTTATGACTCATGACTTCATGTGCCACAATTTCAGCTCGCAAAATGCTCCCCAAAAGTCTAGGTATAGGGGGCTAGAGGGCCCTCATAATCTTACATGAGTAAGTTTCCATTATTACTTGCACCAGCTGCTAGCTAGGAGATATTGTACCTTATCTGCACCAAATTGTGGTGGACGTATTTGTGGTGCCGAGATAATGTATGGCCCAAGAATTTTAGAATAAAGCTAATAATTTGATGCTCATTCGTTTTATACAATATACAATACCATAATCTCTCTTCACGTGACAAATATATCTATATATATATATATACACACACACGTATATGAATGATGATCATGACCTGGAATCAAGTATTTTGAAATTTCAGTCAATCTTAGAATTATGAGGTCTCGTCGATCGTATGGTTAAATAAAAAAAAAAGGGCAAACAAGATCAATGGAGTTTTTCCTTAATTTGAGAGCTGTAGAAAATATATATTTTGTGGATATCAGTGCATGATTCATGTGTGTAGCACTAAAGTATATATGTTGCATATTTCTTTTGTATGTAGATCACAGTCTTCTGTAGGGTACTGTATCACCATCAAATTGAAGGGCAAGAACAGTACCTAGCCTGATGGTAGTAACTACAAACATGTACATATATAAATATATATAAATATATATATTATATCAATATTTTAATCGATTTGTCAAGGACTCCTGCACAGATGGAGGCCATTACTAGTTGGGAAATAAACAAGATATTATCCCCTAATTAATTCTGCTTGGAACACATCTAATTAGCTGATCTCTTGGCTTTCCTTCTTTGATATTGGATATATATAGCCCTGAGTTTTCTATTTGGTTTGACTCTTTGTGCATGCCTATTTTATCTCGGGTTGATCGAGTTCCTGTAAATTGAGTGACTAGTAGTAGGTATAATCACCAAAGTGCTTTCCAATATTTCTCATACTAATTGATGTATTCGCTTCAATCAAGTATCGGGCTGGAATTTAACACCACGGTCATGTGATGCATGGTTGTTTATTTTTTCATTTTGCATGATGGGATATACCTTGATGCCTACTTGGGGTTCTTATAATTGAGTATATATATATATATATATATATATATATATTACTTTTACTTTAATTAAGGTATTAAATCCGAGTAAGGTATATATGTACTGTAGTCCTAGACGGCTACCTTGTTACGGCTTCACCCTGATCGAAGACCGGACCCACCATAGTATGCGCCATTAATAAGACCTCCAAAAACCTTTGTGGCACTTGTGGTACTAAGAAGAAGCAATTTCAGTACTTGCGTTATTCTAAGGAGACGGGCCGTCCTCATGAGATCAATGTATATATATATGTGTATATAAAACATGTATATATATATATATGTCTATTTTCATGTTCCGAAATCTCCATTTTCTATATCCTAAGAGTGGATAACTAACGATCGATTTGTAGAAAATAAAAATAAAATAAAATATAGAAAAGAGAAGGGAGATGGAGAGAGAGAAAATGAGAGAGACTTTTAAGGACAACATTTTTACTATAATGAAGTGTCTGAATACATAATATATATATATATATATATATATCCCTATTTATAGGTGAATGAGACTAGAGAAATAATAGAAATATAATCAATTAATGATACTAATTGATAGAAAAACTGTACACATCATTATAAACAAGATTACATGATCAGTAATTGTTCAGAAAAGAAATTGATTGATTGATTCCCTCTCAACTCCATTTTGATGCATTTAAATAAAAGAAATTCAAATGACTATAAGACCAATTTCCCTCCTAACCCTTTTTTATGGGAATATTGTGAACTCTTTCATAAAAATGTGGGAATCCATATATAATCTCATCATGCTATTAATTTTTTTTTTTATAATTTTAAATGGATTAGAACAACTTTAATTTGCTAGTTTATCAATTAGCTAGATAGAGTGCGTTTTATATAAAAAAAATTAGGGTTTTACGCATAGCACCAGTAGTACTGTACAGGTGTTAATATTAACTTAAAATCTTCTCTCCTCACAATACATAACTACTAACATATATAATTATCTAATTAGGCTTTGTTTGGTTACGCAATTCAGATGAGATGAGATGCGATTTTTTGTTGAAAGTTAAATAAAACATTATTATAATATAATTTTTTAATATAATTTTTTTTTGAAATTTAAAATAGTTGAATTGTTTATTAAATTTTGTGTGAAAATTTAAAAAATTTATAATAATTATATGAGATGAGATGTGATAATTTAATTTTGTGTAACTAAACCAGCCATTATTCCTAGCGAACGTATTCAAGGTTGTTTCTTATTTGTGGTGTTCGGGTATGACAAAACTTGAATTTTTTCCTCTCTTTTAATCGTGGTTAAAGGAAAATGTCTTTTTTTTTTTTTTTAATTTTTTCTATCTTTTTAAAAAATACAAAATTACTCACTGTTTTATATAGAATTATAAGGTTGTGTTTGGATGTTGAAGTGAGTTGAGTTGAGTTGAGTTGAGATGATAAAATATTGTTAGAATATTATTTTTTAATATTATTATTATTTTGAGATTTGAAAAAATTGAATTGTTTATTATATTTTGTGTTGGAATTTAAAAAAGTTGTAATGATGAGTTGAGATGAGTTGAGAGTATTTGAGGAACCAAACGAAACCTTACTGTCGTAAAATAATTGTAATATATTTGATTATTTTCCTTCATATTTTCGTGTGATCATGATGAGAGCATCCAAATTAGCGATGGATCATATTAAACAAATTTAGGCGTGATGATCAATCAGGAACAAAATTATAAACTGTTCATGAACAGTAGAATTTGGGTTAATAAGGGTGTAATATTCCAACCAAACCTAATTACAACCTCAAGTTAGAGTAGCTTGCATATGCATGTTCAACGGTACGATTTGATCGGCTGCATGCATATCTTACGGAAAAGGAAAAGAAATTAATTAGTACTTTTGTGGCTAATTAATTAATTAACATTATGATCAGTACGTACGCTAGTATATATAAATATTAATGGAGCCAAATTGTAAAAAAGTCAGTAATTTTAATGATTTGAAGATGAATTAATCTAGCTATCTGTTTTGATAAGTTGATATACATGCATGATGATAGTGCAAGACTCCCCAATTACTCCATGAGTTTGTGAGTTCATAGTATATTTATTCAATTTTTATTTATTTTTATTATGATCTGCAGTTACGTACTAATAAACTATATATATATAATACGTTGCTATGAAGCTGCCATAGTAAAAGCCTTGGAAATTTAGTAATTGAAAATGGGTACATCTGATCTGTAAATAAACTACTTGTGAAATTCCTCATGTAAGGCAAGAAAATAATAATAAATAATGGGATAAATAAAATAATAAAATAAAATAATGGGATATATAATATTCCCCAAATCAGAATTTCTTCATCCCCACTCAAGAGAATATTTCTCTTGTCTTTTCCCTTTTTTCCTTCTTTTTTTTTTGGGTGGTTTCTTCTCTGGTGTTATTCTATGTACATGACCACCAATAATGTAGAATGCCAGCATCAAAACAGCCTAAAAGATGCATGCATGCCTTGTGAAATTCAACAACAGCTGTATATCATTCTCCTTTGGAGGAAAATATAAAAATAAGCTTCTTCTTTTTTTAACCAATTAAACTCCTCTTATTACATATAAATATACATATATCTCTATATCATCTTCAATGGTTACAATGCACCAGTACTCCCACGTTTATGACAAAGAAAAATATTTGATTTCTAAAAAGATTTTAAAAAAATAAAGTTTACGATCGAACTAATGCAACTTGTTATGATACATAATCATATTCCAAAGTTTTATTTATTATAAAGTAGATTTAACATATCATATCAAGACACATCAATTTGTAATCATTGTTTGTCTTTTCTCCTTAGGAACTAGACTCGGGAACTAAGCCCAAACGATATATTTCAAATATTTCTCCCTTCGCACATATACTCTTTATCTTCAGCTTCATGAATTACAGAGACAAATTGATAGATTCTTTGATTCGTTGGAGTGACGACTTGCGGGATATATAGGAAGTTATAATAAGCTATCAGAGCAAGTCGGAACTGTACTTGATTTCTCTTCGGTGTTTCTATCACTTCTTTACGATAAAAGATATCACATACATACTTATGGAGGTCAGCCAAGGAGCCGGTTCAGTAGTAGTAGTTGTACTCATGGTTTAGTACTCAAGTTTGTTTCCTTATTATTTATTTTCGACAAAGCTAATTACTGCTTACGATAAAAATATGTAGTGTGCATGGCTTGATATAGGTCATATATTTCTCAAAAATGCTATTTTTTTTTTTTTTTTATCACGATTTTGTCATATCCAATAATCACACAAATTGACGGGTGACTTCTTTTTATAATTACTAAACTATGAAACTATTTTAAATTGAGAGAGGCCAGGAAATTACGTTGTGCTCATGAATTGAATCTAAGGGGTTGTTTGAATTGAGAGAGGCAACTCATCTCATATCATCTCATCTAATCATTATATTTTTTTCTAAATTTCTATATAAAATATAATAAATAATTCAATTTTTTTAAATTTCAAAACAAAAATAATATTAAAAAATAATATTCTAATAATATTTTATTCAACTTTCAACTCATCTCATTAAATCTAAACTCACCATTCAAACCTTCCCTAAAACTTTGTCCCACCCTTCCTCTCTCGATGTTCAGTCCACTAAAACTTACAACATAAGTACAGAACATAGGCTGAAAGCCAGGCCCATTAAAGATGCACATTATACAGTTAAATATATATATATATATGTTACATACTCCTTTTTTCTTTTAATGTTTTTAAACAAAATATAGCCCCCATAGCTAGCTGCTTGATTTAATGTCATGTTGTTATCTTAAACCTACATTTAATCAATGGATTTGATATGAAAGTGATATAAAGAGCAACCATAATTTTCATGATAAGAATGTAATCACGATTAAGATCGAAAAATTCAAGCAGGAGTTGCCCCACCCCCACCTAACACCCCCAGTTTTTTACTAATCCATTTTCACACCCCTCTCTCTCTCTCTCTCTCTCTCTCTCTCTCTATTTGGATAAGAATTTCAGGGAAAAAAAAAATTCAAATCAATTGAATCATAATGATTATATTATATTACGCTAAACTAATGACATTAAATGCTAAACTTAGGATAACAAATCTGGTGTGTGCCAAGGGGTGTGTGTTTAGTTTAGGTTCAACATGTTATATAATTAAAATTCTAATATAAATATTAGTTTTAACTGATAAGATGAGAGTAGTGTGTTCATTCGCTCAGAAAATATGATATTACTCGTTGGAGTACCACTGTACTACCCCCCCGTACACGGGCCATGAACATGATGAAGAAGTTGTTGTGAGGCCCATGGTACCATCCAAAACAACATCGAGAAGCTGAGTTTCAGATCCATACGCAAAAATGTACTGGTTTTTAAGGTTTATTGTCCGGGCCGACTCCATTGATGCGGACCAAGCCCACCATTATGAGTCATGACCCCTCTTTCTCACATGTTTGTAATCAAAGTATCAAACTCCAGATCTCACCATTTTTTTACCACCAACACTACAAGTAAGTCGATTACTATATTTTTGTTTTTGTTTTTGGGATGTGAAATGAGATGAGATAGAAATTTATAAATAGTAATGAAATAATTTATTGATAGTAGTAAAATAATTTAAATTAAGATGTTTTTATGAAGTTTTACGAAAGAAGAGAGAAAAAATTGAATAATAATAATATTATAAAGTTAAAATATTATTAGAATATAATTTTTTAATATTATCTTTGTTTTGAGATTTGAAACGAATTATTTTTTAATATTTTGAATATTTGTGATATTTGAATGTTGAAACAAAATAGGAAGAGACCAAACGGAATGGTCCCTACTCCCTACTAATCCAAGTGCGGGAACTAATCCAAAACTACTCTTTCAAACTTACTTTGGGATGATGGGCCTGTGGGCTTTGGTGTAGCCATTATGCTCTAACACATACGGAGGGAGCCCAATGCAAACTGGCAAATTCTGTTAAGTATTATTTGAAGAATCTCAAATAATAGTTGAGCTTGGGCGGCAAGGCAAAAATAGCGCGTTTCTTTTCTTCGGTTCTCTGGTTTTCCTTGACGAAAATTGGATATGGGTCTTTGTCTGAAATTTGAATGAACGATTCTTTTACGACAAAGCATAGTAAAACCATGCCCGTTTCTCGATTTATTTTCTTCTCCTCCAAACGCCGCTCCACAGATGCTTTTAACCTACTTAAAAGGTCACTCTCTAAAACCCTTTAATCACACCACTTCTTTGCATTCTGATTTATGGGTTGCCATATTTTGTCGCTCTTTCTATAGTTTAATTTCTTTAATTTGTCTTAATTGGAATGATTCTATCCATGGTGTGTAGAACTGATTCATAAAAAGCATAAAGAGTTATTTCTTTCTTTCTTTTTTCCCCTTTTCAAATAGATAATATGATTTAATGGTTGAGGGTGGGAATTCAGGTACTACTCTGTGTAGCTTATTAGTGTCTGTGACATTCGCTTGGTTTTATAGTGCTGGAAGATCTTTCTTTATTGAAGTTAGACTAGATTTGTGAAACTTGGGAAACGAATAGGAATTCGGTGTTCACAATTGGCTTTACATGGAAACGGCTGAAGGAACAATAAGGTTCCGTTTGTTTCCTGAAAACATTTTCTGTTGAAAACATCTTCCTAACGAAAATGTTTTTACATTAAAACAAATGGAGCCTACATGTTTATCTGATTTAATTTGGTGCAGAGAACCTTACCCGGGCCTGACACTCCTTGGAAACGTGCATACAAGCCACAAAGCTTCTTGTTTTCTGGTTCTTCTAAAACTTACTTATACGGAATCATATTTATATGTTGTAGGTGTCATCCATCTAGGAGAGTTCAGACTTGTAACTATTCGAAATCATCAGGATACAGTAATGGAAAGACACGTATTCATCCTGTAATACCTGTAGAAACACGGGCTCCTCGCTCATGGGGTGCTTATGTCATTGTAATGCTGCCTTACCCCTGTATAATCTCATTAATATGTGCTTCTTTTCGATTGGCCCTTCTTGAAATATATGAATAATGAACAAGATGAGGACTTACATTAGAAGCTAATAATCATCTGGTTGTTTGTATTTATCCATCTATGTATTTATTTATCTTTCTGCAGCCAGCTGCTATACTTGGATTTGCTGGGCTAGCAGCTTTTGTTCATTATAATGATGAGAGACGAGCAATTTTGAAAGGTACCTTTTGAAGAATCTGGTTTTGCTGGGTAATTGCTTTTAATGGGTTGGAATCTGAAAGCTAATAATTGGAACCTCTTTGGATCCAGTGTTTTTAATTTAGTTTCATCTTCTCGTTTCTCTTTGATTTCCATTCAGTAAGATTGAATAATTTGTTTAGTAGTTGTCTGTCTATCTCATGATGAAAGTGTTCATGATACAATATTGTAATTTGTGGTGATAATCATGAATTTGGCTTCGAGGATAGCAAGAGGACAATAGATGAGCTTAAAGTTCCTCTCTCTCTCTCTCTCTCTCTCTCTCTCTCTCTTTTTTAAACTTTGTTCTTATGGGTGGGGATCATTGATTTCAATGGACTAAATGTCCATGATTTTCTACTTTCGGTTGTAAACCCTAGCTAGTTAGGTACTTCTCATATGTACTTCAATGGACTATGTACTTGGGCTATTCCTTTTTCTCTTATGAATAATACTTCTTGACTACCTATAAAAAAAAATCATGAATTTGGAATTGGTCATTTTCTGTTTGTGTACATACATATTTTATTCCAACCAATCAAGATTTTTACTTTCTGATTATCACACACACGGACATAGTTGTATGGGATTCTAAACATGATTTTAACAGCTTCAACCTCAACGTCCCAGTGTACAGTTTATCTGGTAATTGAAGTCAGAAAGCAATGATAGTAGAGTGTTGACTAAATTGTTCCTTTTATTTGCCTTTCATTAATGCTTTTATTTGTAGTTAAATTTCCCTTGATTCATGTTATTACACACTTTCAATTTAGATCATATGAGTATGCCAAAGGACCTGCAGATGGAAGAGAGTAATGTCACTTCGTTAACTTCTTCAATGGAAAGTCATTTTTGTTGAGCTGGACTGTCTTTTTTATTCCTTTTTTCGACTTGACAGTAAGACAGTAACGATTTATATTTGGGGATGTGATCATTGCTTTCACTTGTTAATTAGAGTTTTCTTGTTGAACAGCAATGAATGTGGGAGAAGGACATGTAGTTTTTAATTGGATAAAAGTGTTGGTTAAACAGAGCTAAAATGGTAGAGGGAAAGAAATATAGTATCCAATTCATGTATGATGAATCAGGTTTTGAAGTCTTCATGACAGTCTGGTACTGATCGGCAGATGAGTATATACTGTTAGATCAGAGTAGATAGCTCAAGTGCTTTCATGAATATGTACTCAATAGTGTTTCGGAACCGATTAGGAACTGTCAAGTAGCTTAATTGGTATTGGTAGGTCACTGGTGGGAGGTTTTAGGTACACCCCTACCCTACATTTCTTTTATCATTGTTGTTGCTGTTGCCGTGGTAAAGAAAAAGTTTGATTTGCTTGCAAAGTCCCAGGCTTCAAGTCTAACAAATAGCTTAAGTTGGGATCAAGAGGATAAAGTAAAGTGGGTTGACAGCCTAAATAGACAAGGTCTTCAAAGGAGTTCCTTTAGAGGAAACAAATGAATAAACAAAACATTGTGTCTCTCTTGTGAGTATGTACAAAAAGTCCTTTCTGTAGCAAGCTTGTCTGGTTGAATGGTTAAACTTTCTGCCTTCATGTTTATAAATTTTTTATTATTCTCATTATTTTAGTTTATAAAAATGCATTAGTGGGAAGGAAAGAATGCAGAATTGTGTATGGTTAGCAATCTAAGAGGCCCCTGTAAAGGAGGGGAAGAATGGTCCTGACTTATGCAATATACGGGGGACCTTGTGAACTTAGGAAGAAGCGGATTGAAAACCTTGAGCTTCTGTTTTTTGCCCTATCTTCTAAATCTCCCATATAAAAAATCAAGATCTGAATCAAAACACATACAACTTTTCAATATTTTGTTGAACAGGTGAAATTGTGGTTGATCGAAGGGATGGTGGTTGGTGAGAGCATTGATTGGGAGGGAGAGAGCGGGGGATCAATTTTCTAGAGATCAAGAGGGAGGAGTAGAGATATTTTCTTTTCATAATGTGATGAGAGGTGAAAGAAGCCACTTTGCACGTGTAACACCTAATTTCCCTTGCCCAAAATACATTTTTCCTTTGGCTTGTATTTTCTGGTAGCACCAAACACCGGAAAATGTAAAAAATTATAATGAAGCAATGACAACTTAAGAACAAAGCCTTTGGGTACTTTTGATTCGCAGGATAGGCCCATGCAATTGAATAACCATTCCCACCCTAGGGGTAAGGAATGCAACTTTTTCGAAGAGACCCACTATTTCTTCAAATGTAAAGTAATAAGGAAACAGAATATTTAAAATTTGATGGTGGCTCCCTTAACGTTGGGGATGGTCTGACCACACCACCAGATACTATTTTGAGGGTGTTCTAACTACCCCTATGGCTGTTGGGGGTGGCAAAAGCCACCAAGGCCATTGCGGGTGACCAAGCCACTCCATGTGGCCATATGGAGTGGTTTGGGCCACCCCCATCGAAGGTCAGGGGTGGTCGGAAAACCCCCGAAAGCTATTGGAAGTGGCCCCCGAATTGAGATTTCTGTGGCTGTCAGACCACCCTTGGGGTTTTGTGAGGTGGCAAGCCACTAACAATGTTAAACCAATTCTTTATTATTATGCTAAGGTTAAAAAATGAAAATAATGGCTTGTTTCAGGACTTTGATATTTTAGGAACTTTTCTCTATTTCCAATGAGACTCTTATATGTTTTCACCAAAAAAAAGAAAAAGAAAAAAAAGAACGCCCATTTCTTTTCTTTTCTTTTTGATTGGCACCGGGTGTCCAGGAACATCGTCCTGACTAATCCTAGGGGTGCATAGGCCCTTGGCAATGAATTTCCCATAAGTGCACCTCGGGTAATTTAAGGGGAAAATCCCCTAGTTCGATGGCCTCTAGAGATTGTTTGCACCCAAGGAGATTTGAACTTTAGACCTGGGGAGAGCATACCCCCAAGCCGAAGGCCTTTACCACTTAAGCCAACTCCTAGGGCTTTGCCCATTTCTATTCCTTTAGGAATGACAATACCCATTTTTTGGACCAAATGTACCCATAGTTTCTAAGAAACTAAATACCAGTGCCTTTTCTTAGGAACCTTCAAAATTTAAATTGGGTTGACAGAATTCAAGGTCCAGGCATTTAGCTAGGCACTAGGAAGTGACAATATTAAATTAGATATAGCTCAGTGGCACCTCAAATTGTCCCAGTTGAATATTAATTATCTTTTTTGTTTGATAAGTAATAATCTTTATTGAATAGAATGAAACTAGGCAATGCCCAAGTACACAGGAAGTATACTTGAATATTAATTATCTGCTTCTACTGTTCTGTCACTATATAATCACTAGTAGTTAAAAAGCCTGAATTGTGGTGATTTTGCATCCCTCAGCTAGCTAATAGTTAAAGAGTTACAGAAGAGTTGACTTGGAGTTGGGGGTATGGCAATTTGGGCCCAATTGTGATAATATAATTGGTCTATTTAAAAGCATTATACAGCATCCCTAGGTAAGAATTGAATTGATGCCTAGAGTTACTTGGCTCACTGTTGGCCTCAAATTTTGCTGGCTGTTGAGAATGGTGGTATAAGAGGCTGAAATGGTCTAGCAGCATATCTAGAACATGCAAAAGTTGAGAAGAAGAACATAACCTATGGCTAACCTCGTGCAGGTCAGCTAGTTAATGTCATTTCTCCTCCTACAAACAACAAAACTGTTATCTGTAATCAATGTAGGCATTGCTTAGAAGCAATAGAGCAGGTACATAATTTGAGTCCCGTTCTCTTTTCAATTTGAAACATGAGAAATCTAAGCATGAGAAATGTGAGAGTGCTGTTAACAATTGATTGAAAACTATATTAATACTCACATACATACATGGTTAGTTATCACGTTTATTCTAATTTCTATCGTTATTGGTTCAGGCCAGGGCAGCAAATCTGGTGGAAATACTGTCAGGGGGCCAACAATTGGTGGTCCATTCACTCTAATTGATACTAAGAATCAGATTGTTACTGAGCAAGATTTTCATGGAAAGTGGGTTCTCCTCTACTTTGGCTATACTTCATCCCCAGATGTTGGGCCAGAGCAAGTCCGGATTATAGCCAAGGCTGTAGATATATTAGGTTGTTACTTTTTTCGACATAACTTATGGCACTGCCTTTTCTGTTATGATCACTGAAGTTGTGTATTTTTTTCTTGGAAATTAGAGTCAAAATATCATAATGAGATTCTACCGGTGTTTGTCACAATCGATCCTCAACGAGATACCGCTGCACAACTTCGTGCTTACCTTAGAGGTGAGGCTTTGCTGACAACTGGAATGTGTTGCAGTATGCTAACTGTTTGAGATAGAAACGTTTTATCAGATCCTCCCTTCCTCCTGCATTATCCTCCATGTTTTTTAACTGTTTGCAGAGTTTGACTCAAGAATACTGGGATTAACGGGCCCTGTATCAGCTATTAGGCAGATGGCGCAGGAGTATCGTATATTCTTCAAGAAGATAGAAGAGGAGGGTGATGATTATCTTGTTGAGTCTTCCCATAATATGTAAACCCTTAGCTCACCCTTCTTTTCTCTGTCTTTTCTGATTGAACTCAAGAGTGTATTGTAACCTATCTCAAAACAATCAGGTATCTTTTGAACCCAAAATTGGAGGTTGCGAGATGCTTTGGTGTCGAGTACAATGCGGAAGAACTGTCAGAGGCAATAACAAAGGAACTGAGGAGTACCCCATCTTAATGGCTCCAAGTTTTTAATAGGTTGCCAATACTTCTATGCTATAAGGGAAAATATTGTATTTTGGACATCATTCTGACCTCATCTTTATTTTTGTGGTCATTCTTTTTTCCTATAATTTTTGAAATTTCAAGTTCATGCTCCCGAGTTAGGCAGCAGTATGTACGATGTTGGTTAACATTTATCATGTTAGAAAATTGTTGAGACAAGAACAAGGAAAGATAAACGGGAATTCTGATTTTTTTCAACTTATGTAAAGTTACGTTTGTTCTTGTCGGCACTTCTCAATTTACACCTTTTCGAGATGGAACGTAAATCACTAAGATTGGATGCCTCCATTGCATAAGAAGGCCTAGGTTAGGTTTCTGCCTTGGCATGGTTAGTCTATTTTGCACATTCTGATGAGTATGAATTTGAGGTTGCCCATTTAGGACATTCGGTTTGTTTCCTTTCAATGTATGGCCTCTTGATTATTAATTTTTTAGGATGAACACAAAAAACCTGTTTGTGACTACGATATTTTTCTGTTTTAGTATCTGCAGAGTTTGCATCCTAGAAACTTTCCATGTTGTTTGAAATTTCAAAATCCCCCCAGATTTCATTTATAATTCTATAAATATAGAGAATGGCCATCCCAAAAAAGTTATAATCCCCATATGCTCTCTAAAATTTTAATATACCTAGAAATGCCTCTTTAATTTCTCTATAGTCTAAAAGATCACTTGATAGATTTTATGAAAAAAAATGAATTCAAAATATTTCATTACAAAAAAATAATGGATGAATGTTATTCCATGAAATATTATCATTATAAATTTGAAATGTATATTAAATTATGTTTTTAGAATTTTATTTTTATGCGTATGTAACAAATTATCGAGATCTAATTATATATAGTTATGTTTTATAAATTTTTAATTATTTTTTAATTTTATATAAATATATCACACGGTCACTCATAAAAAAAAAAAAAAGTTGCTGATTCGGCCACTACACACAGATTGACATTATTAGATGGCTCTAATACCATATGGAATGATGTAGGGGAGGCGTATACGTGGCTACTGCTCAACTCCATTAAAATAATTTAAAGAAAAACTAACTTTTAAAAAAAATATAGAAATATGGCTATTTTTTTTTATGAAAATATTTCCAAAAGACGTGGAGGGTTGAGTGAGTTTCCATGCAAGGGTGGAGCATATACTACATCTTTATACTCTCAGGACAACCTCTGGCACAGGTTGTAGAGACGGAACAACTTGGCCAAGCAAAATTGCAACCTAATTAAAGTACTGTTTAGTTTTATATAATCGGTTCCGTTACCTAAAATATCATAGCTGGCCTGGGTTCCTCAGAAAAAACACGACAACGTGCCCTCGACTCTCTCTCTCTCTCTCTCGGCCCGCCGGGCGCCAAAGAGGTGTCTAAAAATCTAGAGATTCTCATTGAATCCAGGACCGGGTCTCTTGGTTTCCCTTTTCTATCACATAAGAAACACAAAAGAAAATAAGTAAAATAATCAGGTAGAAACGAACAAAAAAAAAAAAAAAAAAGGAAAAAAATAACGAGGGTCAACTAGTTTCATTTAATAAATAAAACAACAAACCTGTAAATTATTCTCCTCCTTTTCCTGATCTTTTCACCATCAAATCATGTTATCTAATTTCATCGTTTCTATGGTTGAAAGAGATAGAAGGCACAGAGAGATTGTTTTCTGGCAGCCACTTCAGGAGGCCATGCAGATCATCTCCTGGGGCTAGGCCAAATTCTCAGTCTTTCTCATGTCTTTGTTATTTGGTTTTGTTTTTTTGGGTACTTTTGTATTCGACATGAAACATTAAGATCAATATGTTTTTTCAATGCTACCTTTCAAGGCTATGTTTTTTGTAATCTAGTTAATCAGTTTTAACAGCACCAATGTTCGTCTCATTTTTGGCAAAATAGCACGCAATGAATATTTCCCTTCATCAATAAACTACACCATCAACAAGGATTGAGTAGAGTACTTGATAGGTAATTTCAGAATGGAAGACAGCTCGCCGGAGAAGAAATCAGGTTGTGGTATATTAAATGCAGTTTTTGGGCGACATAGCTTTTGGCCACGAAGATCTACCTCAACCGGTTCGATTCCCACTGGGAACCGTCCTGATTTTGTCAAGACACCAGACACTCCAAATTCAAGGAGGAGACGAGTTGGCTCCGATGACAGCTCCATCCTTGAAACCTCATCAAATGTATCAGAATCGTCATCAAAACCCGTGGGTAGACCTATCCAAAATCCTCACATGCCGCCTCCTTTCTATCGCCAAAACTATGGCAGACCCTTTAATGAGGCTACGTTAGTGGCACCCTCATCAGGTACAGGCTTAGCAAAGATAGCTCCTTGCCAAGGATATGTCAACCAGGGGAAGAAGGTGCCATGGGAAGCCATTGGCATTTCTGGGGAGCTCGAAAGCATCATCGTGGATCACCAAAAACATCAGGGAGGTAGTAATCTTGTTCGGGCGTCATCGAGCAACGTCATGCTTTTTGGCAATCTGGGTAACTTGAGGCAACCAGGAGGAAATGTGAATTCGTACAAAGTTTTTAATCATCATCCCAAGTCAGAAAGAGAAGAAGGCCCGATGTTCAACGGAAATTACTCAACCAGCGTGATGGGAAATGTGGTAAAGAGTGCTAATAGAGAAGGGAAACTAGGCGGAGAACAGTCAGGTTCCTTGTGCAGGGCTATCTCGACTAGAACGGATCCTGAAACATTGAAAATTTTGGGCAACGAGGATTACAAGAATGGAAGATTTGCAGAAGCCCTGGCCTTGTATGATGCTGCAATTGCTATTGACCCCAACAAGGCTTCGTACAGAAGCAACAAAAGTGCTGCATTAGCCGCTCTGGGTAGGATTCTTGAGGCAGTTTTTGAATGCAAAGAAGCCATCCGTATAGAACCTCATTATCATAGAGCTCATCATCGTTTGGCAACATTATATTTTCGGTAAAAATACCATTCCTCTCTGGACCATGCTTGGTCGTTTACAAGCATTCTTATATAACACGTAGATATATCTGTGTATACAGATTAGGGGAGGCAGAAAAAGCTCTGTATCACTACAAACATGCAGGACCGGAGGCCGACCATGTTGACATTGCCAAGGTGAAAACGCTTCAGGCGCATCTCAACAAGTGCACCGAGGCTCGCAAATTACGAGATTGGAACACCCTGATTAAGGAAACAGGGAGAGTCATGTCTGCAGGAGCAGATTCAGCACCACAGGTGAGCCATAAGTTATCAAATTCCCATCCCTTCCTTTATTAGTTATGCCTCATTATGTTAATCTGATACCATGTTATCTATTTGTGGTGATTTTGAAAGATATTTGCTTTTCAAGCCGAGGGCTTGTTGAAGCTCAGGAGGCATCAGGAGGCGGATGAGACAATGCTGAAGGGTCCGAATTTCGGGGCTGACGCTTGTACTAAATTCCTGGGGCCTATTGGTAGTGCATATGTGCTAGTCATCCGGGCTCAAGTTGACTTGGCAGCCGGCAGGTTAGTTTTCTTTACCATTGAGATGATCAAAGTCTTGACGTGCACACATTTGGATCTGCAAGCATCTAATGTTCATAAAAATGGAGAAAGTAATATGACCTTTTACACTGTTTCTCTGTGCTACTCCTGTTCGTGAGTGATCAAGATTTGTGTAGTGAGGAAAATGATGGTTTTATTGGTTTACAAACGACTTTGACAGATTGGATGAGGCGTTGGAGGCAGTTCAACGAGCAGCTCGCCTTGACTCGAATAATAGGGAAGCAAACATTTTGATGAGGAAGGCTAAGGCTGTTGCAGAAGCTCGATCAAGAGGTAACGAGTATTTCAAGGCGTCGAGATTCTCAGAGGCAAGTGCTGCATACGGGGAGGGACTGGAACATGACCCATATAATTCAGTGTTGTTGTGCAACCGAGCCGCCTGTCAGTCCAAACTTGGCCAATTTGAGAAAGCAGTGGAGGACTGCACTGTTGCCCTTAACGTACGACCCTCTTACTACAAGGCTAGACTGAGAAGAGCCGATTGCAATGCCAAGGTGACTCTCTATCTTACTGCCTTCAAATATCAAATCGACATGACTCTTGGCTATTTCTAGTTACCACTACTTAGAACTGTTGGGATAATGGCGTCTCAAATTAATACAAGGCGACTCTAAAAGTAATGACATTATTTTCATTTGCATTTACCGATGTAGTATATTTTAAATGATTTTATATATTAATCATTTAATTAATTGACTTTCACTTAAAATGTGTCACATCAATAAGTGTAATTCAAAATGTCAAAATTTGTAATGAAACTTAACATTGCTTAACGCATAGGATGCCTAACCCTCGATAATTAACTATTATTTACAAAACATGAAGATTAATTGAGTTTCATGTGTAGCATTGTTCTTCTACTGCGTGTGATTATTGCTTGTGATAAACATGTAATTTGGATATGATATATAGTTGAAAAAATGGGAAGCTTCCATTGAAGACTACGAAGTCTTGTCAAAGGAAACACCGGAAGACGAGGAGGTGCGCCGACTCTTGTTGGAGGCCCAGAATCAGGTCAAGAGACAACGTGGTGAAGAGGTGCAAGGCAATTCGGCATCAAGTGTGTAATGGAGCTGATTCGGGTCGTCATCTTGTCCCAAGTAAAAGGAGACTCAAGACATGGAGATCGAGAAAAAAGCCTAAAGCCACCCATGGAACTAAAAATAAAGGCCCCGGCCGGATAGAGAAATGAGCTAGCTAACTAGCAGCAGCGCGATACATGGTCTTCTGGAATATCCTAACAAGCTAGCTAGGAGCTGCCTGGCTAGGATACAATACCAAATCAATAGGAAAAGAAAAAACAAACAAGGGTGTTTAATCTAGAGAGGAATTGAGAATTGACTATACCTTTTTAAACAGAAGTTCAATAGATATACGTTCTATTGATTCAATTTGTTTCTGTATAGTTTTTTTTTTTTTTTTCAACAAGATAGATTCATTCATAAATAAAAACCGTTCTTACAAGATTAAGAAAAACTAAATTATATTGTACATCATTAACTAGTCAAAATAAAAGGAGGATCTTTTCCGCTGTGAAAATCCAACATGCAAGGTGGAATAAAGGAAATGGGTATGCTTCCATATAAATTCTTGGAAGTTGCCCACTGCGCAATGGAATGTGCGCATCGATTTTGATCTCGATGCATCTTTTTGGTGTGCCAGCTGTCGAATGAATTCAGCAAAGATTTGATGTCGTTTACTATAGGCTGAATGGTCCAATCTGCTACTTTGTTAGGATCATTTGCCCCTTGCAAAGCCACTAGTGAATCCCCTGCAATGACTAGTTTTTTTATATTTATGCTTGTAGCCTCCTCTAGTCCAACGTTCATTGCAGTGGCCTTTCCTAGATTTGGGTTATGACTATCGATATGTTTTGTAATGACAAAGATTGGATAGTCCTCTTCTGATCTGCATAGCGCTGTTGCTGTGCTACCTGTTTGTCTAACTGCTACATCAAATAATAGTTTGTAATGCCCATTTGGTGTAGCTCTCCAGTCATGGCTTTCATTCACTTTTTTAATGTCCCACGCATTACAGTGTTCCTTATAAGTTCTCAAGGTGCTAGAAATAAAATTATCAAGATTTGGATTTAAAAACTCATGAACAGTTTTATTTCTTAAAAACCAAATATTGTCCATAGCATTGATAGCAAATATTTGAAAGTCTTGCTCCTCTCCATCCAAAATGTTCAACTTTTATGTGGGGGAAATGATGCATTCAATCCAATCACAAATTTCATGGTTAGCAAACCATGTAATATCCAAGGGCCATAGTGATTGCCCCTAAAGAATTCTGGTGAAGGGGCAAGTAAAGAGCAAATGTGCTTGAGTCTCTTCCTCATTGTTGCATATTTGACACTGTGTTTCCTCCTCTGTTAGGGGTGCAAATCTTTTCACCAAGGATTTTGTTGGAATTATGTTATTCAGAATTTTCCAACAAAGCAATTTTAATCTATCTTGAATTTTAATCTTCCAAAGATTTTTCCAAATGTTTGTTTGAACATGCAGTGATTTGGAATTCATTGTGATGGCAGCATAGGCAGATTTCACTGAGAATTTTCCAGAAGAATGGTGCATCCATCTGAGTTTATCCTCTTGTCTGTGAAAATTAGTTTAAGCTAGAGAAATTTTCAGAATTTCAGTCACAGTATCAGGATGGAAAATGGCTTGTAACAGTAGGATGCTCCATCTTCTAGGTTCTTCCATTGTAAGCTTAGAGACAACTAGGGTCCTATCTAAGGAGATGGAGTTGTTCTTTGGAATTGGCTTGAAATTCAGCTGAGTTGGGATCCAGGATTAGACCACATCTTTGTGCTTGTGCCATTATTTATTTGATAGCACACACTCTGTTTCAAGAAGTCTCTTTGCTTTAAGATGTATTTCCAGATCCAAGAATTTGAAGCTTTTGAAGAGTGTCAAAGAAATTTGAATTTTCTAAGTATTTTCCAGACAAGACAGTTTTCCAAGTGGCATTGCTCTTATTTGAAATGTTTCAACCAATTTTACACAGGAGGGCTTTATTGAAATCTGAGATCGTTCTTAAGCCAAGGCCTCCAATGGATTTGGGTTTGCATATTGACTTCCAAGATTTGGGTGTGAAATTTTTTGATTTTTCAATTGGGAATCCCCACCAAAACTTTGAGAAGGCTTTGTCAAATTTTTTTGTGACTGATTTTGGGATCAAGAGAGTAGACATGACATAAGATGGGATGGAGCTAGCAACAGATCGAATTAAAGTTGTTCTATTGGCTTGAGAGAGAACTTTTGCCTTCCCTCCTGCTAATTTTTCAAAGATTCTTTCTTGTAGCTCTTCAAAATGGATTTTTTTATAAGCTTTAAAAGAGATAGGAAGTCCCAGGTATTTTATTTTTGAAGAGTCATTTAAATAACCAAAGAGATTCTTAACCTCTATTTTATTTTAAGGACGTGTATTCTTGCTGAATTGAATGGATGATTTGCTGGAATGGATTTTCTGGCCCAACCAAGAAGAGTAGTTTTCCAAACAGTTTTTGAACACTTGCGCATTCTGTTGAGTGGCTTTACAAAAAATAATGAGATCATCAGTAAAAAGCAAGTGAGAAATTGGCGGGCTATTTCTGCAAATTTTTACCCCTTTTAGAAGCCCCAAATTTTCTTCTCCAGTAATGAGTCTCGTTAAAACTTATGTACCTAAGATGAACAGAAAAGGGGAAAGAGGGTCTCCTTGCCTAAGCCCTCGGGAAGGATGGAAATAACCACAGGGGTTCCCATTGATAATCACTGAGTAGGAAACAATGGTAATGCACTCTTTTATCCAATTAATCCAAATCCCGCTGAAGCCTAACACTGTCACAATGTTCAAAATGAAACTCCATTCCATCATATCAAAGGCCTTTTCCATGTCTATCTTGACTGCCATAATACCCTCCCTCCCTCTCTTCTTTTTAAGATGATGAAAGATCTCTTGGGCAAGAATGATATTTTCTTGGATGACTCTACCTGGGACAAAAGCTGTTTGATGAGGAGATATAATTCTTGGAAGAATCTTCTTTAGTCTATTTGCAAGGATCTTTACTACAATTTTGTAGCAAACATTCGAGAGGCTGATTGGTCTGTATTGATATACAGTGTTTGGGCAGTTTGTTTTTGGGATGAGGGCAATATGGGTGTGATTCAATTCCTTTAGCATCTTACCATGAATGAATAAATTTTTTATGGCTGCTATGAAGTAAGTTTTTATGATGTCCCAATATTGCTTGTAAAACAAACCAGTGAAACCATCAGGGCAAGGAGCTTTCGTTGAAGGTGTTTGTTTAATGGCATTAATGATTTCTTCATCAGTAGGGATTTCACAGAGAAAGTTGTTTTCCATGCTTGAGATCTTATCAGGGAACAAACCTTCTAAGTCCATGTTTGGATTGGGATTGGAAGAAGTGTATATGCATTTGAAATGATCCAGAAAAGGTGTTTTGAATGACATTTTGATCAGTCGTCCAGTGATTAGGATTCAACTTTTAACTCTTAATGGAATTAGCCCTTCTCTTGATTGTTGTTGACAAGTGAAAAATTTTGTATTGAGATCAGTTGTTGTCAACCATTGAACTCTTGACTTTTGTCTCCAAAAGATTTCCTCCCTTTTAAGCTGTTCATCAAGGAGGGCCTTGATCTCAACTTCAGACTCCATGACTTGAGAGGTAAGATCATTGCTTTGAATGTTTGAAAGAGTTTGTTTCAAAATTTTTATGGAATTCTGAATGTTTCCAAAGTGATTTTTATTCCAAGCTTTTTCTACCTCTTTCAATTTTTTGGATAAAATAAAGCCAGGTGTTCCTACATGAGAGGTATTCCAAGCTCTTTGAACCACCATCTGATAGGTTGGGACCCTTATCCAAATTCTTCAAATTTGAAGGGATATCTATGATGATTGCTTCCTATAGTGTCCAAAATAATTGGAGAATGATCAGAAGAGCTAATGGGGAGGTGTTGAAGGGTTGCATCTGGAAAAAGATTAAGCCAAGAAGAATTAGCTATCCCTCTGTCTAGTCTTTCTCTAATGTTCCTAATTCCTTGTCTGTTGTTGGTCCAAGTGTATTTTGGTCCATGAAAACCAATATCAACCATCTCATTTGTTTCCATGTAGGCTCTAAGTCCATTTAAATTAGAGGAGCAAGCAAATGGTCGACCTCCTTGTTTTTCAAACTGGTTGAGGACATCATTAAAATCATCAATGCTAAGGACAGGACCATTAAAACTATTAGTAATTCTCTCAAGATTGTTCCAAAAAATTTCTTTTTTACTATAATGCGGAGGACAATAAACAAGATTTTGCAGCCACGAGGAATGAACATGATTCAAGTACACAAACATGGTCATTACTTTACTATTCATATAAACAGGTTCTACATCCATGTCATTTTTCCACATACACAAAAGTCCACCTCATTTACTGTCTGGTGGGATATTTACATACAAGTTGAAACCTAATCTATTCATAATAGTACTAGTATTCATAGCATTCAAAATTGTCTCCGATAGGAAGACGATATTAGGTTTTAGAGACCTGATATTTGCTCTCAAGCTTATAATTGCACGGGGACGGGCAAGACCCTAGCAATTCCAACACATGATCCTCATTTTTCATCTGGTGGCAGTATTGGCCCTGCCACATTGGCTTCAGACTCCAATGAAAAGAAATTCAAGTTTTGAGTCTGAGACAAGCTACCCAAACGCCGCGCTTTCCATTGATATGGAGAAAATCTTTGCTTCTCTGTTTGCTTTTCCAGGATGTTGTGTTTTTTCCCTTTTGCACATTGAATTTTTTTTGCAATTGGGATCCTCTCCATCTCTTTAGAGTCTGAGAGTATTTGATGTATTTTCTTTTGCTTGCTTCACTTACTATGAGAATCCTCTCCCAATGAGTTTGTCTCTCCTTACCCTTCATAAGTCTGCCTTTTCTTTGAACCAAGTTCAAGTTTTTAAGTGATTATTTGGCTAGAAAATTTCAATTTTTGTGATTCCGTTTCGAAGGAGGAAGAGGATTGTGAATGGATTTTAATTTTTGAGTGGACAGGTTTGTGGTAGAACACAAGAGGGTATATCGACTGGGTAGAAAGTATTTCATGTGTGTAGGTGGTGTTTTCCTTCAGGGCGTTGCTGTTTGGCTGGCCATAAATGTTTGGCTGCTTGGGTTGAGTTGTAATTATGGGTTGAGCTGAATTTATAGGCCATTTCAAAGGGGTTGGGTTAGATTGTGAGGGGTTAAAGACCAAATTTTTTGAGGATTGAGCCGAGCTTTGTGTTGTATGAGATGGATTCGGTTTTATTACAAAGCACGACCTGCCAGATGGGCTCACTAACAGTGATAAGGAATGGGCCTTTGAAGTGAGTTCTGTTGGGTTTTTGAGCTGTTCAAATTGTGCTATGATGTTCTTGAAAATCAAGTGGGGTTCTTCCGTTGGTTAATCTGTTTGTTTGGTTTGCTTGCCAAAGAAAGTGGGTGAAGTGATGAGAATTAATGGTTGTGGGTTGTAATTAAAAGAAAGGGGTGCATCTCTTACCCGTTGATCGCAGTCGTTTTGATGAATGGAGTGGATATTCTTGGCCTTTGTGAGGGGGGGGGGGACATATTTGACTATTTTTGTTCTGCAAATATATTTCCCAAGCCGCCGAATTACACAAAGGGCTATTCACATTTAATGAAGTCACTTCAACAGAGTAGTGAGCTTTCATGCTTCCACGTGTCCTCAACAGTTCTTCTTTCATTCCATGAATGCTGAGATGCTCACCATGAACGTTCACACTGCTACGTCTGAGTGCACTGAAACTGAGTTCTTCTTGGACCATCAAGCTATGGGTCTGTTGCATTTCTTCCATTTTATCTTTTCCTTTCGGATGTTGATGAAAAAAATGCCTTATTTCCAGGTCTTCATTTTTGGCTATAGGTCCTCGCATTTCCAGCTGGCCCCATCTTGTTGCATTCAAATGATTTTCATGTTGCCCCCCTCTGACTGTTTAAGCTCTCATCCATGGACCAAAGTTAGTAACCTAAGTTCTAACTTGAAACAGAGGACACACTTGTTGTATGTGACCTAGACATCCACAGTAGTAACAAAAGTCCGACAACCTTTCATACTTGAAACTGATCCATGTTGCTTGTCTTCTAGGCCGTGAGAGTGGAAACCCATCTGGGAGTGGATTCTCGACGTTTATCTCCACTTGCACTCTCATATACTTTCTAAGGATTAATTTCATGATCGTGGCTTGCTCTACTTGAATAAAATTTCCTAGCTTCCTTGCTATTCTTTCTGCATTTGTTGTTGTCATATACTCCAGAGGCATCCCGTGTATTTGAACCTAGAAGATTGACATTTTAAGATCAATTTCTTGCAAGTTTAAACCAATGGGCCAATCTCTAACTAACATGTGAAAACCTCTAATATTCCAAGGCCGTTGCTCTAAGACCTAATTTTTCTCTTGTTGGGTTGGAAATGTGAAGAGCAAAGTGTTTGTGCAAAGGTCTTCAATGGAGAGTCAAGTCACAAAACTCCATGCAGCCTTTATTGTAGCATGCAACGTAAGTTTGTTGAGCGGCTTGGATGAGATGATACGTCTGATGAGTGCATGCTCTGAAAAATATGCTGCATTTTTTTTATTTTTGGCTGTAGATCTAGGTCTATCCATTTTAGGGTTTAGGAGGTTTTGATGTTTCCTTCCAGTTCTGCCTTTGGGTTCTGGACAATTGCAATTTTCTCAGAAGTCTCAGGGAGATTTTGCTTGAAGATGATTGATTTGTAGGAAGTGTGATTTTTTTCCATATTTGAGAAATGGACCAATGGTTGAGAAGAGTTTACTGGAAGGTGTGCATTAGTAATGGTGGTTGTAATTAATGTTGGATTAATTGATAAAGGATGGTAAGGAAATTGGGAATGGTGGTTGTATTTCTGGGTTGATTAAAGAAACTGGGTAAGATCTTGTTTAAGTTGGGAGTGACTCACTGGGGAGGAAAGGAGAACTCATCTTTGGGAGTTGGAAAATCACTTAATGAAAATCACTGAATGTATAGTTAGTTCAACGTGTGTATTTCTTTCTTCTCCTTAATTTTCTTTTTTCTCAAAGATTTTGTTTGTTATTCTGTTCGATGAGAAAAATAAATTTATAGGACAAGAAAAAATTAGCAGAGAAGTATGTTTTTATCTAAATTAAGGATCCTAAGAATGAGAGAGAGAGATATTTAAAATGGGTCCAACAACATTTATTATTATCTATAGATATTTTAAACAACTATAGGAGAGGCTTTGCTCACAACAACGACCAAAGGTTAAAAAGAAAAACTTTGCTTTAATTGGTTTGTGTGATTTGGTTTAGAATCAAGAAGTTGGACATGTAATCCATATTCATGAGTGATTAAACCTACCTAGCTATTAGGGTTTGTGAGTTGTATATAGTACTCTATATGATCGTAAATCTTATCCCAAAATGGTATTCCTATACAAGGTAGGAAATCTGACTATGATTTCACTAATCAGGTTTTTTTGATAAATATTTATAATAAGCTCAATCTCCTCTCCCAATATAGTTTAAATACTATTCATATCTCTTAGGCTATTCGTTTGAATTCTTGGTATGAATGGGAAAGAGATAAATATATAAGGTGGGTTGATCTCAATGTTTATTATTGTCTTATAATGTGTAATATCTCTCAGATAATATTAAATGTTCAATAAACATTATGAGTCACATTTTATATGTCTATATCTGATCTCGTATTTTCATAATCGAATTCCAGGACATCTTGATCACATTACTCTTCTATTGTGAAATAGTAATATCGAGTAGCTCACCTAAAGTTTCAGTAGCATGCAGGTGTGCATTGGTTAGATCAAATTGATGTCTTCAGCATTGAGTTAAATATGAAATATTTTGCAATTTAAAGTATTGGGCGTTCAAGTTGATCTCATCACTTCTTAGCATGTTTTTATGATTGTCTAACCTTAGCAAGTCAGGAATCAATTAAGGAGAGATGATCAAGAAAACAAAATTGTGTCCAATGACATATATAATAACCTTTTTCCATTTTTTCTCCATAATATAGAAAATTATTCTCCCAAATTCTCAATCTCATGGCACAGGGGAATTAGATTGGATCTCATATCCTTGAGAATCCCATGATCTCTCATCCATTAAACTACTTGTGAATAAACCGCTTGATTTGACCCATCGCCTTTGTTTATCCAATTTGACTTGCACATGCATACATGGGTTGGCTTGAAAATTGCTTTCATAAATATAATAGCACGATTGAATTTGATGGAAAAAAAAAACTAAAAGAACTGTTTATCATAGATATTGTAGATAAATAATTACTATTTTACTTTACTGCTTTACTGTAAATAGTAAATAGTTAGTTGATGTAACTAGCTAGTTACTTAAAGTCTTCAGTTCAAGTTAGTTACTTTTACTTTCCTTTAGTGTACTGGTATAAATACCAATTCTCACGTGTAAATCGATATGCTGAATACAAGAACAGAGTTCTTTCTCTCAGTATTTCGAGAATGTTCTTGATTGGAATGATTTGGATTTCCTTCATGGTATCAGAACGAATACCTTAAGGTTTTACTTCTGACCGCTGCAAGATTCAATACAAGATTCACGTTTGTTCAAGATTCAATACAAGATGAGTACATCAGCCTCTGTCTCATTGCATGCAGAAGATTCTAACCTGTATCATTTGCAAAATGGAGATTCTCCTGGTTCTGTTTTAATTTCTAACCTTCTTTCAGGAGATAATTACCATAGTTGGTGCAGATCAATGGAAATGGCCTTAAAGGCAAAGAACAAGTTAGGTTTCATAAATGGAATGATAAATCCACCAATGGATTCAGATCCACTCTTCGCTGTATGGGACAGATGTAATAGCATGGTTTTGACACGGATTTTAAACTCGATGTCAAGAGATATTAGGGAACCAATTGTTTATGCGAAGACATCAAGAGAATGTGGGAAGAATTGTGTAATCAATTCTGTCAAGGGAACAGGTCAAGGATTTTTCAATTGCAGAAGGAGCTCTCATCTTTATCTCAAGATCATGCTTCGGTGAGTGTTTACTACCGCAAGTTTAAATTTTTGTGGGATGAATTGATGAATTATAATCAAATGCCCAATTGTACATGTGGAGCATGTAAGAATTATAGTTGTGGTGCTACACATTTGTTCTTAGAATATCAACAACATCATCACATTATAATGTTTCTCATGGGGTTGAATGAAGAATTCTCACATGTTAGAGGCCAAATATTGTTAATGGATCCATTACCACCAATTACTAAAGTTTTTTTCTTTAGTAATTCAAGAAGAAAAACAAAAGGAAGTTAGATCAATGGGTAGAACTGCTGTTGAAACTATTGTTGCTTTTATGAACAAGAAAGCTGAAAATCCAAGACCAAGTTTCGAAAAACAGCAGTATAGAAGGGAAAAAGTTTTATGTACTTGACTAATCACACAGTGGATAAGTGCTATAAACTACATAAATATCCTCCCAATTTCAAGCAAAAAGGAAAAGTTTCATTAAAAAATCAGATTATGGCCCAACCTGCGAGTACACCCTTTGATTTACATAATTCTATTCCATTCTCTCAAGAAGAGTATCAACAATTGCTTGCATTAATACGCCCACAACAAAAACCACATGTTGCACAAAATGTCAACCATCAAGCAGCCAATATCATATCCACCTCGACTGTTTTACCTCATTTTTAAGGTAAAAACTAATTTACATCTTTCTCATAATATGTCATCATGTTATTCTAGCCTTTCATCCATAAGAAATGAGTCTCCATATTTTTTCCAAGCACCTGAATTATAGATACAAGAGCTATAGACCATATCATATACTCATTTAATCTTTTTACCACAATCACATAAGTCCTAAATACTTTGTCAAATTGCAAAATGAAGAAAATGTTACAGTCACGCATATTGGGACTGTTTATTTGTTAGATGATTTAGTTTTGAAAGATGTATTATGTGTGCCAAGTTTTGCATATAACCTTCTTTCAGTAACTAAACTAACTTCTGATCAAAATTGTTGTTCATCTTTATGCCTGAAATCTGTTATATACAAGGTCTTATCCCATGGAAGATGATTGGGAAGGGTAGAAAAATAGCTGGTTTATATTTTTTTGCAACAACTATCAGTGAGTGTAGCTAGTAACTCAGTTCTTTCATCAAATGTCAACTTTATTTCTGACTCTAATTCTAGCTTGTGGTATAGTAGATTAGGCCACCCATCATCTTCTAGATTGTTAGTCCTTGCAAAATTACTTCCAAACTTTGTTATGAATAAAAATGATCATAAGGATCATTGCTCTATGTCCTTTGGCAAAATAGAAATGTCTTTCATTTCCAATTCATTCTTACAAATCCAGCTTTCCATTTCATTTAATACATTGTGACGTTTGAGGTCCTTTTTCATTACCTACTCATGATGGTTTTAAATACTTTTTTAACCATTGTTGATGATCATTCAAGATCATCTTGGGTATATTTGATGCGATCCAAATCTGAAGTGAAAACCCTCTTCATAGCCTTTAATAATATGATTCATACATAATTTAAACAAAAAATACAATGTGTAAGAATTGATAAGGCTTTAAATTTAGCGTGACTGATTTTTTTTTCTGTTCCAAAGGAATTATACATCAAAGGTCTTGTGTTGAGAATTGCAACAACCCGATCCTAAGAATAGGCCATAAGATAAGTTTTATGTATTTTTCATATAATTATAAATATTCTATTATTATTATTATTATTATTATTATTATTATTATTATTATTATTTTATTAGATTTTACATTGTTAATTTTAATAGGGTTATTATCATATTGTTATTATTACTATTGGTATTTGTATGACCATTAGATTTTTGCAATAGGCACAAGAGTTCTTCTTGCCTTATTTCTTCCTATCTCCACCCGTAAGCCTCATCCTTATCCCCTTAGTGATAAATCCAAATGGGAAACTAACTCAGAAATCCTATCATCAATCCTCCATTTTCCCTCTATAAAATCCCACAAAGCACTCTGAAATAACACAAGAAACTTTCTAAGCTATCATAACAACTCCTCTGCAAACTGCCAACCATCGTGAGCCTAAATCTTCTCAGCCATGCACGACAGTTCGCGTTAGGGAGCCATGAAACTGAAGGCGAAGCCTTTGTTTCTCTTGCACAGTAGCCACCTCAAGAAGTTGAAAAAACTCACTCCTGCCAGCACCACCTTAGCTCCTCCTATTTGCAATAGTGCACTGCCCCTAGCTCAACCACTGCGGCAACCTCCTTGCCCAGATCACGCTGACACCACTTCAAGGGACGTCGGAGTACCACCCACGGTGCCAGAAACCGTCGACCAGCTCAACCCCGTAACACCCACTCCCTCTTAGTAAGCCACGACCGTCTGCCACCCTCTCTCTCTCTCTCTCTCTCTCTCTCTCTCTCTCTCTCTCTCTCGTTTTTGGCTAAACAAATCCTCTCTCTCTCTCTCTAAAATCTCGCTCCCTCTCTTGGTGTCGCACCACCCTGCCTAGAGGAACCCGGTCGGGTCGCCGGAACCTCCATCCAACCCAGAGCCGTTGTCACCTCAGCCCCCTTCTCCCTCTCTTACGCACGACCATTTTCTTTCATTATTTTTGTTCCGTATGATTTTATCTCCAGATCCTTGATTTATAACGGGCCCTTGGGCCCTAAGTCCATATGGCCAGTGTATTCTTAAGTCAATAGAGTGCTGGGCTTTCTTTAAATGAACTTGTATTTTAATTAGGGCTTGATCTTATTATACTTCAACAACTGTTTTAGTGATTTTATTGGGCTAGTTATATTTTCAGAAAAACATTACTTTTACATGGGCTTCATCTACTAAAATAAATATGAGCAAATCATATTTAAATTATTATAGAAAGTATTTAAAGGAATTAAAGTATATTTTTATACTATTGAGCCGATTATGTTAATTAATAATCCAATTGACTATTTAACTAGATTTTTAAGATTTTTACGTTATATTTTAAATAGAAAAATTAAAGAATATGTTATGAGTTTGGAATAATTATGTTAGGAAAGGAAACATATTTTAAGAATTGGGGGTTTTTTATGACTTATTTAAAATAGCCCAAATATTCTACTAAATTATAATATGTTATAGTATTTAAGTAATTTAAAATATCAGGATTTATTGATTATGGTGTTAAACAAAAGATTTATTTGACTATTTTCTAGATTATGAATTTAATTAAGTAGGATATTAATACATGTTGTTCCTAGACAAATTTAATAATAGTTAATACTGCGTATAGGTGACGAGCTACGAAGAGAGATTCAAGAAGAAGCGCATCTAGGTAAGTAATTTGATCACAAATTAGGATCATCACAGTTCAGCTTATATAGATTATTATTAGTGTCAGTTCTTTGACAACCATTTTTATGTACCACTTATGTCATATGCAAACATGTCATCCAACATAGCATACGATCACGTCATTCCTCATCATGTTCAGATTCAGAAATTATAATTATGTATGTATTATGTTATGCATCTCATATGCATAAGAAACGTAAGCTATCTTAAGTTAAAGTACAAGATAAGATCAAATTAATTAATCAGATGACCATTCAGAAGCATGGTACCAATATAGTTATGTTTAGGGTAGATGTGCAAGCCACAGACTCAAGCGTGACCCACCATAGTATGACAGAATACTATCAGCGGCTTCCCTCGTGGCCGTGAGACGTGGGGCAGGTGTACAATCTCGCACACAATGTTAAGTGTGTTGGCCAGTCAGATCAGTTAATTAAGTCAGATAAATCAAGTCATGCATAACATATGTAACAATATGAACAATCGTGAATTTAAGCTCTCAGCATGAAAACTTTTATGAAAACCTTATGTTTATTATGTTTACGTTGTGATGGATTTCTTGCTGAGTTTTCGACTCATTTTAATTTATTTCATTTTTTCTTACCACCCAGGTAATGAGGAGGAACACGAGCAAACAGACCAGTTCCTTGACTCTCATCAAGTTCCACATATGAAAGCTGCTCTAAGAATTTTGAAGTATGTTAAAATGGCTCCAGGATAGGGTATTTTTTTCTCAGCCTCTTCTCAGATTCATCTCAAAGTTTTTCTTGACTCGGATTGGGCCAGTATCCTGATACAAGGAGGTCCATTTCTGGTTTTTGTAGTTTTCTTGGTGATTCTCTTGTTTCATGTAAATCTAAGAAGTAAACAACAATTTCAAGGTCATCTGCAAAAGCTGAATATCGATTTATGGCCTATACTATTTGTGAAATAACATGGCTTCAGTCTTTACTTTCTGATCTTCATCAACATCATCTTCAACCTGCTTTACTTTTTTGTGATAACCAAGCTGCCATCCACAATGCAGCAAATCCTATTTTTCACGAAAGAACCAAACATATTGAATTTGATTGTCACCTCATTAGGGAGAAAGTACAAGCTGGACTACTTAGAAATTTGCATGTTTCTTCTTCCCACCAGCTTGCTAATATACTTACCAAACCACTTGGATATGCTGCATTTCATTATTTGTTATCCAAGATGAATGTCCACAACATTTGCCATTCATCTTTAGGGGGACTATCACAGATATTGTAGATAAAAAATTACTGTTTTACTTTACTGCTTTGCTGTAAATAGTAAATAGTTAGTTGATGGAAGTAGCTACTTAAAGTCTTCAGTTCAAGTTAGTTACTTTTACTTTCCTTTAGTGTACTAGTATAAATACTAATTCTCATGTGTAAATCGATATGCTAAATACAAGAACAGAGTTCTTTCTCTCAATAGTTTTTTCTCTCAGTATTTCGAGAATGTTCTTGATTGGAATGATCTGGATTTGCTTCACTGTTAGGTTTGTTTTGCACATCATCACAGAATTTCTCTGGCACATATCCGTCCATAACAAAATGTGAGTTGGTCACTAATTAATTCATATTAGTTAAAAAAATTCTATTTGCAAGTTGGCGTAGGAACACACATTCTAAATCGGTTATATGAGATACTTTTATTTACAAAAGAAAATTTAAAGTATTTTTTTAAAATTAAACACTTCCTGTAAACAGTATAGATAGCGTGTCCTATAATACACCGACCTACAAATAAAAGCACTCTAAACTAGAAGAGAAACCAACTAAAAGGACGAGCCATATATAGGCATGTAATGAAACTCAAAGCCTTCAAACCTTAACCGATCCTAGTTAGCAATCAAACATAATTAGTTAACCACTGAGAGTTTAAGTAATTGGCAGGTGACAGTAGCTCCAATGCATCTCTTGACCATATTCATACTCATGTCATCCTAACAGTGTTAGTTAATTAATTACCAAATACCAACCAATTGGTATGAAGTCTCGTAGTTGACGAATGCCAATATTAGAAAATAGCAAAGCAAAGGGAATTTTCGCACCCAACAAACATTACCTAGAATGACCTAAATCAAGAATAATGCTGGCTAGCTTGTTAATTGTAACTTAATTTGGAGTTATCTTGATACATGTCTTGTAAAGTGGACAAGTAAGAATGAGTAGAATTATCGGACCCAAAAAGGAATATACTTGTATTCAATATGGAATAATATATGGGAAGTTAAACTTCTGATCACTCTAGAAACAAAGAAACTGTCTGGCAGGATATACAGCTTGGCAAGCATTTTCACTTGTCTTTTGTTCTTTTCTTTTCCTCCAAAAAAAAAAAAAAGCCCAAGATTAATACTACTAATGCAAATATATCCATAAAAATATATAGTAAGTTATAAGAGACCTAGTCACCTAGATAAACACTTCATCTCAGAGGTCGCATACGATCTCTTTATATCTCGTTGGATGAAAACTTCAATAGATGATCTTGCTATGAACGAAAGGCAGTCCTCTCTTAAGCTCTAATTCCCTCCCATTCAAGTCCCTTAATTGTGAAGCTAATAATTGAACCTTATCGATTTAAACCAACTTTTTCTTGTTCTAAGATTTCTATCAACCTAGTCATAATTTCAAATAAATGTTTACCAATGGGGTGTTTACTTATATGTTTAATAGATTGAGAAATTCTTCATATATAAAGAAATGTCATAAAATAAACTTACAAATTGACTTATCTTGATATGGTATGCTAGATTGTAATTGTTTTCCTGTAAAATAGATTTGACGTATCAGATCAAGTTACGTTAATTTATGAATTTATTTATATAGAATTCTTTTATGAATCTAGCATTACAAATATGTGCATGCACAATAGATTGTATAAGCACATTTCTTAAGATGAAAATGGTAGGCAAAATTGTAAGTTCCCACAATTGAAGTTATTGTCACTCTCGTGCAACCTCTTTGATCATCAAGGCAAGGCTGCATGGCGATTGATATAACGTACAAGAAGATGAAATTGTTTAACCTCTAGATTGACCAAGTAAATTAAAACAAATTAACAATCCAAATATAGGCTTTGGAAAACCAATCATATTGTGACCCTAGAGCTGTACTCAACCCTAAATGAGTACTCATAACATGCGTTGTCTTTTTCTTCAAGCCGTAACCTCTTTTTTTTCAAACCCTATATTTGCCAACCAACATCCCTTGATCGATGCAACCATGATCTCCTCCTATTTGCATATGCATGCAATCAATATTTTTGCTCCACTATATAGTAATCTTCCCACCCTATCATCCCATTTGCTCACCCCTTCTCATTACCCATGGAGAGGCGGGTCCCAAGTACCAGAGATGATGAGACAGATAATGATCCTAACATGTTGCCGCCATCTCTCTCTGCTCCACAATCTGAAACCTATGTAATCCAAATCCCTAAAGATCAAATCTATCGCGTTCCACCACCTGAGAATGCATTATTAGCAGAACGTCACCGCACCCCGGATAGGAATGACAAGAACACAACACGCCGATCTTGGTCATTGACAATTTGTGTCATGTTGGCTGCATTGATTTTGATAGCCCTGTACGTCATCATGTTTAGCCCTAATGCTCATTCATCCTCTGTTGCGCATGTCGTAGTCAAACATCCACACTTCTCTTGCCGTGCAAATTACTAGCATGGATACAAAATTTTCTTGGAGGCCAAGAATTATGAATTTATGAGGATTAGTTAAAACCATTGAGGGGTTGCCGAATTATCTTTCAATGGCAAATGCCAATGGTAAATTTATAGGAAATGATGAACTTACAATTTTTTGATAACTATTTTACAACTTTATTTCAAAAAGGAGGATAGTTATATAAAATCAAAATTGTTTTAAACGTAGTGACACAATTATATTTATTGATTGTAAAATGAGTTGTAAAACAATTCTAAAAGAGTTGCAGGTTTATCATTACCCAAATTCTCAAGCAAGAAGAGAATAGCTCTAAATGATTAAAATTGTCATACGAGGATCAAAGTGCCTTACTAGATGGAGAAAATTATGAAAGACATGAAATCTAAGGTATACTATTAATGTCTAGCTCTCAATTTGCAAGCTGTGGTGAAGATGAAATTTGGTACAATCAAGACCTATATTATGGACTCGAAATGTAAATTTAAGGTGAGTAGGAAACTAGGGATGAGTTCGAGGATCTTATCACAAAAATGTAAGACCAAATTCAAGTCCTAGAACAGGACATACTCACCTTCAATACCATCTCCCGTTGCGGTGTTACATTGTTACTCCCTCTACAGTTTTTTTCATGAATTAATGATTCAAAGTTCAAAAGGATGGGCTTATATGTTATGAGTGGTGCTACTCGGCCTCCTGCTTATTACGTCTCTTTTATACCGCTTGATGTGGCTTAGCCATGTGGCGGTCACGTATTTAAAAATAAAACTATTCATCTGCTCGATCACCATCTACCATATGTTTCTCCAAACCCTAAACAAAATATACAGATACCACCATTAATATGCACCGGAGCAAAGGCAAAAGAGAAAAAGCTGCATCTTTGCAGCTGCAAAATCACAAATCCAAGATTGATTTGGTTTTTGGACGTTTTTTGGTATTTTTTTTTTGTTTTCCTTTTCCTACTAACCTTAGATTTTTCCTTGGATAATGGAGAGACAAAATGGACTTTTGAGATTCATTGAACCTTGTTTTTGTTTTTTAATGTAAGGAGCTTGGATTTTCATGCAGTTTCTATGTCATTGTTACAGGGAGAACCCATTAATAGTCATGCCTCCATCTATATAGATTGTCTACACAATGATGTACGATTATGCTGGTTGACACATAAAAGCTACCGAGCGGAGTCTGAAAATTTACAGCTTCCAAAAGCTTGCCTTTTAGATCTTGCAATAGTATTATAATAATATAAATGAGTTACTTCATATCAAGAGAGTGATTGAACATCTGTATAAGTGATTGCTGTCGTGAAATATGGCTTTTTGTGTTTAAAATGTTTCCGTCGACACTCAAATCTACACTAAAAAAAATCATTTGCGGCAAAATTAAACTTGACATTAAATTTCGTCGCAAATGGTGCAAAACGACGATTCCAATAGTATATTTTTTTTATTGTGGCGAAATTTTAAGTTTTTATGGCATTTTGTGGATGCCGCAAAAATCACTACAAGACAAATAGTTTTTTGCGACCAATTCTTTTGCGACAATTTTAATTTGATCGCAAAAATTAATTTTTTGCATTCCCATCGTTTTATTTCAGACGAGTAAAAATCCATTGCTAAAAATAACTTTTTAGCGACCAAATTAAAATTATCGTCGTAAATAATCTAGACGAAAAAAACTAATTCCAACACCTTGATTTCTTTTACGATGGCATTAATTTGTCGCTAAATGGTTTATGTTGTATTTAACTATTTGTGGCGATTATTTAATTATTTACAGCGATATTATACCGCCGCAAAAGTTGAATGTTAAAAACAAAATAACGGAAAATCCTTTTTAAATTTTTTCCCCTTAATCCCCTTGATTCCATTATAATCCTGTTTTCCCTCCTATGCAGCCCCCCTCCTACGACTCCCACTCTCTCTGCAATTTGAAACTCTGTGACGTCCATTCACTGCTGTGCCAGCCCCTTGCTGCTGTTATGCCACGATAAGCCTGATGCCCATATCCACGTCGTCAGCCTTTACCTCACCGATCGGTAAGCCTTATTCTTCATTTCTTTGTCTCTCCATCTCTCTTACAGCAGCCACATCTTTGATGTTGTCGAAAGAAACTCCATCGCATCGCCACCATGACCAGTTGGAAAGGAAATTCCACGTTGTCAAGTTGATTGCACGGTGCACATACACCCCTTGCCCTCTAACTCCAGATTTGTCACCATGGATAGTAGGTAAGCCCTAGACTTTATTAATGTGGAGTTGAATTTTGGTTTGATTAAAGGATGGGAGTTTTAATTGATTATGGAAATTTTTGCCAAAATCTAAGCACCTTAATTTGTATTGTTGGGAGTGGTTTTAGATGATTGAATTGTTGGTTACTATTGTGGATTTGCACAGTTTGGACATTGATGAGTAAATTGGGTGTGGTTTTGGGAGGTCAGTTGATGTTATGAAGGGTTATGGCTTTTATGTTTAAGATAACAATGAGTTTTGTGTAATTATATTAACATGAGCATTTTTGAAAAGGTGAGGATTTGGTCTTGGATGGAGTGGTGTGAATAAAACAGGCTGGGTATTCTTTGAATGGAACCAACTAATGTGTATGCCTTTAACAATCTTCAACCAGGTTTTTTCCCAAGCTGATGTGTAGGCCTTTAATGTATTTTTTTTTTTATAAGAACTAGAATTTGTCAACTGCTTAATTTAGAGGTAGTCATCTTGTTAGTACTGATGTAAGTATTGTTGAAGAATGAAGATTAGTGGCGAGAGACATTGTTCAACAAGTTGGTAAAGTCAATTCGTGAGCCACTATTATAGATTGGCCTTGTTTGGGCTGTTCAACAAGTTGGTATGATGACTGCTTTTGAAGATAATGATGACCCAATTTACTAATTTTTTTTTCTTAAAGCAATTCATACTTTCTGAAGAGTTTGAGCACCACTTTTCAAGAATATCTTATATCTCTTTGTCATTTGGAAGTTCATTATCAAGACTCCAAACTTTCTTATTATAATATCTTTTTTTGATACCTAGCAGAGGTTACTGAAACTGCAAGATTATAGGCATTTGGCATAATAGTGAGCATATGTGGTCCTAGTCTTTACAAATTCCATTACATGTTGTAATTGAGGACTCTCAACTTGTCTATGAAGCTGTAATCTATTTTTCTCGAACTGATTATTTTAAATTACTATTTTAGGAAATATCTTGAGTCTCTACTATTCAAATACTGTAAATTTTCCAACTGGATGCTGACATGATGTGTGTCGGTAGTGTTAACATGATGTTCTGGTGTTCTAGAGTCATGGTCTGATATGGCTATTCCAAAACAATTTATTCCAAGACTTTCCAAGTCTCTCTTTAGATTTTGAACATTTAGAACTTTAGTGTATCCGTAGCATTCTAATATAATCTTACCTTAATGGCAGGTCAAGTTATTTTTTAGGAGTATATTTTGGAAGAAAAAAGGGATTGTCTTGAAATGCATGTTGGGTTTGTGATCTCTCTCCGTCTCCACATGTATTTAATGTGAGCTATAGAAAAACTTAGTTTCTCTAAAATGAGATCAGAATGTCATAAATTGTGTAATGAATAGCCAAAAGTTTGGGTCTGATCTAAGAGCCACTCTAGGAACCAGAGACCTAATTAGTTGAAATTTCTATCACCTCCTTGGACTTTACACGCTTCTATCAGATGTGTTTCCTCACATTCTACAAGAAACAATTTGGAAATGCAGTAAGCAAAGGATTTGGTATTTTTTCTATATCCTGCCATTGAACAATCCTAGATTCACATCCCATCTACAATGTTCATTTTAACATCTCAGTGTCGAGTTAAAAAATAAAACTGTAATTTAGCATTGCTCTTTCTCAATAATAATGTAATTTTCAAGATTTGACTGTTAATGATATTATGAATATGCCAAAGTGATTAGTCATCATTTTCAAAATGGTTTTATGCTGATTTCTATTATTTCTTCACCCTTCCTAAAAATTTCTTTGTTGTCCATGTACATTTCTTTATATTTTTTGTTGTTCTTTGTTACACTGGTACAATACTTTATTACCTCCGGTTTTTGCCCTTGGTAAATGTCAAACACTAATGATTTGGGTTGTACTTAGAACGCATGATTTAAGCTATTAACTACTTCATCTTGACTCTTACAAAAATTGGACTTACTCCTACTGTAATGCTGAGCTGGTACTACCCTCAATTATTTACATCTATTGCCAACTTCTAGAGTGCTTGTTCTTCTAACAATGCTGAATCTTTAACATTATTTTTGTGTTTTTTTTTTCCAAACTTGTTTTCTATCACTAAAACGTACCATTTTTTCTCTTTCTATCACGATATTGGTGCTCTTGCTTCTTTGCTACCTATTGCATTTGTTTTATAATCATTTGAGGGTGACATCAAATATTTTTGCAGAAACCCGTCATAAAGATTTCTACAAGTTTGTTGGACTTGATAATACATGCTTACATGTATTGTATTTTCTTGTACATTGAGAAGTCTAAAATTGCACACTTTTTTGGAAATAACAGATCAAATTCTATTCATTAAAGAGGACATACAAAGTTGACATAAAAACAAGTCAGTTATAAACGTTAATAGCTTCCAAGCACACTTCCGTGATTGATATGATCTAGTCCAGACGCCAGATCTCTAAAGACCTAAGTCTAAGAGATAGCGCAACTCTATCTATGACAAAGTTAATAGTAATCGGGAGACAAAATCCATATCCTGACTAAGCGGAGTATGGAGCACCAACCTTACCATAAGCACCGCTAAAGCGGAGGGGGGGACCACTCCATTCAGACTAAAGTCCGAAGACACAATATTTTTGGATTTTTATTTTTCTAAAAAGTAAAGACAGGATACAAAATAAAATACATTGTGAACACACTGTAAAGGCTAAAAAATAGTGCATAAAAACGCTACTGTGGTGCGTACAGCACATGCACCACTCTGGGAGGAAAAACCTCCAGTCTTTCTTGGAAGATCCGAAGTCACAGGTTCCGGAACAGTTACCCGTTGCAGCGGCAGAGAGCTCCTCGGTGGAGCTTGGGGGACATGCGTCAACGAGCTACGAATCTTCAACCCGCGCGTGCAGGCTACGCTCCACTTCAATTGGAGCCGCGTTTGGTGGTCTCGAAGATCAGTGGCTGAGCAACCTCCAGGTGGGATGCGTGTTGGCTATTGGGTGTCGAAAAGTCCCGGAAGGTGATTCTCCCTTCATTTGCATGGAAAAAAACACAAAAATAAAACCAAAAACACTACACAGAAAGAGGCAGACAAGCAAAAATGTGTAAAATTGCACACTTAGAATATAATGTAATTGTTAATTTATGGATTGTAATATAATGTAAATGCTTAGAATATAAAGCATGTACTTTGTGTAAATGCTTTATGGATTGTAATATAATGTAAGATGTGTATTTTTATGTATTTTGTTTGAATACTATTTTTTTTTGTAACATACTATTTTAGGCGATATCGGATTGTCGTAAATAATTTTTTTTTTTTGTCACAACCACTTATTTGAGGAAACAAGAATCGCTGCAAATATCTATTTGCGACCACACAAATTTGTACAACATTCAAGACAAAACGTATGATATTATGGTTGGAAATTATTATTTGCAGCAATTATACTGCTGCAAGTAAACATTGGCGACTATTAATAAATTGTGTTGCAAATAAGTGTTTGTTGCAGTATAATCATAGCGATCAAGAATTTGTGACCAAATCTCAATATTATAACTGACATTTTCAGCCGAGAAAAAATCGTCGAGAAAAATTCTACTGGCAATAATTAACCATGGTTGATGCTTTTTTGCTATGACATTTGAGACTATTTGCGGTGATAGCGGCGACCAATTTTGCCGCCAATATACACATTTGTGCGACCATATTTCATTTCAACACGAGAAGCTTTTTGAGAAGTATTACCAACCATCTTGCGTCGATTCAAAAGCGACACTAAAAAGTATTTGTGACGAATTTAGACGACGCAAAAACTATTTTTCTTGTAGTCGATTTGCTTTGCTTTTTGTTTAGGTTTCAAATTGAGAGAAGGGGGATCGAGCATGGTTTTTGTTTTTATATAAATATGTGGCCGCCACGTGAGCAGTAACAAGCATGGGACCGAGTAGCATTTCCATATATTATACATGACTAGCTTTTAAGAAGAAAAAGTCCCTATTCCCTATCTATCGTTACAGTTCTCTAAAATTTATTTGTTCGCCTTTACTTGATACAAACATTTGAACACCTTGATCTAGTCTAGAAATTTGTTTCTTTTTGGGTCTTCCCTGGATATGTTTGCATGGGCAAGATATGGGTTTGGAGCCCCGAGAAAAATTGGACAAAGCTATGGCCCTGAATAGGTTTCAGTGGGTCACAAAAGAGTTCGACTGTCCCAGATATTGAACAGAGTTGACAGTACTATTACAGGCCGATCTATGCCACCCCTTGATTCATGTTAGTTGTAGACTCTACTATTCTTGAATCTTGGATTTATAATTTATTGATCAAGTTTATGAAAATTACGGTTTTTTTTTTTTTTTTTGTGATCCATATCAGTTTTTTTGAATCATCCTCTAATATCCGGACAATTTGGTTTGTAAAGTAAATTAGTTGATATATTTCAGGCTGATCTTGATTGCAACCATCCAATGAAGAACTATTTCAATGTTTGAAATTACTGGTTTTTTTTATTAGCGCATTTAAATTATTTCTTCATTTTATTTTGATAAGTTTTCTACTTGACATGATCTCTATACGTACAATTTATAATACATAAACGTTTCAAAACAAACCTGGAATTCCATTAAAAAAAAATGATTCATGTGAACTAATTACAGATCAGAAGTGTAATCATATTATATATTTATTAAATTGTTACAATATAAATTAAATGGTTCAACCTTTCTAAGAAACAATTGGTGTTTTGCTAATATAGTATCAAATTAAGTTAGATTATAGGTTGTCTTGTTATTTATGTTTTATCTAATACTCTGAATAATTATCTTGATAATTATAAATGAAAAATATCTATTTATCATCATCCTCTTAACATATATCTTTTGATATGGTATTAAATGATAGACTCACAAGTGAAACATAATAAATAATCTCCAATTGTTTAATACCATAATGATGAGAGAATGATGGTAAAAAAGATGATGAGTAGTATTACTCAATATATATATATATATATATATATGTATATATATATGTGAACAATTCTATTTGGATGTCTTAATTTACACCACACATATCCACATGTCATAATTTGAATTGAAAAGTAAATTTTAAAATTTGAATATTTTAAATCAAATTATGTTATATGAATAATATTTGATGTAAACAGGGACGAGCCTTCCCCCAAGGCTCTAACACAAAATTAAATTACATATATATATATATATATTATAATTTTGTTTAATTTGTATATTTTCCTTAGTTTTTGATACCTTTGTTCTTGATCTTGTCCACAACAAATAATTGGCACTAGTCAATGCTCTTAAATAGCCAGTCTTACGAGGTGTCTTGCAAATTGTCAATAATTTTTTAATAGACCTTTTTAATATATAATCAAATTAGAATTTGGTATCAACTAAAGTTTTATGATAAATACACTTTGTTTTCCTGTTTTATTCACTAGATATATAGCTAGTTACGCAGAATGCAATTGAGCTAATTAAAGCCTTTTAAACTTATAACGTTACTGCTATAAATTATTCAGCAAAATACAAACTTAGTTTATGATTTACATATATTACGTACATCTTTTTTATAATTATTATATAGATTGTTTCTATAGTTCAACCTTTTCTATTAATTGCAATATATGAAAAGCTTAGATGTAAAATTATTGGTATTCATGGAGGAATGCAAATTCGAAATTTATTTTTTTCTTTCTTATCATAATTACTCAATTTTCTTTTATCAATTTGTTAAAGGTACTGTTTCTTAAAATTTTCAATTCAACTATTTATTATAGACCTAAAATATCCAGCCCCTCCAAACTTATAATCTTTGTTTTGTCCATAAATATAAAGACTTTTAAATAGCGCTCATAAATATATATAATATATATATAAATATACCCAAAAAGTGATCATAAGGGTTCGTATATAATGCAATGACATGATGATGCGAGACAAAGTACTCTAGCTAGCTAGGAGTAGTATGTTTCCATCGTTTTCTCTTTACGCCTAGCTTTCTTTCCTGAAAAGATCTTTAACACAATAATAACGATCGATGGAAAGAAGAAAAGAAAGGAAGAACACAAACAAAAGGCCGTAGTGCATAAAAGACAAATCATTTTATGATCTGACTAGTGCAAGTTGCATGCTTCGAGGTGGTAGCTAGTACTTTAATTATAAAGAGAGTTGGAGTTGGACTAAAGGAGATGACCTTTATATTTAAGAGTGTTAAGTATGGACAATGGATACTTTAGAAGTGGGAATTACTCTTTTTTCCCCCGCCTGGCCTGCTACACTAAAAAGTACGTACTTTACAACTCGATCATTAGTAATGAAGTTTGGAAATCTGGGGCCTCCTCCCATTTGTTTTTCTCATGACATGCATATGATAATATGCCTCTGCACATGCATGGTTATAAGTTGGAAACCATACATGCCCCTTTTATTGGGTTTCATTGGCATTGATAATTGATTGTCTTAAAAACCATGTCTTCCAGCTTCTTGTTTCATATATATATATATATATATATATATATATATAATGCCGCTAGCTTTTGCAGGCAAGCTGTTCAAAGACTTCAATAATTTCTATCTCCCTCTTTTCAAATCTAGCTAGGTCATGAAATTGGACTAGCTTTAGGAGTTTTTCATCCCGTTATGCCTTTTTCTAATCAAACAATGTTTAATTAGTCGCATACATGATTAGTTAGACAATAATGACCCATTAACACGTACATTCCAAATTACTCATATATTCCTGATCATCATCAAGATTCAAGGCCCTTTCACACGAGTCAGACTGACAGGTTAATTCCAACCATTGACTCATAATTCCTGGCCACTGTAAATTTGTTCCCCATAACAAGGTCATATAGGGTCACATGGGAATCCATGTGACCAAGAGTACTTTGGCGCAATCCAACCAATGACCAGAACCTGGCCTATATATTCTGCATAAATATGTAATGCACGAGCACAATGTAATTAGTTAGCTAGGGCAAGTCCAAGACAAAGCACCAGTACCCTCCATGGCTCGACCCTCAATGCGGGGACCAATTCCCAATTAGAGCACACGTGTAAGAGATGATCTATTATGTGCTTTGCGAGTACCTGGCACGCGGTATACTTCAGGACCATACATATTATCCCTGGCCAGCATGAGGTCTGGATCTGACAAAGCCAATGCATGCCAAAAGGTTCCGGCCTCTTCCATGCTACCTTATTTTATATATATATGAAAAGAGTAAAGTAAAATAAACTATGTTGCAAAGTGCAGAAACGAATCACAAGGTACAATAATAAGCATGGATCTAGTGGTTCACATGAAAGATTTCGAGGGTATATATTATTCTGAGGTCCTGGTTGGTGGGAACAAGATGAGTTTGTGCACACATATATAATGTGATCCCTATATATAACGCATCCAGGACTTACTACTATTATAATGGATTTAAGTTTAGAATTAACAAAGATGCATGCAAAATGGGTTTTTCTTTTTGGTCTCGATCCAATATATATATATATATGTATGTATGTATGTATGTATATATGTATATATATAATGAATGGTGGAGTAGTAGTAGTACTAAAAGGAAGGTGATCAGATTTTTGTAGTGAAAATCATGAGTTGGTTGCGTTGGAGGCCAGGAGGAGTCTCTTTCTTTTGCACCAATAATTGCATCTTACAAAGACTTAGTTTAATTCAGTTAAGTCGCCAATGATGGTTGAATCTAGTGGACTCCATCTTTACACGTCTGAAAGAGACGAAGTTGTCAAGGCTTGGGAGCTAGTGTGTCCCTATTCCAAAATCCATGTGTTTTTCTTCACATCAAATACCCTCTTTTTAGTGGATGCCAACTCCTCATTCAACAATAGATTCCCTCACCAAGTGGTGGGTTTCTCTTTCAGAAACCTAACCAAAAAGTTCTTCCCTCAGTCTTCTTACAAAGTGAAATAATAATAATAATAATAATAAGAATGGTCTAAAAAATGCAGCAGATTCCATTCATCTCTGAGGTGGGGTTCCTTCAATCTAGGTACCCAATGCTGAACGCTTGTTTGTTTATGCTTGGGAGCTATAGTTAATAAAGCTTGTATATATCCACATATATAAGATCTAAAACAGCAAAAAACCATTCATTCATGTGCTAGCTCTTGTTTGTGATCAGGTGTGTGAGGATCATCTATTAATTAATTAAACCCTCCTGCTCGCTCTAGTTAATGTAGGCCTTTCTTTTTTCTCTTTTTACAAGTTTCCTGTTTGAACAACATTCAGCTTCCTGGTTAGTGCTGTCAATTCACATAATTAGGTTTGTGCCTTAATTTGATATTTAATTAATATCATGAGTATTCTCACCTGCCAATTATATACATATGTCCTATATATATATATATATATATAATTTTGCCAATTACTGATAATTTTCTACTTCCGATCGAGGGGTTAATTCTAAAGCATGTTAGAATTATCCTAAATATTCTTTTATACTCCTGCCTTGTCTGAGAAAAGGGATGTATACAGAAAAATGGTATGTCGAAAAGGAAGCAGCTTTAACACGAGAGAAGCAATAAATATAATGTGGGTACAGTACCTAACAATAATGCAGTCCTATTTTTTTTTCATAATTTATTGCTAGGACTGAGCTGGTCATGGTGTAAGTCAGACCAACATGCACTTATAAGCACTACAGCTTGTTCAACCAAATAGATGTCAAACACTAAAATTAATTAATTTGATCAGCACAGTAACCTAACAATAATTCTGTCATATTTTTTCCCTATTTCATCGCTCAATTACATGAACAAAAACAAAATAGATGCCAAACAAAAAATAAATTGACATTTGATAGTGGTTGATTCGATAGCCAGTCATGATGTACAAAACTGATCATGTGATCCCTCCCCGTTTATTTTTGCGGATTAGATGATATGAATTGATATAAAAGTTGAATAAAATATTGTTAGAATATATTTTTTTTAATATTATTTTTATTTTGAGATTTGAAAAAATTGAATTATTTATTTTATTTTATGTGAAAATTTAAAAAAATTATAATGATTAGATGATATGAGAATCGTTAAAATGATTGTGAATACAAATGAGGCCAGATGGGAATTGTTGACCACTTCCCAGATGCTTTAAGACCAAATGCATGCATTCAGCCTTCTCAGTTTAGTTTGACAGTTACTGAAAACTAAAGAGAAATTATATGTTTTCCAGTACTCTTTTTTAGAATGCTTTCTATTCCACCAATTATTGATCTTCAAACGCATGCACAATGGGGGAAGTATTGCCTTGGAGTTACAGAATGAAGTACTGGTGCGCGCATGAGATGTTTAAGCTCTGACCAAAAGACATTCTCGTTGAAGAAATACTACTTTACTGCTATTCCTGATCAATCGGCCATGATATATACAAGGAATCGCAAATGTATGTATTGTATATCCAGTAGCTGTCGATGTCTTTTGAGGAAAAGCTAGAGATCATTGCGTCTGTGAACTCTGAATTAAGTTAAATATCAAAGAGGAAATTCATTTGCAAAATGCAATAGCCAGCTTTCAAGTACATGACCATATAAATATATATATATATATATATATATAAATATATTTATCTTTCGAACATCCAACGTTATCCTTTTGACTCAGCATGTCAAGAGACTATATATCTGAAAAAAAATAGTGATCCCTCATTGCCGATAAGGGGTCCTCACATTACTTGAATATATGCATTTAGCCAATCAAAAATCGTTTAGAATCTTATCTTCTAAAGGTACTACTTGATATTCCTATGAGCAATCATGTAATTGATCTGTTAAGTAATTTCTTCGCTCGATCGAATGTATTTATCTGTTCATTGTAGTTAATGCATTCATGATACTGATATAAATATTTGTAGCTAAATAAGGATTAGTAGGCCTTGTGGTATGCTAATAATGTTAATTAAAGTCATTGAAAAAAAAACTTGTGAATTAATTGATCTCTGGCCTATTCTTTAAGACATGATCATTTCCTTATAATTAATTTACTGGGTTAATCTGGCTATATATTTTTCTGCAAATATATTTTTTGAACAGTTCTTTATCTTTCTCTCCTCAACAACTATGATGGGAATTAAAGAGACGTGTGTGTAGAAAGTGACAACCTAACTCAACGTTATCACATGAAGCTCACTGAGTGCAGAAAAAAAAAAAATATAACCATCAATATATATAAAAATGCAGAATAATTATGACAATAATCAAGCTGTAGGTACCATCCCACATTAATTAGAGGTTACCTTTTTTTGTTTTTAGTTTGAGATATTCCTCTGTGACAAGTCTTCTCAATCAAATTAACAACAACATCATAGCCTCAAAAGCAGCAGTTTTATTTTATTCAAAGCATTTAAACTTTCCTTGGCCATCACAATAATATCTACTGTACTTTGACATATAATGGAATTGAAAATTAGAATTTACCTTTTGCTTTCATTTTTAATCCCTTTCTTTTTTAAAAAAATAAAAATAAAAAAAAATAAACTGAGCACCTTTTGCTTTCATTGATTAGATCCCACGAGTTCCTGATCAGGATCCCGAGACTTCCCAAGACTCCATTTTTTAGGTAAAAATAGCACCAGTACACTACCACTTCATCGCAAAGGCTGACATGAGAAGGCATGCATAAAGTGCTCAGCATTCTTCTGAGGGGAAAGATTAATTTGAGTACAACCTATTAGCTAGGCTGTAGGAAAATACTGAATGAAGACGGATGGATACCTTACCTAATGCGAAAATGCCAGTCAAAACCTTGATCATCAGCTAAATATTACGACTCAAAGCAGTGCTGTTGCTAGATAGATGCATATTAATATGGAACTAGTTCTTCCTTCCTGTTTTCCTTAGATGTTGAAAAAAACTTGGAGCTGTCATTTCATATATGAAACGACCATAGATTCATTATTTTTGGAAGATGATATCCTGCATCAAGTCCTTGATGTTATTTATGCTGGGGATTTTTCTGAGAAAAAAGCTTGAGACCGGATGGGTGCGAAAAACATTTTTCCACCAATCTATTCATCACTGAAAAAATGTTTTTCACACCCATCGGGCTCAAACTTTTCTCTTTTTGTGAATAGGAACATTTTCCTAGTCCAAGAACGGCATAATTTTGTTCCGAAAAAAGCAATATGCATGTGGGCTTTCAATTTTTTTTTTTTTTTTTTCTGTTTGTGCCACTAAATACGTACGGACTGTATTATCTCTGATTGTACATCTCCATAGCTGCGCCAGAACTATGTATCGAGTTCAACTGTTCAATTGGAATGGTATTGTATCAAAGGTCGTGCGGGAAGATTGAATAAAAAGTATCATGAACTAGTAGTACTGCATGGTAAGATCAAACATTAATCCTGCATTATCGATCCCATTATATCTTAGAAAAACATATTCAATCGAGAGAGTAAAATTTCTATGCATTTGGAGAAACTAGTTACACTTCTTTTTCCCCTAATACAAAGGTAGTTACAAGATGGACAAGGCCTTCAAAACAAGCAAAGGTCACAGCACTTACGTTCTCTCCCTTCACTTGCCCATTTTTCTCTCCTCTGTTTTTTTTGCCTCTCTCTAGCTACCCTGAACAAGAAACTACATGAACTCTTTCCACCCTTGTATTCTGGAAGTGTGGCGGAGATATATTCCATCTTATTATAATCACTTTACACCTTCGACTGTCCTCCAAGTACTGACGGTCGTTTCCACTGAACCAAGCGTTGCAAGAAGTCCCTAACCTGAAAATTAATAAAGATAAAAAAAGATGAGTCATATCCTAGGCATGCAAGAATTTCTTCAATTTTTTTTTTCTAAGTAATCAAATTACAGTCAAAGTGCATGTATTGGGTACTTGCCTCGTCTGGTTCTTGCAAAGAATAAGATGCGCAGGTTTCTTTTGGGAACTTAGAGACAAGAATGCCAAAACCTTGTCCTTTCTCTCTTAATATCTAATGACAGAAACAAAACGTACAAAAATATAAATACTAATGAAACACTTTAAAACGTTTGGAGCAAAAACCAAAGGATCGATATGACATGATCTAAAACATAGGATACCTTGAATGCATCTTCATCTGTCCGATCATCTCCAATGTAAACAGGAAAAACGTCGCTACAGTTGGCAAATCCTGTCAAAAGAGATTACTCATTATTATAGAGATAAAACAGAAATATAATTAAATTTTTAAATGATTTAAGCTACTAAAATAATCACTAATTTTATGGTTTGATCATTGTGGGTAAGTAAAAACTTACCAAGAGACTCTAACAAAAATTCAAGAGCCTTCCCCTTGTCCCATTTAATAGTAGGACGAATTTCTAGCACCTGTAATGTGCAAGCAAAGCAAAGCCATATTAAAATTAAGTGATCACTGCAAAAATACAAATAAATTAATTTAATAGATTCCGTTGAATACCTTTCGTCCTTGGGTAAGTCGAAGTTCTGGGTACTCTTTTAGGACGGATTTAACTTGTTGGAACAGTTCATTCCATTTCTGTATTTTCATACAGTGATCAGTCAGACTACCTTTCCAGTACTAGTTTTGACATAAAAATGCACAGAATATGCTTTGTTTTTTTCTTTAACAAGTTGCGCAGAATATACATTAAGATGTACGTAAACAGAAAGATAAAATAACAATAGTGATGATGATTGTGATTGTCGTAATACCTTTTCCTCCACACGTCGAAAATGAACAGAGACGCAGAACTTGTTATTCTCCACTTTAGCCCCTGGAGTTGATTTAGTTTTCTCCACCAAATGTTTGTAAACCTGAAAGATTCATGTTTTAAAATCAGCTAACTGCAAATGATTCCGATGTTTGTGCCTATCGAAAGGATAAAATCAAGTGAAATTGCAGAGAAACCAGACCTCGTCGATCATCGGAAGAAACTCGCTTGCGGGTTGGAACAGAACAGCACGACTACCCTGCAGAGCGTAGAGATGAAAATCAGGAGAATTAGTAGAAATTTAATAAAAATGGACAAAAAGTATTGGAATTGAAGGATATCAGAGAAAGTACAGAACTAGTTTCAGCTCACTCACTTTCTTGTATTTGGAGCCTTTTGCCGGTCCTTTAATGTCCATGCCATGGCTTCCGGCATAGTACAACTCTGCTAACCGTACGAAACTATAAACCTATAATTTATACAACACAACTCTTTCAGAAAAATGATCGAAAGGTTTCAATTTAAAAATTAGTAATTTAAAGTTAACAATCGAAACAGAGTCACATGAAAATGAAGAATCGATCGAACAACTTGAAATGTACCTTGTCTCTGCACCTCCCACTCACAATAGCAGTCGGAAAACATCCTGCCAGTTTTCGCACCGTTTGTCTCATCTGAGACATGGAAAGGAAACAAAGTTAATAACGAATAGAAGTTATAAACAACGACAAGAAGATGACCGAAAGCCAAGAACAGCAGAACCAACCGCATCAGACATGAAAGCCTTATCGGGGTCATCGACTATCGGAGAGAGTGTGCCATCATAGTCCAAAAACATAACTATCTGTTTTCCCTTTGAGGCATCAATGATTTGCTCAAACATGTCCAAGGCTGATGGATGAGAAACCTGTTTGTAGAGAATAACACAAAAAAAAATCAGATTCATCATTCCCAACCCCAACACCAGAAAAACCCGGAAAAAAGAATGGCTCCTTTCTTTGAACCAGTTAGTTACTCACAGTCCAAGAACTCCTCCGGTCATGATCGGCCAAAGAAGGTGTGGATTTGATATGGGTAGGAGAAGAAGCTCTCATTGACTCAACCCAAGCGTTTATTCTTCCTTCACCATTGATCTCAAGGTTCTTCAGAAGCTCCGTCGTCGAAAAGGAAATGTATCCTCCCGGCTTCTGTGCCGTCATCGTTAAAATAGAAGATTTCGACATGGCCATAGTTATTGACATGTTGAGACCAGATTTCTTATCGGAGACTATCACATTCTGTTTCGTCATCTTCACTCTTTTTATCTTCCGAAACTCAAAAATGTTTTGCAGAGAGTTCTAAAGCTTTTCTTGTCAAACCAATACTATGAATCCCGAATCAAAACGGAAGAAACAGATTGGAGAAAATCTTGGTTGTTGAAGCAAAACAACCTCAATTTTGAGATAGCAAACTCCTCGGTCGTTACGAGGTGCTAAAAGAAGGTGAAATAGGGAAGAACGAAGATACAGAGTACTCGGGTTATATGACAGAGAGGAGCACTTATAGCTTCCAAATATGGGCTATAAGAAGAGAAAAGCTGAGAGAGGTAACCAGCGAACGCAAACAGACAGGTCTGTAAAAAGCAGAGGCCAGAGAGAGAGAGAGAGAGAGAGAGAGAGATGTATGGGTGCGAGAGAGACATATCCCGAATGGTCCATTTATAGTTGTCACCGGACACAAACCGACGAGATGGATGCCCCTTGGAAAAACTTCCTTAATAGGGGAGGGACCCACGCCCTAATCCTCCCCACAGAAATCCTCCCGGGCCCATTCTTCCTCCACGTTCGGGCCCCACCACTGCGTTGTCTTCCACAATTGCAATAAAAACCGGCTGTCTCCGCCGTCGCCGTAACAGAACTACAGTCCCACGTCGTCGGCCAGTTAAAACTTTTTTCATTTTTTTTTTCTTTTTCTTTTTTTTTGTCTACGACTGGGCATTCCTTGACCTTGACGCTTTCACCTGAACTGGGATTCAGCCGCGTGGCCTTCCTTCACGGTTCAGATGCATTGGGTTTTGGCACCGGCTCTTGGCTTAAACTTTCCCTTAATCGGATTAAGGATATTGATTGCTAGGTCGCCACGAATACAAACATTTATTTTTTTAAAAAAGAAAATAAGAGATTCGAAACCTCCAATTTTATCGATAACTTTCTCTTATAAGTTATAACGGTAGAATATCATTTTACAAATGAAAAAAGAAAGAAAGAACATAAACATCAAAATTCAAGAGTTAAATATTTAAAACTTATGCAAAATTTGGAATCAAAACTTTAAATTTTAGAAGGTCACGAGGTAAATCTTATAATATTTATAATTAGTTGAATAATATTTTGAATACAATTAAATATATAAAAATTCTATATGTAGTCACTTTTAAATATTCTTTGTACACTTTATTAATGTGATTGACTGTATTCTTATTTTTTAATATAAAATAACAGTTTTGGCCAATAACATTAGTGAAATGCATAATGAATACGTAAAAGTGATTGTACGTATAGCAACACTCTTAAATATATCGTAAATATTGTGCAATTCATTTCCGTATTTATTATTTATTGTTTGATCTAAATACAAAATGCACATCTTTTACTACTATTTGTGTGGGAGTTTTGGAATAGCTAGGCAATTATTTAAACATCTAATAATGTACAATTCCCTATTTAAATTGAAGCAAGCTGCAAGAGAATCGCATGAATCCGGTGGACGAAGGTATAAAACCAGTATAAGCCATAAAAAGGTTAGAGATTAAATTAATAAAAATGGTCCCCCAAACAACTTAGAAGAAAAGTTGAATGTCTCGCCCCTTGTAATGGGGGGAGTAAAACAAGCAGCTTGAAGCTTTTTTTGGTGATTATGCAGTTAATAAAAAAAACCAGCTGCGCTTCCAACCTTTCTTGAATCCCCCCAAAATGTACTAACTACTACAATATTGTTGGGAGGGCTGTTGCTAAAAAAGAAATGAAAAAATAGGCAATACGACCTTGTTGGGGGCATGCAGTCAATAGTCGCACTGGCAGATGCAATTACTCAAGCATCTACCGAACCATGACTTTTGACCCTCGATCTGAATATTACTTTCAGTCTTGCTTTATATATATGTGCTTGTTACACTATAAATTAAGATTGATAAATTATATGCCATTATTTCTTTGTTGGAAAATTGTATACACTATACTATCATCCTACTAAATATGATGTGACATATTTATTACCATTAAATTATCATTTATTATATATTTCTTTATCATCTAATGGTGATGAATGTATCACATACTACTTAGTATGATCAAAATAAGATGAGAGTATAGTGTATAGCATTACTCTTTCAAGTTCTTGTCTAAATTTGAGGGTATTAAGTAGGATAGAGATTGACGTATGAGATGAGTCCGACAACCTGGAATATTGATATGTTACTTTATGTGTCTATTTCTCTCTTACTTAAATCTTTAAGTTCAAATAATTAAGAACTTGACAGAGACCATCATCCTCATTTTGAAGAGTTAAACTTAGGCAAACTCAACAAGAAGTAGTCCTAATTAAAAAATATTATTTCCAAGAATGTCAAAAGTAGTAGTACTGCAACTATGCTAGACAAATCCAAAGTTTGATATCTTTTACTGATCAACGAAATTTGAATCTCTTATATGATCATATATAATCACCCCCTTGCAATAGTATATAATAAACTTAATTGGGGGCATTTAATTTGTCACTTCACAAGTTACGATCTTTCGGTGTAATAGTATGTATATATATATATATATATATATATATCCCGTGCGTACTATTATTTTTCATTTTTCTCTTTTTTAATATTTTTTTTTATAAAAAATCAATTTCATTTTATAAAAAAAGTTATATATGTGACTCAAATTATTGGATAATGTTATTTCCAAAATTCTTGACGTTCTGAAAATAAAAACAGAAGTTTTTTTTATACCCAACAAAGGGAAAAATACTATTTAAATAAGTATATTATTCAGATTGGTCATGAAAAACTGATCTGACACCTCTCCAATTAATGCCACAAGATGTCAAGAGCCCTTTTGTCGCTTTGTATATCTGAAAAACATCCATGCTAGCTAGCTATATATATGGACCAATAATAAGACTTGTGCATGCTTGTTCAAATCGATCGCATTATATATATTAATTCTTCTATCTCTTGATTAAAATGTCTAGCTACTGCACTAAATTAAGGTATGTCATTGAAATTATAAGGTGCATGGATGTTCTAACACTTTTCATCACTGAATATATATATATATATATATGGAAAATGTACACATAATTGGATTACTATATATAATATTAGCTTGTTTGATCATAAGACTCATGTATGAGCTGCATGCAGCTTACTGGCCGGAGGGGGGGGTTCGAGATCAGGATGTGCCCCTAAAACATGTTTAATTAAAGAAATGATCAGTAAAAAGAATGAACACTTGCTAAACTCTTATATATGAATAGACTCTAAAGAAAGTGAAGTACAGCTGCCTGATGGGTATATATGGGGTACGAATTAATGCTATCAGTACGTACGTACAAGATCAGTAAGCAAAAGAAAACAGTAGTTATTTGATGAGCACTGCATGCATTCTAGCAGATCAACTCTTTCAACTTGCTATTTGCATCATGTATATATATATATATATAGGAACCAAAATCCAATTTTGCCACACTCACGAATCACGATCCCCAATATCCCCTAAACTAAATTAATTAATTGCATGCCTTTGTCGCCTTGTATAATAATAATAATATATTAAGGTTGTTATGCACTACTGTTCATTGATATTTAAAAGTATTGCATGCTTCTTTTTGCATATATAGATCATTAGTTGTAGTTCATCATGTGTTGCGCGCGTTGTGCATTATCAACTCTTTCAACGGCACGTCGTTCCTCTAGTTAACTTAGAATTAAGCTATCGTTGCTTAAAGCTGCATGATGTCTGTCAGACTATCACATTTGAAAGCACAGTACAAGACCTAATTAACCGGTGGAGATAGAAGTACTAGAATGAGCTCTGAGAGAGAGAGATGCAATGAATGTTAAGTACAATATGACAACTGGCCTTCTTCAAGCCATTGGTTCCCTTCTCTGTATCTAGCCTTGAAACCGGAGATCAAGAATATTCAAGATGGTCGTGGAACACTGGAATCCCCCTTTTGTTTTACGTACTATATTTTATATTCACTTGCTATATATGTCTACTTAGCTCCTAATAATGCAACTTAGACTATTATTAAGAAGAAAGCCACCAAAACTAAGCCCTCGTGATCATGACTTGCAGACCAAGAATGTGCATATATATATATATATATAATGTCAAAAGCGAAAGATTCTTATAAAAAGAAAGAGACCAGGAACCGACTGTAAAGATCAATTAACTAGTAAAGATCAATCACCATTTCCAAGATTCAAATCCTATTTATATATATATATATATATATATATATATATATATATATATAATATGATATTCGATCGGTGAATTATATGCCTTCTGGCCATCAACAAAGAAGCTAGCTAGCTAGGAAAGAGATTCTGATATTATTTGGTCGTCGCGTTCAGAATTTGTCACATGCAATATGGCCATTTGTTTTGAGGACTTCTATATTTTGTGGGTATCTTTGTACTTTTATATATATATATAGAAAATACTCTAACTACAAAGTGATTACATAAAAGTAATCTTATAAATTGACATAGTTTAATGTGATTGGACAAATTATAAAATTATTTTTATTATAAAATAGATCTAACAGATAAGATAAAGTCACGACAATTTATAAGATTTTTTTATATAATTCTTTTATAAATGTAGCAAGCCAGTTGTTTCACACACACTTTAATGAGTTTGGAGATCCTTCTTCCGATGATCAGTACGTACTTTACTAGTATAGTCAAAACAGGAGGCAGGCATTATTCGAGTTCGAAATTAATGCTCTAAAGTTGCTGATTTTTTCAGTTCCAACTGATAAAAAGTACACGGCCGGAGAAGTAGTGATCAACTAAAGTATATAAAGAAAACCTTTGTTTCTTTTTTTTAATCAAAGAGATCCCGTGTTATTCGCCTAAATCTACGTTTTTAATCATGTTTGTTTCTTTAATAATGCCTTATATCATTGTATATATATAATTCCTAGACTTGGCTAGTCTTCTTCCACTCCTCTCCCAACTCATCCAATGACCAATAAAAAGTCGTCATGTCATCGATGGAAGAAAGTAGTTTATAAATTATAATTTTTTTTTGTGCGTACCAAGAAATTGATAACTCAAATGGTTTTTGTAAGCTGTTTGGATTAGTCTGGTTTGATTATGCAGGTCAAATAAGATAAAATATTTTATTAAAAATTAAAGTTATAATATAATTTTTTAATATTATTTTTATTTTAAAATTTGAAAAAGTTAAATTATTTATTATATTTTGTGTATGAATTTAGAAAGTTGTAATAATTATATATAATGAGATGAGATGATCAGATAGTTTTATTTTGTGTAATCAAATCAGTCTTAAATTTTTATTATAATTTAAAAAAATGTGATCTCTCATCCAATAATTAGTGAATTAATTATCTTTTTTAATTGATGCATTTAGAGCATTGCCTTGAACGATCCCTTAGACACGTGTAATTTACTTATCTCATGTGAATTAAATAACCATCTAGTTATACGAGATCTTAAGGAGATTATTGCATGAGATTTCAAACTCTCAATATAGGTAATTTAAGAACTTAATTGTATTATATTCTTATAGAAAAAGGAAATTAACAGCCGCCCCCAGTCTAAGGAGCGAAGTTGTAGCCATCTACCCAACAAGAAACAACCACGGATCCCCAAGGTATCAGAACTCAGAAGTCCGACATGTCTCGTATGCACAGCCCTCCCCGCTAGAACCTGACCGTAGCTAGGGACAATACCCACGCACGCTGTTGTACTAAATCTCCGACACCACACGTGTGCCCCTGTACATCGCATCCATTTTCTCTCTCTTTTTCTTTCTTTTTAATTTTTCTCGTCTAGGTGCTAATTACCCAGTACACGTGGCCGAATTCCTGGAATCCCACGGTGGCCAGATCAGGCACACGACATTGAGGGAACAAGCTGTCAACTCCGATGGTCGGTGGATTTGGGAATAAGCACACGATGACATGCTTTTTTTTTTTTTCAGCTTGGTTCTCGCTTCTTTATTTTAGAAAGATTAATGATATATATACACCATATACTATAAAATGAGAATATTTTTATATAATGATATTATTTTTATAAGATATTTTATAAAAATATTTTTAATTTAAAATATAATTATATAAAATATTGTAAAAAATATTTTGTTGCAATAATATATGTAGGTGAATAGATGTTTTTTTTTTTTAAGATGAGTAAATAAAGAGTTTATATTAAAAATTTATATAGTAGAATCCATTTTCTTTAAAAAAAAAAATACACGATATTTACACAAACATAAGATTGATTTTAGCATTACTCTTATTCTAGACTTAAAAAGCATGAGTAGTACTCAGGGGCGGAACTACCTTATGGCTTGGCCTCCCAAAATTTTTAAATTTTGATAAAAATTAAATTTTAGAAAGTATTTTTATAAAATAGATTATATAAAATTTAGTATTTGACCTCCCAAAAATTTTTTTTTTAACTTAACCTCCAAACTAGATTTTTTGATTCCGCTCCTGGTAGTACTCCATGTTCATGTGGTTGTATATCATTTTCCAAAATAATAATATTATTTTGGGAAAAAAAAAGGAACTTTGGTTCTTAGTTGGCACATGGGTTGCAAGGTCATGATGCAACATATATATGTATGCGCAATTAATGTATTATTCTCGGGTAGAGGGAGACTTTGGCTGCATATGTTTTTGTTTGTTTTAGCATTATCGTACTGAGATTAATTAGTGTACGTTACTAGCTAGCTTGTTCTTTTAGTTCCTATAGTCTATGAACATCTTTAGGAAAAGTTGATGATTCAGATGAACGTACGTGCATTAATGGATCACCCGTCCCGAGTCAGTAGTACTACCGGAGCCTTCAAGATCTCAATTTCATAGAATAAAGCCACCTTCAAGGTGGCTCCAATAACTCAATCTGTAACGTGCAGCAAAACAATAATAGATGGAAAAGACTTGTCGTCAGCAATAAGTTGATCATTACTTTTCGTAAGGATTTCTATTTTGCTGAAAATATATAATAGCGGCGAATATTTGTAGTCCCAATAAGTTCATATGACTTCTCGTAAACTAATATTTGTAGCAAATTTGCTAGTATTTGCGACGATACAACACGGTTACAAAAATGTATTTGCAACGATTTTCAATGGAATCCAATAAGACAATTGCGACAATTTTAACCACTATTTGTGATTAAAATAGTCGCTTAAAAAAAGATAATTATTACAACGATTTTAGACGTTCCTTGCATTAGAATAAAATTGAATAAATAATAACAATTAACATGCAACGAAGTAATAATTGTTAAAAAATACTTGTTACAGTGATTTTAACAGCTTTTTGCAACAAAAGGTAGCGCTGCAAAAATGCTTTTTTCTTGTAGTAAACGGAGAAAACTTGGAGAGAAAGTATCATATAGCAAGAAAATTCTCAATGTATCTTAATATATAGCGTACTGATCTACATGATAATTAAATAGCTAATTGTCCAGAAAACTTAAATTAATTAAAAAATATATAATTATATCTTGAACAGTTTTTTTATACAAAATTAATTAACAGTTTTATGTTACGGTTTTGTATGATATAAATAGATGCTATTTATATGTATATATATATATATATATATGTGTGTGTGTGTGTGTTTGTACGCGTGGCACATATTATTATTATTTTTCACACTTGTTAATAAAAGATAAAAATGAAGTGTTTACGTATATATTCATCAACCGCGTCGTCCTCTCCTATCATAAGAAATGACGTATATGGCATGACGCGACAGGTAGCTTGCAAATGCCTTTTCCGTTTTCCAGAAGATGGCACTTGAACTTTTTAAAAAACGTGAGGATCACTGGAGTACTTGATCTGCGGTGGTATCGGGTGGAGGCGGTAATAAAGGTTTCACATTTCATTTTCATTACCAGTAGTACCGCATGCATGCCTATATATATATTGCATGCGCGCTCTCTTGGAATATTGCATTATTGGGCAAGAAAACTACTTAAATAATAACTCTATACATGTAACATATATAACCACAACTTTTTGGTACTCAATTATTTAATAAAATTAAAAGAAAAACACGACAATGCCAAATTAATTAAGCACTAAGCACTAAGACATACACCGGGCTACACAAATTAATTAGCAAATCATGTCATATATAGATATATATATATATATATATATATATATGAGAATTAAAAGCTGATCAAAACGGGTACTACGTAGTAATGAACAGGTAGACGCCGCAAGTTGTGCTTAATTATTGTGGCGAGCATTTGAGTTAAACGGCCAGCTCGATCTGTATGCGCGCATGAGCACTTATACCAGCTTGAGCCTCTTTTATATATATATATATATATTGGCCATGAAATTGAGCCTAAATATATTATAAGAAAAATAAATATTTGTGATAATTCGTTTGTGATGAAATGATTATTTATGATAAAAATAAATTTATTTTAATTAAAAATAATTATTTCATTAAAAACATTAACTAATTGTAAAAAATCATTTTTCTTATTACTAGTACTCGTGGCAAAAAATGAGTAGTGAGTACTAAAAGTATAATAGATCCGACCAAGTCGTTTAGTGCTGTGGGGTATCAATCAAAGACTTTGGTCCAACTAAGTGGGGGCATTATGTTATTATAAAGTATTATATTTCACTCTCTCAAGCCAACGTGCAAGTGGCCAAACTTAATTAATGGTAGCAGAAGTATGACACGTAGTTTGACGTACAGGTGGTGGACACCCGGCCACTTATAATATATATAAGCAGTACTTGTAAATATATTTTTGATGCATGAATGATGGATCATGCCATAGCTAGCTAGCTTGCTTCGTCAACCCAAATGAAAATTAATGTCGACGATCGATGATGACCACCATGTAATTAATCATGGCATGCCCGTGTTGGTTAATTGACAGCCAACTGCCTGCCAGGGATCAGATAAATATCATGTTTTGTTCATGATTATGTGTAGGACCCGCGTGTTCTCCGCCGGCCCCTTGGATAATTTACATGTTTTGAAAAATTATAAACCCCTCTCTCTCTCTCTCTCTCCTTATTTTGGTTATAACATTACGTGACTTTTCCAAATATAGAGAGTATATATATATGTCTAGTCACATATAATTCCTTAAGTGTCTATATGTAATTGCCAAAAACAAGCTTTGTGAGTTTGCCAAAACCAAGCTTTAGTAACTAATTACAAGACTGTTCAAATTAATTGAAAGATTGAGGCTGCCGGCCTTTACCAATAACATATATAAAACACCACATGATCATAACAGGAAACATCGACTAATTCCATATATATACTAAATTTGACCCAAATATATATCCCATGCATGTAAGAATTAATGCATGATATTCATACAATTTTGTACAACTTTTTTTTGCAATCACTACTACATATATAATAATTGGGTTTGATTTTCAATCATGCCTACAACTAGATCAATCCAAAGAGAATTAACTTAATTAGAATTAAAAAAAAATGGGGGTATATATATATATATATATATATATATTGCATGCATTGATCCATGCATATTAATATATAATCAAGAAGTCTTAATTTCCTAGATCTTAAGTTATGTGGTTAATTAATTAGGTGGTCATATGGAATATTATTCAAAGCTTAAAATTATATTCCAAAATGTAAGAATCGGCCATGCATGTCATCCGACCTCTAATCCCGCCCCGGCCCTGACCACAAACTTTCTCTAATTCCATACTTTTTGTTTTCCTTGTTTAGGGAAGTCGATCGTGTGTAATTTTCAATTCTCATGGTGTGAATTTCTTCCACGTTTAAATGTGGCATTAAATATAATTGTTATTGAGCCAAGCTAGGGTACACATCATATGCATGGACCATTAACAAACTCTGTCTGATAGAATAGTAATTGGCCGGCCGGGGACCATCCGCCTCACAAAAGGCCGAAGGTTTCAATTTTCATCCTTGTCATGCGATGATGATATAAAGAGAATTTGTCTCGGTCGTTGGATGAAGTTAATTAGTCATCTCAAGAAGAAAATGAAAACCCAAAAAATCATCTGCTTATAAACCCCCCCCCCCCCCCCAAAAAAAAAAAAAAAAAACCCAAAAGATCATCTACTAGCAGTACTCGGGCGCTGATCTATATATAGTTTCATGAAAATTTCAACTTTATATCAAAATTAGGATCACAAAGCTGCTAGCTAGCATGGCCTTGATCTCCATGTGATCATGACCTTTAAGTCATGTCAATATTAATGTAATTCATTGGGTTGCATGATATATGGAACAAATAATGCTATGGGAATATATGTACACACACAAGTAACCTACGAATTCAGGATCTGCATTGATTTAGCTAGAAGGTCAAAATTATATGCCAATACTTGCGTGAGAAAAGGGGGAGATTAAAAGTCATAATAATTAATTTCCAAAAGTGGACACAAATTATATATTATGGACCAAAAACCTATCGATAGGCCGTTCAGGACCATATTATAATTTATATATATATATATATATATATATATATATGCCTCATCAGAGAGTAGGTGTCCAATTTGGTTTTGATCTCAGTCCTTCAATCTAACAACAATATTTTTCGAATTTATCTGATGACAGCGTCGATCGGTGGAGGGGATATAAACACGTGTCCAGGAACTTATTTCATTTATGGGTGAATATATATAAACTCGATCGTCCAAAGAAAATTATAAACCGATTGATTGGGATAAGGATCCTCTCTCTATCAAAGCTTTGCTTGGTTGAATAATTTAATTCTATGGTTCAATTGTGAAATTAATATGGCTTTGAAATTACTAGCTAAAGGAAATTTGTAATGCATGTTCTAGAATCTAGTTGGCAAGTGGGTATTGCAATCTTTTAAATATTGTAATATCACAAATAATATAAGAGTTACCTAATGAATGAGATCTCATATTGCCTGAAAAGAAGAAATTGTTTCGGTATATATTAATACTTTCGAGTAATTTAAACTATAATTTTAATGAGTCTTTTCGAAATATAGACCAATTAATATTACTTTGAACTTTATTTAGACTGTTACAATATTAAATATTATTTTAAGGTTCTCTCATTTAGATAGATTTAAAGTAATTTAAACCTATGTAAGGTTCTCTCATTATTTTGAGGTTCTCTAATTTAAAAGGTTCTATTTGGATGCTAAGATTATCTCAAATGATTTGAGTTTATCTGTAAATAGTAGTAAGTTTATAAGATCATGTTTGAGTGAGGTTTTGTGTAAGAGTGTTTGTTCTATTGAGATGTGCTTACATGTATAAAATAAGTTGAGATATGTTTAACTTTTTATAGAAAGTTGAAAAAGCAGTATGTCCTATATATTATTGATTGGTTTGTTGTTGTAGTGATGAAAAAGTAGTGGGTTTCATCGGGTGATGAAAACATCTTGACCCACTTGAGATCACTTCAGATGGGGCATACAGCTTATATGCATTTGGTTGCTGAGTATAGTCTAACAAAATATATCAGATCACCTCAACATCCAAAGAGAGGCCGCTTAGTTGACAAATTGAGGAATTAAGTTGTATAAAAGAGTCTGCATGTAGACCACGCACATGCCTAAGGACCCACAAACCCGAAGGATGTAGTATAACTAGCTGGGGATCGAATCATGACCCACAAAAGAAAGTCTGTGTTTGACTCCCTTAGTCCCTTGCTAGGGCAAGTACCAGTAAATTAAAGATTTATTTCTTTTTTATTTAAGCGGAAAAGACATGATCATGACTAGCATTCTTTGAAAACTTAAATAAATAATTGGGCATTTTACTATGAATTCTTGGAAGAAGATGTAGATCATTAAAGTGAATATAGGTTTATTTTTCGTATCCTCCAACGAGCAACTGAGACCATGCAATATGCATGCATGCATGCACGTGATTATCATCGGATAAAATTGTTAGCTAATATTATATGGCTAGCAACATGTTTTTTCATAGAGACAAGTTTAGAACCACCTCGTACAATTATATAAAGAATGCATGGGATCATGATCAATTTATTTCATGACTTTAATTGAATGGACGGTGGAGGTTGTACTAGATCATGATCAAGATCAAAGTAGTACTATACTACTGTTGGTTGGAAAAATCCTGCATGCATGGTCAATGAAATCGCAGTAGTACTGATCTTTGAATAACAATTTCGCATGATAGGGAACGTACGTACGTCTAGTCTAATTACATATCAACTAGCAGACAATCTGCATGAAGGACCACCTAGCTAGCTGACCTTTCAGGATACTTGGGGGTCATATTATATATATATATATATATATATATATATATATATATATATATATATAATAACGTCCTACGCGTCGTTTGCATTTTTAAGGAAAAAGATTAATACTTTTCGCCTACAAATTAGCAAGTGATCAATTCTCCTTTTATATCCTAATTAACTATCAAAAACCTCAATTTATACCATAAACTATATATCTATACATATATTTCTTATTTGCAACACCAATATCGATCGGTTAATATCAATTAATCGTTTTTAGCACATTGTAACAATCATATCTCACTATTCACCCACAAATTTTCAAATGATCTTGAACTTTAAGATTTTCTATGCCTTGTAATATTTAAATAAAAGTATTGTTATTTTAAGACCTCTACACCACACATTGCGTGCTTACATAATATAATTTGATTTGAAACATAAAATTTAAAATTTAAATGTTATAAATCAAATCTTACCATTTCAAGAATTTAGATGATGTGCTCTATATATTAATTTAATAATAGAATAATTCATCTAAACAAATGCATTCTTCGCAATTGTTAGATTGAAGTAAGAAACAGGACATGATATCTAATGAGTAAAAATCTTCCTCCAATATCCATATAAATCCCAATGATCTCATCCTGTCGGTTATCGGAAATAAAAAAAATTCATGTTCAAAGGAATAAAAACAAATAAATGGGGAATTGGGTCCAAAATCAGTAATAAGATTTATGCCTCGAATATAATCCACCCCCACCCAAAAAAAAAAAAAAAAAAAAAAAAAAAAAAAAAAAAAAAGGGAGGAAGTAATCTCATCAATAAATTATGATCTGGCCACTTGAAACATTTATATATATTCCCATCACAATCCACATAATTTTTAGGACAAAAAAGAATTGTGGGCTATTCGAACCAACAAAATTAAGTAAAGCAGAAAAGGTTGAACTGAATTAGAACCTTAATTATAAGAGAAATTCTATTTGCAGTCCTGAAGTGGGGACTGTATGTGCAGACACATTCTTAAATGAGAGAAAACATTATTTTAGGAGGGATAATTTTGTAACTTTACAAAATTTTAAAGTTAAAATAGCCTAGGTCTGCACATGCAGTCCCCAAGTGGGGACTGTACCTAGCATTGCTCTAATTATAATCATCACCTTCCACGTACATTAACCTCATGAATTGGAGCAGCAAGTGGCATGCCCAAGTCTTAGTCAAAATGATTACGACTCTTTGTTTAGGTAGAATATTATCTTTTGGATGTTTGTCTTTAAAGAGTACCAGCAACAGTAAAATTCGGATCAGTCTAATAATATATTAGTAGAGTTCAAAATAATTGATATGAAAAGTATCTGATCATGAATATAAGATTTTCTTGATAAATGAATGAATGATGACATTTTTCTTAAAAAAAAAAATGTGAAAAATCACAAATTTAGATTGGATTTTTCTTTCGATTCCATCTGCTACGTCATGATCTCTAAATTGGAATCAGGTCCCATTCCAAGCTGGTATAGTCATGCCAGAATGCTAAACGATAGGTAACGAAAATAACTGCCACCCGCCCAACGGCATAACCGAAACTTTCGGTTGGAGGCGGGCCCCTTGCATGTTTAGATCTAGTACCGGAGGCGGCCAGCAAGTGGAGATGTGAGAGGACACGTGGGAACTTCTCATAAAATAAAGACCAAGTCGTATTGTGTGGGCGCAAGGGGCGGGCACCACCGATCCCTCTTCTTTTTATAAATTAGTTTCCGCCCTAGCTAGCTAGCTAGCTAGCTCAAAGGTAACTGAGATCATATCACGTCCAACCCTTTCATTTTCATTTTTATTTTTATTTTTTTTTGAGCAGAGATATGTATTGATCATGATCGCCATTATTAATATTCCTTTCACTAATCCATGTATCAACCCTATCTTCTTTCAATTTTTCAATATTAATATAGTTTTATTTTATTTTAAGAAGGATGTTGGTATCGATGTTTTATTTATTTTTGTGGATTTAAATTTATATGACAATTTATGTCATGTTAATTAAGATCGAAGTTTTAGTTTTGATTGCAAAAATGATGAATGGAGTTAGGGTGCATGATAATTGAAGTAGCTAGTTATAAATAGAGTTTTTCTTTATTAAAGTTTAAATATTGGATGTTGTAATGCTAAAATGAATAGAATCTTTGCATATTTTAATAAAATCAGGGGCAAATTATATATATATATATAAATATATATATATATATATATATATATATATATTCTTTGAGGTTCCAACTTCCAAAAGAACAGGTTTCCTGTTATGATTTGATTCTTCATGTCACGGCCAAATTCTAAAATATCAGTACAGTATTTGTTTGATCAAGAGTTGTAGGAATCTTTTATCTAGTCCTCCCACCATCTTTCATATACGGCCTTGAAAGTTGAAAGGAATGGATTATTATCTATATAGGATAATGATAGATTTATTATTCTCTTACTATCCTTTTACTATTCTATAGTGTATTTGAAAATTTTATTTTTTTATTATTTTCTTTTAAGTATTTTTTTAACATCCTTAATCATTAAGAAAAAAATTAAAAAAATATACAACTTCACTAATAGTTATTTCTTTAATCATTAAGTAAAAAAATTAAAAAATAGTAGTAAATAAGTAGTAGGAAGTAGCTAGTACTAAGCCTATCATTATTCTTATATAAATATATATATATATATATATGTACAAATCTTTCATATATGTCATGTGTGTATGAACACTATTCACGTAAATAGCTTATCAAACAGTAAACGATAAAAAAAAAAAAATGTAACAATATTATTAATCATGTTTGTTGACGGGATGGGTCACTTATCGGGCGGGCATCTTATGATTTGTTGGTAGCATATGATCCCTTTGCTGTCATCTACAGCCATAATTTTTGTTTTTCCACTATTTTGTCATCATATCCTTTAATCTTTATCTCTTTAATTATGATCCCTTTTTTTTTCCTTCTTTTTATAGGGCGTACGTGCTTTAATGATTTGGAAACTTCCTTGAAGAACACTAACTACACTAAGAAAGAACGGACATGATTATATATGATCATGATCTTCCCACTCATTAATTTACATATTATTCATTGATGTGCTAATATTTAATTTGCCTCCTGCATATATATAATTAGTTTTTAAAGAAAATGACAATGGTGCAATTTGCGCATGTAGTGAGTTCGGCCTTTACCAAATAAGAATTCATGAGATTTAAAAACAAACACACACACAACTGTAGTGGAGAACGTATATATATTCATATTTATGCACGTGGTGAAGAATCGTATATATATGCAACTAGTAACGTTTCTCATGCAATATTCATGGGAATCGTGTGTGTATATATATATATATATATAACGTCTTTCAAATCAAATAATGTCACGCGTATTAGTACTGATGTAAAATGTCTTTAAATAAATATATTTTTCCTTATTATATGGGGCTCAACTTCAGAACCCTTTTTTCTTTTGGGAGGAAAAGGTCTAAGCAGATTTGTACGTGATCTGATCGATCCTACATTAGTAGCAAAGACTCGCATAGATGCTCTAAAATAATAATAAAGCAAACACATGATCATGATCTTTTTGTACTCGATTTGAATCCTACTATAAGTACGTATCAGACTTGGCATTGATGCTTTAAACAATAATAAATTGAAGATATTATCTTTTAAGAGCATGAAATATCCGCAGCCCTCATAATTTAAGCTAGCTTTTAGTCCTTATCCCTCCATGCGTATGATATTAATCTAGGATCTTAAAGTGAATGTTCTGATCAAACATATATAAGATAATATTATATATCTTAACAAATCAGAGTCGGCATATCTGTCCATTGTTTTTGGTCTACATATATAGAACTGTATGGTCATCGTGTCAAGAGATAGCGCGTACATACGATTGAGCAGCTTCTTAATTGTTTGTTTTCACAAAAATTTTCAACTCTATCTTATCTAATCATTACAATTTTTCACATAAAATAAAATAAACAATTTAACTTTTTCAAATTTAAAAATAAAAATAATATTTAAAAAATATATTTTAACAATATTTTATTTAATTTTTAATTTTTATCTCAACTCATCTCATTTGCATAAACAAACGAGACGAGGCCATGTTATTTTCTCATCTCGATGATCAGTCTCCAACAACCTTTGGCCATATGTTATTCTTTTTATCTTCATTTTGGCTTTTGGCTTTTGATAAGTCTCAGGCCAAACGCCCAGTAGTATGTGCTCTTTATATCTTCATTTGGCTTTTGATCTCGGATTTTGAGATAAACCCTAACCTGGCCTTTTCGTCTTTTTATCCCCCCTTTGCTTTGGTACCATATCACTACTACTCAAACCATTCCCAACTGAAACAGTTGGTGATTTGATGTATTGGGGCCTTCCTAGTAAGTTCCACGTCCGCGTGATGTCCTTCCACGTGGCCGCGTCATTGTCTGGATTAAAAAATAAATCTCAAGATCAATCTTTTAAACATCATTTAAAAATACTTATTTTGGAGTTTATGTAAAAGCTAGCTAGGGTGGGTACTATAAACTATAAAGTTAAAAAAACACTAGTAATATGACATGATTTCCGCACGAAAAGTCCCCATATTTGCATTGTACATGATGATATTGAGTAAACATATATCATGGTATACGAATTCAAATTTTAAAATTTATTTTTTAAATTAAATTATATCACGTATATATATAGAATAAAGACCTTAAAAAAGAATTATTTTTATTTGTATAAATAGTAGTACTACTCTAGATTGCTAGCTAGCTAGCCAATTATTATAAGTCAAATTTGTTTTCCATGATCAATTGATCTACAGGATAAAAAAAGATTGAAAGTGGGAATCGGGTACTAGAGCATCATAATTAGATCAATAGGAAATCACTAAAAATAAATATCAAATCCAATTCATAGTGCCGATCGACATGCACCAAACAAACTGATCGATCACATAAAAGACAAATTAAAGAAAAAGGATAAAAAGTTAAAAATTACAAAGGTTATAAAATGACGATGCGGACATAAATCATGTAACTGCCGCATGATTAAATAGGCCGGGTGCTTTAATTTCAAATACCACCTTTGAACAGTGCTATTGGATTAATTATTCATGAAAATTTGGTTTTCAAATTTCGATTTGAATACAACTTAAAATTAGATGAATTGAAAAGAGTTGTGAAAACAAACGAGATCCATTACAATCTTTTTTTTTTAATTCTAACTTAATTAGTTAGTTGCGTGACACATATGCACGTAACTTCTATCATACTGGTATATAATATAATTTACAAATAAATGACATGATTAGTACGCATACCAAAATGCCTAAAGTTACAAAAACACAACCAAATGATCATTAATTCGTTTATATTTTTTCTTCGATTGGTTGTAATTTTAGGCATATAAACGAATTCCTAGGACTTGCTAGGGTTCAGTCATGTTCCTGTTCTTTTAAATGTATGGCTTATGTCATACAAATATATATATATATATATATTTTGAATTTATGTCATACACATATATCATGTATGGTTTCTATGGATCAAAGAGATAATGATAATATCTATAATTCTTTTATAATTTTAAAGATAATTATGTAAAATTAAAAAAACTCAAATCAAGATAGATAAAAATTTCAATATTTTTCAGGTCGCGCTCATGTTACGTATTAATGATTAGTTATAAGAGAGTTGTATAATAATTATAGATCAAAGTGTATTTATCAATACATTAGAATATTGAGAGAAACAACGCTTATAATTATATATATGGTAAGCTGGGTCAAATTGATGTATTAATATCGATCGATCACTGGCATTGCTTAATTGATTTCGGCCTTCTTATTAATTAAGGTTCGATCATGACTCGATCTAGCTTGACCAATGGCCCCCTGCATGGATAGACCTTGATCAGGTACTACTGATCTTTCCTCCCAAAGTCAAGCGAATTAGTTTGCCTTAGTCATGGTCCTCCCATGCATGCATGGTTTCTAACTTTCTACACGCCTTCATAACCTTCTTTCCTGCAGGCTGCTTCCAATATCGACGTTATTTAGACAATTCCTAGAGAATATTCTAGTCCCTTAATTCCCTTGTTGTCAATTAATTATTCTACCCTCAAGTGGTTGCATATATATATATATATAATTAAATTATAATTACCGATGTGATCATATTAATCAAATACACATGATGTGAGAAGATTATTTGTAAAATTCATGTACTGCATGTCGTATATACTATATAGAGCCAAAGAAGGCTAATTAATTAATAGTACTAGTACTACCACTACGTAATATTAATAACAATCTACATATTTATAATGCTAATAAGTCAAATGTACTAGCTAGCTAGACTCGGCTTATAAATTTCCAGCAGGTAATTCCAAGTCCCAACTCCCAAGTGCAATGAATTAATACTCAAGCTGGCACCGACTGGGTTTGGTACGAAACTGAACATCGAAACATGTAGCCTGTCGATTTAGAAAGTACTTACAAGTCTAGAGCTAGTCTTGCTCAAAGCATTGGCCTTCATTAAATATGCATATATATATATATATATAATATATATAAATGCCTATTCCTGTAATTCAGCTCTCTCTCTCTCTCTCTCTCTCTCTCTGTGGAATAAATCAGCAAAAGAATCCAATATTATTGAAGGCCAATTTGGAAACCTCTGATGCTTTCTCATATTCTAATTACCCAAACCGTTAACCACGGTACTACTCTCGTTCAGAACTCCAAACAAGTTGACAAAATCAGCACGTTCGATCGATCTGGTTCAAAATTCCAAATTAGGTTGACTAAATTTATATATACCATTTGGTGGATTTGTTCCAAAGTCACCACATGAGTTACTGCATGATGTATAATGCTCAACTACTCAAACCCACTTGTCATAAGGCGTGACAAGTACCATGGGCGCACACAGGGTGACTCAAATGAGGCCAAAAACCGAAACCCATATCTTTGATAAGAAATCTCGAATTTTCTTTTTAAAGTTCCCTTTTGCAGCCAAGAAGATGCATTCCCAATTAACACGCATAATCTCTCAACCAGGGAAAAACAAATCGTAGTTTGCTGTGAATGAGACTTAGAAAAATTAAAGAACTGAACACCTTTTGGTTAATGGGTTCTGTGATCTAGAATGTATAGTACATGATAATATGATATGTAATGCCCGTGTCAAATCCGCGTGCCAAAAGTTTGAGACCAAGATTCTGGCATTGCCAAGAAAAGATCGATATTCCATGCACATGGGTATTTATAACCATTCCAATCTTGTTTCAACTTATAATATATAGGTCGTGGGATTATGTATGTATGATAAAGAAATACGATCAAATACTCTTTTGGTGGCACTAAATTTGAGTGACAGGTTTTTCAACGATTCCAACTGCTTCCATATATGCTCAATTAATATTTAAAGGAATATTAATATACTGTCGATCGAGTAGGTAAAGAATATCACTTTCGAACTAACGCGTGTGTGTAGGTACGTAGCTTGATCGAAGAAACTTCCCTGCACTTCACTCTTTGAAATGAGATTTTGACATCTACATGCATCTTGTGCAGTTGGAGTACATAACGTGTTTGTCTAGTCATTATGGGCCAGTCAAGATTCAGAGGTTCACCAGGCATATATTGAATCATGGGTCAAAGTAACGTATTTGTTCCAATTTCTAGACCTATTGACAATTCACACCTTAACTACCCAGCGAGTCTTGGTCAATACTTGTCACTAGCTTGTTGATGAATAAACTGACCCCCGAATGAAGAAAGATCAAACATAAACAATTTAATAAGAAAAATATAAAGTAATTAAGATTAAAAAAAAACAGTAATCTTTGAAATGAACTTAAAGGTAACGTTTTTAATTATTTTCTTATTAATACTTAATAAGGTGGGTGGTCCTTTAGCAAGAAAAAACAGCATTTAAAAGTACATATAATAAAAACAAATCCAAGTTTAGTCGGCAAATTTGGTAGGGAATGCTTTTATATAGGAAACTTACACCAGTTTGGTCATGTCAAGCTGGAACAAGCAAAATGACAAATATGACTAGGATGTCCACTCCGGGCTCGATGCATGCCATTTTTATATCAACGAAAAGGGAACACTCTAAGCTATAGATCAGTCAAAGTTATATATGATTGGAAAGAAAATATTTGGGCCGTAACTGTGCAAAAAACGGCTACCCAGACAATTAATGTACATCGAACATGAGCAGGTTGTTGAAACGAGGTTTTCATTATATGCATGCATGCTAATATATATGAGAGAAAAAAGAAGACATATATGGCATGCATTATTAGAGTTCAAGGGCTTAGGAGTTAGGAGAAGAGCTTGATGTTTATCCAAACCAAATAGATTGCCACCAATAGATGAAGAGATCTTGATCAGTACTGCTTGGTATCATTGAATCAAAATTTGTGATTTTGATACCTTACGGCGCCACGAAGATGATCATGACAGGGATATATCATCTTTGTTCGCGATCCCGAGTGCACCCTTCATCTCTCTCTCTCTCTCTCTCTCGGGAGGATTTGTGGTGGTTATAAAAGCTTTAAACTAAATCTCTTTTGCTTCATATTTTAGGAAAATGTTTAGAAGCCTTTGACATATTTTTTGTTAAAAAAAATTATAATAAGCAGTGTTCTCTCTTAATAAATTAGATGTGCCTATGCTGACATTAAATTATAAAAAGAGCCATGCACGCAAAGAATCGACTAAAACCAAAACTGGGCTGCGAACGTATCCTTATCCAAGCTTCAAAACTTCAAACATGACAAGTTTGCGATTAAACCTTGGAGGACTCGTCCACCTAAAGCGGCTGGCACCCCTAACCAAATTGTGTCCACTTTGGGCCATTTTGAAGCCCAAAGAGCACTTAAAATGCAATGCTTAACCTCTCTCTCTCTCTCTCTCTCTCTCTCTCTCTCTCTCTCTCTATATATATATATATATAGACACCCACACACACTTCGCAAATAACGTAGAATGTCCATTAGTATAAAAAATATTGATTTTTTGATTTTTTATTATTGTAATATATCTCACAATAAATGATATAAAAATAGCATATCTCTAAACAAAAACAAAACACTCATTCAACTTACTGGTAAAGCATTGATGGAGCCATTGAGATTTAGGATTAAAACTTGCATAAAGTGTTAAGAGGTTCAAAGCGATGGCTGAGATAATCTTCAGATTCAGTAAGCCTACTCACCCAAAAAAAAAGATTATTAAGCCCAAAGCGATGAGGTAATTTTGATGATATGGGCCTCAATAATAATCCAATTTCATTTGGGATATTGTTGTCAACTTGTAGTTTTGATAAATATGGAATGGGACCAAGTGATCTGGCTCTGTCTTTGTCCCGATGTGAATTTAGGCTTCAGCCCTTTTCCATTAACACAATAGACATGATGATAAGGTTGAGCTTAGGCATTCAGAGGTTTTGTTTTTCCATGGGCCATGCGTTACAATTTCTTTTCAAAACATGTTTCCATTTACTTAGCAGTTAACACCACTTCAACTACAAATAACATTAGATGGAACAGGATCATGATAGCCCTAGTGGCGGAATCAGATTTTTTTTTAGGTGGGTAAATTTTTCTATCATATGACACATTTATGTAAAATAAAAAAATATAATTATATATAAAACTAGATCTTGATAATTTGTTGTATACGCGTAAAAATAAAATTTTAAAAACACAATTTAATATACATTTCAGATTTATGATGATAGTATTTTATGGAATAATATTCATCTATTTTTATTTTTTTATGAAATAATTAGAATTTATTTATTTCGTAGAATCTATCAAGTGATCTTTTAAAAGACAATCTTTCATTATAGTGTGTAATCTAGTTTATTAAGTTTCATGTAAAATCTAGATATTTTCATTCACATTAAACATATAATGATATAATTGAGACCTTAAATAAATTTTTTCTTGCTCAATGAAGTCTAGAGGATTAAATCTCTCAACTATTTTTCATATAAATCATCAACCTTAAATGCTTTTTCTTGTATTTTTCACTTTGGATTCCATATTAAGAAGCCTAATATTGTATAACAAAAAACTTTGGGGTCCATATTAATAAATTTATTATTTCTCCTAAACTTAGTTTAAATTAATCTTAGTGAGGCCACATCCTTGAAAATAGATAATTTATAGAAATTATACAAAATTTTGGGACTATAGGAAAAAAATTGAAGATAGGCATTTCTAAGTATATTGAGATTTAAAAAAATTCTAGAGAGCATATGAGAATTATAAATTTTTTTGAGCGGCCATTTTCTATATTTATAGAATTATATATAAAATTTAGGAGGGATTTTGAAATTTCAAAATATTTTGGGGGGCCATGCCCAACGTGGGTCCGCCACTGCATAGCCTGCATGCAATGTTGTTTCTGGAGAAGCAAATTCATTCCCCCACCAGGCTGGGCCCAATCCACCTCACAAAGGCCCAAGAACTTAATGTTGTAAACCGAATGAACAAGAAGTAAAGAAGGCAACAAAGTGCAACCAAAAGATGTCGCTAGGATATTCAAGTCTTTTTAAGGATATAACGGGAATCTCGGACCTTCTTAATAAGGATAGATATAAGAGATATTCATCAGTAACGATGTATCCTTATAAGGTTGTCGCTATCCAAAACATGACAATCATCACTTCCAAGATCATCGGAGTAAATCATGTAGTTATACTATCCCCATTGGTTGAGACAGTGCCTATATAATGAGCACCAACCAGTGACTCGAGGTAACTTTTATGAACCCTTTGATATCATACTTGACCATCACAAACAAAAAAGGGAATGACTTAATTAAGCATTTCCCTCCTCGCCACCTAGCACAGTCGAGTCCCTCTTTCGCTTAACCCTCAAAGTCAAGCTCCACGCTTGCACCGTAGACTAAAAGAGGAAACAACTCCCTTAAGTGGTTGTCCTTGAACAAGCAAACAAAAGGAGAAAACAAACAAGGCGAGGAACGAGCAAAGCCATGAAGGTCCAAACTAACCAAGTCTGTTTGGTATACTCCCACTTAATGAAACTAGAATGAACAAACAAAGCGAGGCACAACCACACGTAAATCAGTAAAAATAATGCAGAACCGATAAATCTGTAAAATAGAATCGATTATGGCATTTTTCATAGTAGAGTCAATGTACATCCCCACATAATCAAAAAGAAAAAAAAAATACACGTTAAGGATTTGGAGCTGGGGTCGGAAAGGAGTCACGCATAAGATCTTTGCCTAGAGAATCAATGAATTCAAGGGACGAGTAGTTGAGCTTGAGGGTCTTCAAATCAAGGGTATCCAGGTCGGTTTGAGTGTTCTCCCTCAAATGTTCCCTCAACCTCTCCAAGCCCTACTTATAGCCACAGCCCCAAGTTAGGTTGCGAACCACCTTGGACGCTGATAGTTGAAAAGAAAGTCGGAGCATGTCTTCCTTGAAAGAAATCAGCTCAGGCTCCATAGCAGCTATCTACATATCTCGAGAAACCAGTTCTTCCCCAGTGGAAGTCAACTCGGACTCCAAAGCCGTAATCTGTTGATAGCGGGATTTAATCTTGTTCTTTTTGCACAGCCAAGAGTCATTGAGTTTCACATACTTCTCCTCCATCCTCCTCAACCCCCTCTGGGCAACCCGATGCTAAGTCTTGAGACTCTCTTTTTTGCCTCGAAGGTGGTCAAGGTCCATGCGCAAGTCTCGACAAGATCCCTATGCTCGGTTCGCCATAGCTGCAACCTGCAGTATTGCTCCTTAGTCTCATCCAACTCTACCTCTAGGAAGGCTAGCTGATCCTGGCTAGCATCCCTCTCTTCTTCCAATAGCTTGGCCTCGAGGTAACAATAAGCTATCTCCTCCTTCACTTTCACCAAGTCACTTTGAAGGTAGGCCGCATCCTGGTGGAAAGCAAAGATGCTCCTCTCTAATGAGCGGGAGTAAGCATCCATGTGAGCAAATGCAACTTCTACCTCATCCCTCTAGATCCTCACCTTGGTGGCCTCACGATAAGCTTGGACCTGAATGGACTCAGTCGTGATGTTATTGCTCAAAGTGGGCCTAGAAGGATAGGTCCTTAAAGGGAGGGAACCGAGGGATCAGGCAATCCTGAGGAGCCATGCCTTCCTCCAGGAGAGGACGACCTCAAGCCTTCGAGATGCCCAAGCTAGTAGGAAGGAAGGGACAAGGAGCTCAGGGTGGAAATCCATGTCCCTGACCTCATCGATCATCCGTTCACCTAGAGTCTCTACGTCACCCACGTCAGTCATCTATTCGCCCGGGATATCTACTTCGCCCATGGGAGAAGTTAGTGCCGCGAGTTCTTTCAAAGTCGCAAATGAAGCAACCTCTAGTTCTGAAGAAGTGCTGAAAGGCGATGAAGGCATTGAAGCCTATCCTCACTAAGATCCACGACCAAGGGATTGTCATGGGACAAACCCCTATATTAAATGGAAGAGTCGGCATCTCACAACCAAAAACTGAGTCAATAGAGTGAGGAGTAGGGAAACATCGACAACCAAACTAGACGGCGTCCCTAAAGTCATTGTGCCTACCCCTGGATTGTCGTCTAAAGGAGCATGCATCTCCACCGCATCCTAAAAAGGAACGCCCAAAGTGGGCGTAGAAGGATCTTTCAGAGCTGGTTTGCGAAAGGCCGAGTAGAACGTCATCTCGAGTTCCTCCTCATCCCGACTAGAAGCCCTGGCTGAACCCCGGTCCCCTGGCAGGGTACAATGCAAGTCTAATGAAGGTGATGGAGCAGTATGAAGGCTCGGCAAAGCACATTCGCAACCTATCACCAGATCGACCTCTACTTCCTCCAAGATATCGTCAAGGGTATTTGGGCTGGGTGATTCATGTCGAATCAAACCACCTGCCCCCGATGATGATTGAGCCCAGGGAAGGTTACTAGAGCCATCGAATGGAAGGACTTCCCACTAGGACCCCAAGCAATTGCAAACTCCCATCAGCTCACAAATCACCTCATCCTAATATGAAGTTTCTTCCACTTCCCCTCTGCCAGAGTATCAAATGACCTCTTTTGGCCTCGAGAAGCAAATGGCTCCCTCAGGAAGTGCCGACTTCTAATATGAAATTGGTCTAGCGTGTAACATGCAACATTCTATTTAATGGTTTTAAATTATTATTATTATAATTATTATTATTAGTTGTGTTAAAAATTAATAATAATAATAATAAATAGTATATATCTTTATTTTTAAAGTGTGATTTTATTCGTTGGAAGTCTTCTACCCTTTAAACAGCCTTAAGTTGTTTTCTTAGTTCAAACAATTTCGACAATCTTGTAAGCCTTGTGGTGACTTTTTAGCCCCAAAGATTTTGGCAATTAGATTGCTGACTTACATGCTAAAATCCCACTGTAATAACCTCTCATTCTCCTAGCCACCCAAATCCACCGTGCACGATGTCCATTTCTTCTCGATAAGCCTACCAAGATCTCTTATATTTTTCTATCGTCAATTTCTTGGTGAAACACCACCATCTCTTTGAGCTAACTGTGGTTGCTTTGCCACCTCAGAAGCTTGTGATGTCGTTGACCCAGCCAACCCCGTCGCACGGCTCTTTGCTTCTTGGTGAGTCTGTTGCATGCCTATATTCTCAATAGTGTTTTTTAAGAACTAAATCACAGTGGACCTCTCACGGTGACTGTAGACCTCTCTCTCACCCACAACGAGGACCGCGACTCAGCTATGTGACTACAGTGACCACAACAATCGAAATCTTTCACCCATGACGGTGACCAAGGACGTAATGCTTCAGCTTCACAGGAACTCTTTGGTTTTGGTCAAGGAGCGACGTCCACAATGAGAAGACAGACCCATTTCAATTTCCCTCCTTTGCATATTTTGTAAGTTTTTTTTTTAAAAGAAAATAATTTCGACTGACATAGCGTACTTCAATGTCATTGATACCGCGGCGGGGATGCAGACCGGTTGGCCATAGAATTTCTGTTACTAAAATTGTCATTTTAAAGCCCTTGACGTGTACCCTTCCCTCCAGTGAATGAAGTCTCTCTCACCTGAGTGTCAAGGCCACTTTTCTTTTTCTTTTTTTTGGTCTTTTCGTTATTGCCCTTCAAAACTTATGTTATTACCAAAATGACCCTAGCCTTTTTGGTGGGCTGAACTGTGTGGGCTTTGTTTTAGTGAGCTTATTTCCAATTCTAGTTTGAATTCCGATCGACTTAAATTAATTATTTCTGAAATTTTTTAAACTGGTTTTTTTTTTTTTAAGTGGTTTAGTTTATTTCATGTTAGCCTAGAAAATTTTATTTTTCACATAAACTATTTTACACAGAAATACCTAGAAATTTAAATACTTTACAACTAATTTCAGTAGTAAATAATAATAGGTTAAAGTTTAAATAATTAAGTCTATGGTTTCCCACTAATTGTATTGATAGATTTCTACTAAGTTATGATTTGGAGGGTAGATATATTATTTGAATTTAAATAATATTAGTATTTATTTTAGCATATAACAGAATAACTATTAAGATTATTATTCTCTATAGTATGTATTTAATTTTTAAATAGAAACATCATGATACAAATTACAATTTCCTAGAAATAGTGATGTATTACATTACTTATGTTAGGTGATGAGTTACGAAGATAATATTCGGAATCAACGTTTCGATGTAAGGAGCTTGATCATAAAATTAGACTTAACACGCATTAGCTAGTAGGATTATTATTTAGTCAACTCTTTGATAGCTAATGTTTATGTATCTCGTATGTCATGATATATGAAAGTATGTCGTTCATCATAGCACACGATTACGTTAATTTTCCACAACATGTCATGCATTTCACATCGCATAAGATACGTAAGTTTTCTTAAAATTAAGTACAAGATAAAATCATATCAGTTTAATCAGATGGCTATTCAGACACATGGTACCAATGCAGATTCAGGGTGGATGTGCAAGCCACAAACTCAAGCGTGATCTACCATAGTATGCCTAAATACTACCTCAGCAGTTCTCCTTGCGGTTACAAGATGTGGGATCGGTGCACAATCTTGCAACAAAGTTAAGTGTATTGGCCAGTCAGATAAGTGAAACTAATCAGATTATTTAGATAAATTGAAATAAGTCATGCATATCATAAGAATTACTATGATTATTCATATTTTATGTTCTTAACATTAAAACTTTTAGGAAAACCATACATTTATTATGTTTATGTTGTGATGGGTTTCTTACTGAATCTTTAACTCATTTTACTTTTATTTCAAATTTTTAACTACCCAAAATGATGATTAATACAAGCAGGAGGGCCAAACATAGAAGGAGCATAGCAATGAACTTAGTGATTTTATTTTATGATTGTCTTTTCCATTTTAGTTGGTTTGGAAACTATGGTTATGTTTTGTTTAAGAGATGAATTATTTTTTCAACTCTTTTTATGTGATAAAAAAATGTTTTTTTATTATTATGCAAGTCTTTTGCCAGACTTTATTTACATATATATGTGACATTCCTCACCCTAGAAAAGGGGGTGTTACACCGCGTTACTAAGAACCGATCAATGTTGACTCTAGTCAAAAGAGCATCAATCCAGATCTTCTTCTAGTGCCACTCGACCCACGAATAGACCATATTCAATAAGGCTTGTTCCCGATCGAACAAATTCAGTAAAAACTGCTTGTTGTCCTAAATGACTCCCCACATTGCTCGAACGAGAAACTCTTGACAGATGGCCTAACCGACAGGAAATTCCTAACCACATCCCAATACAAAAAAGAATCTCTTGAACCAATCCTTGACATGAGGAAAGTAGGGTTCCAAACGGGGAACCTGGTACTTAGTGTGGGAGAGGAAGCTACATAGATTGCCATCATGGCACTGTACCCCATGCGTGTAAAAAAACTCCCTAGCAGCCAAATCGAGGTAGTCCTCACCCTCAGATCCCAGAACTAGGCTCCACACAACGCATCATGACAAAAGAATCCTCCATGCATTAGGATGGAGTGACGAAGGGTCCGGTGCGAGGTAGTCTAAGACATCCTGAATGGGATGGAAAAAAGGAAGCTACAGTCCATTCGAGAACATGGAGGGATATAATGCAATCTTCTCAGCATATCCCCTCGAGTCGAAAGTCCCACGACATGGCCCCGACACATCCAAGACAAGGAGTCAGGTACTTCATAAGAACTCCTTGTCATGTCCAGATTCGATGCAGTGGTGACTACAGACCACAGACCAGTGGTATCCCTCTAAACACTGAGTACTACTGTGACTAGAAACCCTAGGGTTCCTAGGGGATCCCTTGAGCAGTGACAATGCGAACCTCGAGACGAAAAGCGATAATGCGAACCTCGAGACGTAAAGCGATAAGTGTTCTTAGGAGCCGTTAGTGACAGAAGGGAAATAGGAGAATGAAAAGTTAGAGTTTTCTTTCGAAGGCAGAACAATAGAGAACAATTAGAATGTGTTCATGAAAGCTAAGATTCTGGACTTAAATAGATGAGTTGTGTCAATTGAACAACTCCTAGTAGGAAAGTGACAAGTATCACAAGGAAGGAAACGTCAGGAACAAATTTTGCTATACCCGCTGCACGAAGGGAAGTGGGAGCCAAGCCATCACGCGTTACCCCATGCATGGGAATGTGTATTGTCATTGACAACAAATAGGCTTGTTGAAACCCCACGAGGAAAAAAAAAATCCCCATCGTACCCATATGGTAAGAATTCGCGAAATAACTGGAGGGTCAAACTCATCCCCCACTGGGTTGGGCTCGATCCACCTTGCAAGGGCCTAAGAACTAAATGGTATAAGCCCAATGAACAAGAAGTAAGGAGGGCCACAAAGTGCAACCCTGGAAAGATGCCACCAGGATATAACCATTGAGAGAATCTCGGACCTTCCTAATAAGGATAGATATCCAAGATATTTGTCGGTAACGATATATACTTATATTGTTATCGCTATCTAGAACATGATACTCATCACTTCCAAGTTCATCGAAGTAAATCATGTAGTTACATTATCCCTATCGGTCAATTCAGTGCCTATATAATGAGCAACAACTAGTGATTCGAGGTAACTTTTACAACCCATTTGATTTCATACTTTACCATCACAAACACTGAATTAAGCATTAGAGCCACCAAGCCCTCACGCTTCTTTTGGTGCATGTTGTGTGAGTTCGTTGGCCGTGGTATGAAACATGTCTTAACAGTTTTCATGTGTTGGTCTTTAAAGTTCACCTCACAATTTTGACAGAAAATTGCAAAAAGTCTTGATTTAGTCAAATCGTCCCCAAAAGCTTAAACTATTAAGAATATGTAGATTTAATCGTTTATATTTGTCTTAACAAGTATGAGTTAGACTCCCTCAATGAATAAGCCCAACATGTAATACATTTGATGAAATGAGATAAAATGTAGAATTAAGGCTCAACCTCTATTCTTATACCATGTAAAACTACCACTTATATCAAAAGTTTTATTTTAAAATAAGTGGTGCTTTGACAAACTCGAATAGTAACAATACCGAAACATGCAATCCCACGAATGGGGACCATGATGATATGATATTGCTTCGTGTCCACCATGGATCGCAATATTCTTGGACCCCATGGAAATTTCAAGAAACCGCACGATTTGCTTTCCTCTTTCAACCATAGACCTAACAATACTTTCTCAACTTTGAGAGCGTGACATTTGGGCTAGTCTCATGAAAGATGCCTAAGGATGTCTATAGATGAATTGGAGTGATCATTATTATATTCTTAAGATCAAATTTAGATTGACGAGTAAAATGACAAAATCACCCCCAAATTTGTATTGATTAGGACTTGTTTGGATTCGAAAAATGTTTCATCTCATCTTACTATTGCAATTTCTTCAAATTTCCACACAAAATATAATAAACAATTCAATTTTTTTAAAATTTAAATTCAACTTTTTCAAATCCTAAAATAATAATAATATTTTTTCAACTTTTATATTTCATCTAAAACCACTCTATTTCATCTCTGAATCCAATCTAATCCTAAATAGTATCTATGTCAAGTGGAATTTAAAGGGAATCTTATTCTAAAATGATTGACCAATATTATAGCTGTCATGGTCTCCTTACCCTTTGATTTGGCCAATGAGTAGTCTTGGTAACTTTAAGCTACCTAGATACATAAAAGGGGAGGGGGGAATTTAAACCCCTTGTCCTTGCACACAGGTTTAGAGATGCACCATCCACCTGAATTCTTTTGCCTTCTTGAATTTGGAGTTCACCTTTTACTTTTAGATTTTTCTTTATAATGGTTAATGGTGGGTAATCCCTTTTAAAAAGTAGTGCTTTGAGAAACTCAATGCCCGAAACTCCTTTGTGAAATAGTGTGGGCTGCCCGAACTGGCCTCTTCCTTTTCGACTGCTCTGCTCCTTCAAGATTTAAAGGTGATACAACTTTCTTCAATCCTCGTGGCTTTATTGCATTGGTGATTGTCTTGGTTGCAACCGTCATACTGTTTTCAGTTTATTTTACCATCTCCAAGAAAGGTCTTGTTTGGTAGACACACGGGATCACTATGATTTTATACACTCAAATTGGCTTACAGATATACTGAACAAACCCTCCTCATTTGCATTATGTTCCTTTTTCTGATGTCTTAGTTGGAAATTAAACCTTGAATCATGGCTGACAACACGAGGGATGAAGATCTCCACGAGATGTTGCCCAAACTATAGAGTTTTCAGAAGGGGAAAAACACATAAAAGCATCCACATCCGGATGACCAAAATTTTTCCTAAATTTTAGCTAAAAATCATATTTCTCTAAATTTTACTCATATTTTCAAAACCTCATACTCCCACTCCCTATTCTTTCTATATTCAATTAAAATAAGTTTTTTGAAATCATCATTTGTCCTAAAAGTTTAAACTGATGAAAAGAGATAGATTTTGTTATTTATTTTATATTTTAACACTCTTCATCACGTGTGGACCAGACTCTCCTTCAATATGTAGCCTAATACGTAGAATATTTAATTAAATGAGCTAGAGTGTAGAGTTTGAATTCAAACTTAGGACTTCTGCTCTAATACCATGTAAATTTCTTTCTCTATTATTTCTTTATTAACTTTTCTAATCATTTCTTTGTACATATTTAACTACTCATTTTTTTGTCTTTCGGAGAAAGAGTGGAAGAAAAGTTTTTAACTTGTTTTTTTTTTTCTCACTTTTGTAATTATTTAATTATTTGCTGTAATAATGTTTTCAATTTTTCATCTGTAATGAATTTTTTTTAAACTACTTATCTTTCTAAACGATAATATTTTCAAAATTAGTACTTTTGTTATAATAATATTTTTTAAAAAATCATATTTCCACAAATGGTCAACTTTTTGTTAAAGAAAAATGGATAATATCAATGGTGATAGTTTTTTCAAATTTCAACTATAACAAATATGAGCATGAGAGAAAGTGTAAATAATTGGAAGAAGTATTTGTTTTATTGGTTAGAATAAAATCTTTATCAAAAAAATGATTTATGGATGAATAGTAGCTCTCCATATTTAGAGAGCCATTGTTCAAATCCCAAATCTTTTTCCAAAATTAATCAAAGAGGTTGAGAGCATTCATATCCGGTGCCCCAAAGCACTGGATTCCTATAATTTGAAGTTTATTTTATGGTTTTGATCTAAATACCCCTACATCTGAATCTTTATTTTAGGGAAAAGGTTTAAGGGATGGACATTGATTTTCCAAATATAAGGAATCATTATTCATCCCCCTAAACTATTTTTTATCAATACTTTATTCTAATACATAAAATAAATTATTCTTCAAATCATCTATACTTTTTCTCATACTCATATTTATTATAATTTTAAATAATAATTTTAAAATAATTTAATTAATTATGAAAATATAAAAAAATATATAAAAAATATTATCATATCCACAATAAAATAATTTAAATTTTTGTATAAAATATTTGTCAGAGTAATAGTTCAAAATATAAAAAAAAATTTAAAGATGAGTAAAATTTAAGAAAAAAATTTAGAGAATATACTTTTTAACTAAATTATGAAAATTTTTATAGAGAATGATATGGGAATGCTCTAATGGAGAGGGGGTTTTGTCAAAAAGTTGAGTATACGGTCGAGAGGATCGATCCTTTTCCCAATATGAGTTGGAAAGTTAACACCTAAGGAACGACCATAAGAAAGACAAAACAAGGTGGTTGATTGAACATTTCAACTCTCGCATGGACCTGAAACCTTAAAAAGCTAGCATCTATTAATTAGTTAATTTTAGGTTTGAGAAAAATGAGATTCTTTAACCTCTCTCAGCCCACAAAGCCACATCATTAAAACCTGGAAAGTGGAATGACCAACTTGGTTCATGACCTTTCTCCACACCCCTAAAGGAATCCTTGAACAACTTTAGGATCGATGCAAGTTGGCCAATCCCATTCCCATTCACACCAGTAGTTACAGCCTACTATGCATGGGGATCGATGCTTTAGACAAAATTAGAGGTAAAGTGAATGGTTCAGAGGGAGAATGTCACATAAAGATTTTTTGCATAACAAATGTTACATAAATTTAAAGAAAGAATGATGGCCCAAGAAGGGTTTTTTCAGTCTCTTTCTTCTCTACCCCACCTGCTTTGGCAGTCATGTGAACTTGTCTTCGCATGCCGAGAAGAAAGAATCAGAATATTGAATTAGATTTATTTTTTTTTTGTTTTGGGTGGTGGCCTCCGAATTCCTTGTCCTTTTTTTTGGTCATAAGATAAAAAAAAAAGAAGCCAAATTCCTTATCTCAAGCCTCAAGGAATAGGGATCCGCTGCATTAAAATTGTTTTTCTATCCCCACCTGCCATTTAGGCCTGCAGATAAGAAAGTTGTAGAACCTCCTAAAGTAATGGGATGATCCAGGATGCTTCCATTGGTTTCTTCTTCTTTTCTTAGTTCTCTGTGTTTGTTCTCCTATATCTATTAGATTATCACTATCTCAATTTTTGTCACTGATCCAGAATGCCAGAAACAAGGCCAAACACTGCTTGTTTTCCTCTATTGATGCAAAGATCTACTAATTTGGGGCATCAAATTACCCTCTCCATTTATCTAATTGAGGGGACACCCATCAGAAAGATCTGTATATGACTAGTACTGGCCCTGGCTCCATGTGGATGACACTTGAAATGACATATGCACAACTTTTTCATGGATTAGTTGGATTGCTGCCCTGGAAAGTTAAGCAAGTTGGCTATTCTCGATCGATTATAGGTGCGTGATTAATAGAAACTTTGATTTGTTAGCATTTGGATATGACTATAGCAAAGAAAATTTGATGCATAAAATCAAGATTACAGCAAGGATTTGAAATTTAGCAAGCAATATTTGATCAGCTCGTGGAATTGCATTGGACATGACATTTGAAGTGAGACCCACTTCATCGACAATAGAATCTTGGATGATTAATTGTAATCCTTTTAATCGTATCCTTGATGTCTTCATCAGCAGAGCAGCAAAGTAGGGCAAAAACCACGTGTTTCCAAGCATGTTTTTGTTTCTATATATGTTTTAATCTGCTCGGACGTGAGCATGCACGACGAATTTAACTAGGGGTGGCAATATGTAGTCGTGGCGTGCCAATTCATGAGCAATCGACTATATAAATTAATCCGAACTTGCTCCATTAAGGTAAATGAGTCAGACATTCAAACCTTAACACGACCCATTTAAATAACGGATCATGTCGTGTCACTCATTCTAACCCTTTAATAATTAATTAAAAATGAGTTAACACAATATGACTCATTTTAACTTGTTTCATGTAAATGAGTTGAACTAACCCACATAACCAATTTGACCTGATTAATAGAATTTAACATAAAAGTTAAAATCTATATTTATTAGTAGCCACAATATCTAAAAAAACTTAGACTTCGTTTGTTTTCACAAAATTTCTCAACTCATATCATCTAATCTAATCATTACAATTTTTCTAAATTCTCATACAAAATAAAATAAACAATTCAACTTTTTCAAATTTTAAAATAAAATAATATTAAAAATATATATTCTAACAATATTTTATTCAATTTTCAACTTTTATTTCAACTCATTTCATCTTATCAGTGAAAACAAACGAGACAGACTACATACTAACAAAAAATATCAATATTTTTCAAATTTTAACCTATAATAAAATCAATATTACAAACTTATCAACAACAAATATGAGCACATGTCCATAATTACAATATCAATAATAGAAACATAAGTATATTGAAAGATACTAATATTACAATCCAACAATAATAAAATTGTGATTTTGAAATAAAATTTATATGAATTATTGCGGGTTGGTTTTGGATTAAGCGGATGACCCGTTATTGATCGTGTCTTAATGGACCAATCTGTTTTAATCCAAACTTATTTATATCAAACTCAGATTTGCTAATTTTGTATTGTGCTTATGATCATGGATCGTGTCACATATTGTCATTCTTAAATTTAACCATTTATCTTCACATGTAGTGACTTAACTAGATCCCAAGCTTTATAAGCTTTTCCCATAATTTCAGTCGAAGTAAACAAATAACCTTGGTAAGAATTTACAAAGAACACACACTATCCTCTCTTCTTGTCCCAAAGCTTCCTTTCTTTGAGCTAATACTATAATTATATGAGGATATAGTTTTCTTACAAATTGGGTTGGAAGAAATTTTCTCGTACTCAACTATAAAAATAGCAAGTGCCCCTTGAGTATTTGTGTTTTTCACCTATTTAATGGACACATGGAAAAATTATAAATGGGTTGAAATCTGTTTGGAGAAAAATTTTCATTTATGTAATTAAATTGATCTCTTTAAGCAAATTTAAAATCTCAGAACAAGTAATAATTTAACTATGGTAAAGTGCTATGCGTACAAGTCCCATGGTAAGTATCCTATTCTCAACTCGTTTGAGACTATGCCTTTTGCCGTGTATTACTAATTTATATTCCATTTCACAATCAATTAATGCATGTCACTCCATTAAAAACGAATTTCATTTTACAAAACTATTATTCATTTAGTAAAAAACTGCAAAGAGTTAAATTAATCATTTTTCAAACTTTTTCCTAAATAAATGATCCCTTCACCAATTACAATCTACCATTTATTTTTAATTTTGTTGGATTTGATTGATTTGCGTTTAGATGTTGAACTGAACTCAATTCTTTATAAATAATAGTGAATTAAGTAATAGAAGGGATTATCTAGGACCATCTAAATTGAATTTAAAGTGTATTTAGATGTTAAGATAAGTTTAGTACTTTTTATGATAAGTGAAAAAAAGTTATGAATCCCACGTATAAGGAACTTTTGTATTGAGATGAATTTAATAATTTGAGAGATAAGTATTTAGATGTTAAAATCAGCTTAAAATTAAACTGAGTTCAGCTGAGTCTTGTAATCAAACACAACTTAAAGAGATTTTCAACATAAACAAACACTATATATATATATATATATATATATATATATATATAAAAGATGTTAACCAAGTAAAGAAAGTAATAGTTGAAATTAAAGTTAAAAGTTGAATAAAATATTATTAGAATATAGTTTCTTAATATTATTTTTATTTTAAAATTTGAAAAAATTAAATTATTTATTTTATTTTATGTAAAAATTTATAATTATTTGATGAAATGAAATTAGAAGAGTTGTAAAAACAAAATAGGCCTTAATTGATCTTCTTGTTTAATGCTCTGATACTGTTATTGAGATGCCATCGATAAAACTGTACACCATGTTGGTTTTTCACATCACATGCTTGCCTGCCAATTAAAAGTTAACACAAAATACAGAAAGTACAATTTATGTAACATTCAAAGATAAAGACTTTAATTACAACCAAGTAGATATTACAAACAGGACAGAAACTTGAAACTCTCCGTGGCCATGTCAGGAAAAAAAAATTACCAGCATGGCCAAGACAAGACGGAGAAACCTGAAAATACAACTAGAGAACATAAACATCTGACCCACTAATCCCTTTTATTGACTGACTCCTACTTAAACCAAGCAACTCCTCTGCAACAGTCAAAAATTTCATTGCAGAAGCTGCTGAAGACCCGAAGCTAAACCTAAAATTACATATACTTCCAGAGGGAAAAAAAAAAATAGTCACATATTCATCACCAAGACTTAGATAGCTGCCCAGTCGATCTCCACTGAAGGAAACTTCTCCAAAGGGAAATTCTCAGTCTCATCCTGCGAGTCTGAGAAATCTAAGAATGTAATATCAGATTCTGGGGAAGAAGATCCAACGAATGACGATGATTCATCGGACAAAGCCGGCGACAACGACGAATTCTCCACCTTAAACTCCTCCGATCCGAAAACTCCGTGTTCTCTCCTTAACTCGGTTCTCTGTGATTCATCAAAGACCGAGCTTTCACCCAAAGCAGCTGAAATGACTGGCTTTACATCGGGAACAAAACAAGGCTCCTCTGTTTTCACCTGTTTCTGCGAATTTACCAAGTTCTGGCAAATTGCTTGTAACTTCGCATCCACTGAGGAATGGAGGGGCTTGTAGTCACCGAATTCGCCTGAGATATGAGCTCCTTGGTGCTTAAGATGTGGGAAATTGAGTCTGGCAAACTCTCCCCTGAGCTTATAGGCGGCCTTGTCGTAAGCCAAAGCCGCCTCTTCGGCTGTATCGAAGGTGCCGAGCCAGAGACGGGTTCTGTTCTTGGGGAGTCTGATCTCCGCGACCCACTTGCCCCAGTGTCTCTGTCTAACACCTCGGTAGAGTTTAGCTGGTTTTGAAGGAGTGCCAACATGTTTCATGGGAATAGTCTTGGGGCTGAGGAAGTCAAGAGCGTGTGTGTTTTGTTGCTGCCAATGGCTTAGCCTCTGGTTTTGGAGTGAAGCTGAAGCCATGGCAGCGATTTGTTGCTGTCGCTGTTGCTGTTGCTGCTGGAGTTGAATTTGGGCTTGAATTTGAAGAATCTGAGAGGGGGTGAGGTGGTTGAGCCCTATTGTTCCTGCTTGCTCATGATCCATTTGGTTATGGCTCGAGAACCCTTCAGAAAACATATGGGTGCTCGATGGGGAGCAAAAGTCAGGGTACAAGTTGGGGTGAGAAGGGAAGATTGTAGAGAAAGAATAAGAAGGGTAAGATGCGAAAGAAAGAGAAGAAGACGGAGAAGAAGTAGATGGAGAGGGAGGAGAAGAAGTGGTTATAGAAGAGGTTGATGAAGCACTTTTCATAAAAGGTACCAGTGCTTTCATTAGCTCTTCTCCTAAAGGATCTGAGAAAAATGATGTGGAGCTGCTATTGTAAATATCCATAGCTGCTGCCATCCCTTCTCAAGAACGTACAAGCGAAAACCACACCACTAAAATTCTAAGAAAAATAAGGGCTTCTTCAAAATTAACCTGTTTTCTTTCCAAAACTGAAGAACAGGAAACTTTTTATAGAAGCAAGAAAAACTGCGTACAGAAATAAAGCTCAAAAGAGGCTTATATAAACGACCTCTAGACTACCAGATCTTAACAAAAACCAACCAGAGGGACAGAAAAACAAACCCTCTTAGTTGATAAGAGAAAAACTAAAACTTTTTATCGAAGTAAAACAGAAGAAAATCTGGATCTCTATTCTGAATCACCTGGCTTTCAAAAACACCCTTCTGGGTCTGCTTTTCTGTTTTCACAAAAATGTCTCTTTGTTTCAGTTAAAACCAAGAAAACAAACCTCCCAAAACACTGCTTGAAAGACAGACGATGACAGAACGGGATTCAGAGAAACCGGGGATATAAGAGAGGGGGAGGGGGAAATGAAAAGCAAGAAGATTATCAAACGCAATTGCAGAAGCTAGGCAGCTAAAGGAAAGGAGAGGGGAGAAAGCGTTCTCTATCTATCACACTTTGTTTTGTGTCCTCACTTTACACTCTTGCGTTTAAGAGTCATCTCCTCTCTGCCTTATATAACCCTCCAGCCCACGGCTTTGTGTCTGCAAAACCTCTGAATTCCCCTCTCTCTCTCTCTCTCTCTAACCACGTTTTTTACTCCTTTAATTAATCGCTCTCCCTCGTCAACTTCAAAGATACCTTTATTCGATGGAGGCTACCCAATAGATCATCGACACGTATCATTTCACAGTGTACTGGCTGACTGGCAGGTGACGGTAATCAGATCTGAACCTACACGTGTTGGTGCTGGATTCGCTCGGAGTTTTCAGTTGACTAAATTATTGTGGGTCTGGCAATTAGCTTTTGGAATTAAATGTGATTTTGTCGTTTTGGTACTGCTATGACGCCCTCTTTCTTCCGCACCTCAATATTATCAAAAGCATTTTCGGTACTATGTCTGTGTTCCGGTTCCATCCCATTGAATGATACAACAGCAAGGACGACCGTCCGATGTTTCTTGTTAGCATCAAGATTATCAGATCCTCTCACCTTTTTGAATGGTTTGTCCACTCTTAAAGTCCCGAATCTACTACTCTACGATCGACCCTGTTTGATTCCATCTTTGGATTCTGGTGAAATAAAACCGAACGATGAAGGATGGTATCGACCTAAAAATATTAGGTCATACTTTAAAATATGGATGATTTTCATTTAGAAATGTTTTAGTAAAGTAAATTTATAAATTAATATAATTTAATATAATATATTAGATTATAAATTTATTTTTATTATAAATAAAATAGATCTATCGTATCATATGTCGTCATGTCAATTTATAGATTATTTTTATAATAATTCTCTTTTTATTGACATAATATCTTGTGATACTATGAGATAAATCAAGATTTTTTTATTTTTATCTAATTAAAATAATTTGTACAATTTTAAACGATATAACTTATAGACGCAATATGTAAATTTTATAGCATTAAATATTTAAATTCTCAGTAATCACATGAGACATTTGACGTAGAGGTCTACATATATAACTTATATTACGTCTGTCTATCCCTGAATTGTAAAAAGCTTTTAAGCTAGAAAATTGTAAGAAATAGTACAATAAATTATAAAACATGATATACGTATCCTAGAATTATTTAACAATTAATCATTTATTAATTATAATTAAGATTATTACCTCATATTCCGATCAGATATTAAAGTAATGAGTTTGTGAACTTTTTTTTTTTATTACTTCTATCCTTATCTTATACTTGCCCCATCAATGAAATCTAAATTAAAAAAATACTGTTAATGACCTATGGAGATGTGGGGACGTTGTAGCATGGTACTGCTCAATTAAACTTATATTAAGAAATAATAATGGGGCCACATTCATGCCTCATCCTTATCCATACCAACACCTGGCCGATAATTAATACCTTAATTTGGTCATTATTATAGGACTAACGCATCATGTGAGATAATTATATGTTAATAACTTGCGAACAAAGGGAGCTGTCATGTCACGATAATAAAATTCATGGTTTGGTTTATATCCTCCTAAAGAGTCTAGGGAAAAACATATTGAAAAATCTTATTGGAAAATATTATTCTCACCGCTCATTTCTATGGCTGTGATTTTTTATTTTTTTTATTTAGTGATTAAGTAATTATTTTTTAATAATATTATGATTTTTTTATTTTATTTAAAATATTTAAAAATGTTAAAAAATACATAAATAAAAAAACTAAAAAATAAAAGAAAAATCTTATAATTAACTGTAACTCCCAGCGGTGGTTGCATTACCACTCAATCTTATTTGTAAGCCAGTTTAAATTGAAGATATTTATATATGCTATATGAATAATATGTGGTGTAGATGTTTGAAAATAACATTTCTTTTTTTTTATATATCACTGTATTTAATTTACCGTTTCTCTTTGGACCGTCAAGTCCAATATATATCGGCACCCAATAGGAAAGTGACACATCAAAAACTTCCATAACACACAGGATCGCAAACACAAAATTCCCCCTCCCGTAATATCTATTTGCCTCGGGGAAGAGAGAACCGCCTCCAGACCAAATTTCTTTGCCTCCGACGAATACGTTAATCTGACTACTAGTAAATCCATCCTCAAGTCCAGCTCGGTACATCTGTTAGAATTATTCGGGGTGGTATTGAATTTTCTTGGCTACCAAACACTCAAATCGATTCAAATAAACTTTCTTTCCTCGTCCGAACTAAGCACCGTATCTCCTCGCATTCAGAACTAAACCGGAAAAAAATGAAAAATTTCGAATCATATGACTGGAAAAAAAAAATTTTTTGATGCAGAACTTTCCAGTAACGTCACTGATCCTATTCTCTTATGCAACAGAAACGAACAGAACCTTAGGAATAGGAGTAAGAATCTAAACTTTGAGGATTTAAATTGTGAAAACGGCAAGAGCTGCCTGTGCGAAAATGGCGAGAGAGCGGGGGACTGGGGAAGCAAGACTCGGGTGGGGAAGATGAAATTTGTTTTCCTCTGAACCGCGGGACACAACAGTTTGGGTGTGAGGTCTACGTGGCACCTCATCATTGGAAGCTATTGTTTGAGAAAAAACGAAGCTTCCTTTCTCTTTAATTTATTAAAAAAAGTTTAAAATTTAAATCTTATCAAAGTCAGTTTGTGGATGAAGATGTAATGAGCGACAGCTTGTAAGTAGGAATTAACCACGGTATGGTTGATAGTCACGATGGAGAGTAATCATGGGAGGTATGGACGACAAGCACATCACTCATGAGAGGGACAAGTTTTGGTTAATTGCGGCGGCAGGCTCATGGAGGTAGAAAATGACCTTTTGATTGTAATTATTGGGGTTGTGGCCAAAGCCAAATCCATCATGCTGATCTTCATCTTGATCAGCATCCATCATGCATCAATAGCATATATATATATATATATATATATGTATATATATAATGACCTCAACCCACCAGTACGTCTACTTTTAATTTAACCATGGTCTGGTCAATGACGGACTGCTATAAACCGAAGAAACCTTTGTAGGCTAAAGGCATATTGGAACTTGGCTTAATGATCACTTTATACGTAGGAGCCAAAATGATAGGAGGGGATAAGGATTAAGCTAATTAATGATCATGGTTAGTAGTTTTAAAGTCAAAATGTACGTCGAGAAATCAAAGAACGTGCAAGCAAGCAAGCGTGGCTTCAAAGTCCCACTCAAAAGATATAAAGAGGTGTGGCTTCCAAGCATAGCGTAAGAGCGAAGCGAAAGGATCAATTTGCTTCCAGGTGGGTCCTTCGCAAAATAAAAAAGAGGGCTACTTTGAGTTGTTCACACGTCGTTACCTACGTGGACATCACTTAAGAGACCACGCAAAGTACACTGCCTGCCTACCGTGATCTACTGATCTCTCTGTCTATACCTCGGAAACTTAGACCTCGCTCACCCACGATGCAAGAGGACTAGCTAGGGACTAGCTGGAATATTTCATACAAAAATATCGTTACAATAATTGCAAGATTTGGAGAGAAAGAGGATAAAAAAAACAAAAAGACAATGAAACATAGCTATTGGACCTATAATATTCATTGGTTAACTTAGGGAGGGAATCTCAAAACCGGTTTGATTTGATCTAACACGTGAATCGATTAGTAGAAAAACACTTTAATTCATGACTATTGATCTGTTTTACGGAAGAATTATAACCTGAGAAAGCCAGATGGGCTTTACTGGTTGATGGTGCTGGCAGGCATTAATTCCCATCTAATTGCATTGTAAATGATGTTATTTTGATTGATTAGTGTGGATTATATATATATAACCGTTAACGTTGCATGCAATGATATACACACATGCATTATATATTTATAGCCTTGATATATAGACGTGGGAATTAGCTTGACATGATCAGGTGTCAATACCCCTGCCCTTAATCCGTTCGCTTTGTTGTTTTTTTTTCCTTCCCAAACGTCTGATCTGCACTCTCCTTTTCGGTAGGTAGGATGCACTTCTCGTTTATGGGGAAATCGTTTAAAAATTCAAAAGCCCAACAACCTATTAAAAAAGTGTGTGAAGTGTGTGCCGGTATGGGGCTGATGCATAGCATTTCCCTAATCAAGCTGCATGCACCACACTACGTACTCAAGTGAGTTTTTGACTAGCTCGTAAGGCGGACCAGACAACCTGCAACTTGGATCCCGATCCCTCGTGGGAGGGTACCTGAGGGGGACACTTCACGTGGCTAATTAAGTCGATCCCGGTGGTCGCTTCCTCTATTTCATATTTATTAGGTTGTACTATTGTTACCACATCACATGCTTGCTTTTGCATTGCAACCCGTTTTTCTCTTGGAATCATTGTCATGAAGCTTCTTTTTGTTGTGAAAAGATATTAGTGAACCAAAGCTCGTGCGCTGCTGAGCGTCACCCATGACGTACATACATGTGTGCCTGTGACGGCAACGTTTGTCCATGACTTGATTATTAGGATTAGATCATTGCCATTACATTAACAGAGAGAGAGAGAGAGAGAGGGGCCCTATTTCTGTGGTTGCGGTTATGGTATATGCCATCTAGACGTGGGTAGGCTAGCTGCTATGGATCAATAGCGAAAAGCTATCAGTCGTTAAAGCTTGTTAAGAAGTCGCCACAAGAAGTTTCAAAACAAATCATTTGGACTTTTGGAGCGTATGGCTTCCGCTGAATCCGCCATCCCAAATCTTCCTCAATATTCTTGCTTCATCAGTACGCATGCATGAGCCTCTATATATATTATCACGATTCATGCATCTTGGATACCATGCATGCATGCTTCATCAGTACGCATGCATGCATGAGCTAATTCATGATTTATGGTTTGAAAAGTATCTAAATTCGATGAGCTGAATAAAGAACCGTGGTCCAGCACTTCCCTGGAGCTAAGCTTGATAGCACCTCTTCGGACGGCCCTGAGAAAGCTCATCTGGTCTTCGTGCCATTCATTGGAACAGATTTACAACTTCAATATCTAATTATATTTTACGAAAAAAATAATTATAATAATAATAAACTGCCAATCACCAACATATATAGCAACCAAAAACGATGTTTTAGTTCTCTCTCTCTCTCTCTCTCTCTCTCTCTCTCTCTCTCTCTCTCTCTCTCTCTCTCTCTCCCCCCTTTCTGTTTAAAAGTAAACTTTCTTAGTTCTTAAATTATATGTATTAAAAAAATGATAGTGATAAGATTACTACTCATATACTTTCTATTTACTATTTATAGTGTAGTTATTTTTTTTATAATTTTATTTTAAATATTTTTTTAAGCATCTTTAATTATTAAGAAAAAATTAAAAAAATATATAAATTAACTAATAGTCCCTTAACCATTAAGTAAAATTAAAAAATTAAAAAAAATTAAATATAAAAAAAATAATAAATGAGTAAGAAAATTGTAACCCTATCATTTTTCTTAAAAAAAATCAATTAGCAAGCGTCACTTCACTAATAGGACTTCACGTGTCGTAATATGTATTAAAAATACAATTGTTTTATAAACAAGAATAAAAATAATTTTAAAAAGGCTAAGAGTTATTCAGAAAACAAGCAAACAAATCATAACACAAAAATTGTCCAAATTTTCAACAAGATTTTTGCCATTTACAAAAATAATAATAATTTTCCACTCAATTAATTTACAAGTAGCCTGACAAATTTCAAAATATTTTTAGTGCATAAATAATAATTTTTAATGAGAACAATAACAATATTTTATGGATTAAAATGTCACAATCAAATTAATCCAAACAACATTCGGATATATGCGTCTTCATTGATTCATCTTAATATATAGGATCTAACTATCATCTTATATTTTGTATTCTTGAGTGTGAATTATAGAAACACTCATTTCTCCTCATAAAATGTCTAATAAGAGGAGTGGAGTAATTCTTTATAAAGCACAGGATGAGTTTATTCCTATGCCCTGTGAGACTTCTCAATACGCCCCCTCATGTGTGGGTCGGTATTTCTGGTACCATCATCGTGGGTAGGTCGCAGGAGCTCATAATTAGTCATAGGTTAACTTGCTCTGATACCATATAGAAAAACTCATTTCTCTCAATAAAATGCCTAATAAGAGGAGTGAGATAATTCCTTATAAAGCTCAGGGTGAGTTTGTTCCTAAGCCATGTAAAACATCTCAATATGAATTATCTAGAAGAAATGAAAATGGAACACTTCAATAAAAAGCACAAAACACAGCAGACAATAGTACAATTTTACAACCATAGCTCTTCGATCTCTATATGATGGACTACATTGTGATGTACGTGATGATGAATATAATTAATTTGACTAGAATACTACTTAAATTAAGTTAATGTATATTACTTTAATTTAGAATACTTCTTTATTTCCCTTGACCTCATTATCTATAAATAAACTCTCTTACTGTACATATTATTATTTTCATAAATAATAGAAGTCTCTAGCTTTCCTATGGACTCTTTACAAATTTTTTTGATGTTTTCTCTAGCAAGCCTGTCGCCACGCAGTGCTTTCCAACCTTTATTGCTGTTCATTTTGAAACTTGATTTCATAATTAAGTTCGCAAGGTACAGATTATTCGATGTGTAAAAGTTTCGATCCTATTCGCTATTACATGCACGGCCACAACCCACCACAACATTCGGCCCTCAACACCATGGTCAACTACCAGTATTTTCTTTTTCAAGATTTAAACCTCATATTTTGATAGAGCAGTTGCAAACCAGTTGAACGAGACAACAATAGCCACTAGAAAAACCCACACGTGCCACACAAAGAATCAAGCCATCGTCCATGCCCCAAAGGACTTTCCCACAGGCAGAGCAATAATGCACGACATGTGTCACCCTCACAACGTGCCATATCAGCCCTAGTCCATATCAATAGTGCCACGTCAACGATTGACATTGACTATTGACCAATGTTTCTACTCAAGCTTTTCTCATTGATATCATATATTCTGTTCGTTTTTGCGTTGGACTTCTCTCAATGGCTCAAAGTTTTTCTAATTTGGACGATATTATTTGTTCGATTGATCCTATATTGAATGGGCCCAACTACAATATGTGGGCCCAACATGTGGGGGTTTCTCTATGAGGAACCTCAACTGAAATACCCTTGAGATAGAATTATTTGCGGCATATCGTTATGTTGAAAATTTAGGCATTTTATGAGAATTTTAAGCCAACTCGAGCTTCCCTTTTGCAATGCACACCACTTCTAACTTTAGAGGATGTTGTTTCTGAGCTCATCGCTAAAACAAAGTCGTTCCACCATAAAAATTCAATTTCCATATATGGTTGTGGAAAGTACTTCTACAGGTGCTCCCAAGCCTTCATCTAGTTGCTTACCTACAGAGGTCTCTTCCAAGTCAGTTTTTTGCAAGTACATCAAAAAATCTGATCACTCCATCAATGAATCTCCCAAGTTACAATACCAAAAAGAAACATGCTACCATGGATCCTCCATTTGCTGTGTCTGCATCTGAGTCTACTCTTGAGACTCTATCTCAGCCTCTTGCTCTCATTGTAGCTGATGTTGAGGCACTAATTCACTAAGTTTTGTCTCGATCCTCCACTACAATGTCTATCACCTTAGATAAGTCTTCGTGGTTTTTCAACTTTGCATGTTGCAACCATATAATGTCTGACCCTACCTTGTTTTCTCACAAAATTGTCTTTCTCTTAATCTTGTCATTTGTGCTACTATTGGTTCTTACATGTCTGTCACTCACATTGGATCTATCTCATCATCTTCCTTATATGTTGATGATGCATACTTAGCTCTGAAATTGTCCCTATATCTTCATTTCGTTGGTCAACTTTGTGAATTAGGCTTGAGACTAATTTTTAACAATGATGGTATTATTGTGCAGGATCATCATACGGGTCAGCCCCTCTGGGCAGACCGTAAAGTTGGATGTCTTTTCAAGCTTACATCTCTGCAAATCCTAGCTCACACACAAACTTCTCTTGTTGCTTTCACTACTTCCTCTAGCTTATGGCACTCCCGCTTGGGTCATGCCTCCTTACTATGTGTTCAAATTTTAGCTTCTCAAGGTCATTTAGGATATGTTGATTTCACGTTTTTTGATTGTGTCTCTTGTCATATTGGAAAATAATAGTGATTCAACTTCTTTTGCACATTTTGATCTAATTCTTTCTAATATTTTGGTTCATGCTCCCATCCCTACTAGGAGTCTAGTTATTTCGTTATCTTTGTAGATGATTATTCTCGATATACTTGGATATAGATGAATTAGATGCCCTCACCAAAGCTCAGACTTGAGACCTAGTAGACTTGCCTCCTGGAAAATTTCCACTTGGATGCAAGTAGGTATACAAAATTGAGACTCGTGCACATGGATCAATGGAGCAATGCAAGTCTCGCCTTATTGCCAAGGGTTTTTTCTAAGAATATAGTAATGACTATGAGGAAGCTTTTGCATTTGTTGCACATCTTACTTTTATTAGATCTTTGCTTGTAGTTCCTATAGTTCGTCGATGACAATTATTTCAGATGAATGTCAAGAATGATTTTTTGAATGGTAATATTGTTAAATAAGTATATATGCAACCTCCACCTAGCTATCAGCATCCTCCTCACAAAGTCTGCTATCTTTGTCGTGCTCTTTATGATCTCAAGCAAGCTCCTCATGTGTAGTTTGTCAAATTCAATTTTGTGGTTGCTCAGTAAGGTTTTGTTCCCAACTCATATATATGACTCTGCACTATTTCTGTAGTCACTGATGCGGGTATAATTATCATCCTTCATATGTCAACAACATGATTATTACCAAGAATGACATTTCTGGGATACAAAGTCTTCAAACATTTTTTAATTAACATTTCGAGATGAATGACTTGGGCAGACTCAAGTACTTTCTTGGACTTGAGGTCACTTATGGCACATATGGCTATTACCTTTATCAATCTAAATATGTTTTGATTTGCTTTCCCTGGATGCTTTGACCAACAACAAGATCGTGACACTGCTCTTAAGACTAATGTCAAGCTTCTTGGAGTCATTGATAGTGAGCCTCTTTCTAATGCTTCTTTTTATAGGCAACCGGTCGGTAGTCTAATTTATCTTACTTTCACAATACCAGATATTTCCTATGTGGTACATTTGGTTAGCCGCTAGTTTATGAGTCCTCCTCGATCTACCCACTATGTTGTTGTTCTTCATATCTTGCATTACGTCAAAGAAACTTTGTTTCATGGACTGTATTTTCCTCACAATCATCCCGTGAGCTTTGGGCTTTCTAATGTTGATTGTGCTGGAGATCCCACTAGTCATCGATCTACCACCAGTTATTGCTTTTTACTAAAGACTTTTCTGATTTCTTGGCATAGTAAGAAGCAGTATTTACTATGCTCGCTCTAGTACAGAATTTGAGTATCTTGCTCTTCGTGACCCTACATTTGAGATTTTATTATTACGTTGGCTTCTGGCATATATGGGTGCCCTCCAATGACTTATACTCCAATTTAGTGTGACAATAGAAGTGCCATACAGACTACTCATAATGATGTTTTATATGAGCATACCAAACATATCAAGATTGATTGTCACTTCATTAGGCATCATCTTCAACAAGACACCTTGCTTCTTTGCTCCCTCTCCTTTAAAGACCAGCTTGTTGACATTTTTAAAAGATCTCATCCACCCGGTCGACTTCGTGATCTTGTTTCCAAACTCAAGTTGGTTCTACCATCTAGAGTTTGAGGGGGAATGTTGATGTATATTACTTTGATTAGAATACTTCTTTATTTCTCTTGGCCTCTTTCCCTATAAATATGCACTCTTATTGTATATGATATTATTATTTTCAGAAACAATAGAAGTCTCTATCAATTTTTACTTATTTTCATCATGATGGTTCATTCCTAGACTTTGCCAAGTGGAGAAAATATAATAGAATAGAAAAGTTCTATCATAAAATATAATAGAAAATGAGATAGAGAAGAGAAAAGATGAAGAGAGAATTTGAGGGCTACATTGTTGCTATTCTCAATTGTTATTGAATACATAACATTTATCCATGTATATAATTAATAGGTGAATGAGGTTAGAGAGAGAACAGAAACCCAATAAACCATTGATAATAAATCATTGAGTTTGTATCTTTTGAATTGAAACTTTTGTTTGTTTGGAAGTCCATCGTCCCTCGTCCCTCGATCCTCTTATGTATATAATTTTTAATATTATTTTAACATTGATAAGAAAAATCTAAAATTAAATGATTCTCTCTAAAAGCTCAATGAATTCATAACCATTTTCTCTTCAATTTATATAAAAGATGCTTCACTCAAAAATCTCAATCTTTTGCCTATTTTCTGTTTGGGACCATATAATGCCCGGCCACATTGAACATGCAAATCATTGAGTGATTCTTTTCCGAGGTTTGCATAACAAATGGATTTCGTTTTCAATCCCCAATAATCCAATATCAAATCAATTGTACTATATCTGTCTTTATTTATTTCGCTCAAAGATAGGTAAGATTGACATAGTCTGTAAACCCTCTAATATCATTAATTAAATATTAATGCTCGTGAGGAATATGAACTCTATCATTAATTAAAATTATTGAAGTTCTAATATTGTGTCTATTTTTTTCTATATTATTGAAAATATTTTGATCCGAAAAATTATAAGAAATCCCCATCCAATATATTTATTTAACTTTAGTCAAATACATATAAGATTAGTTTGATGCGTTCTCCATCAAACTATATAGATAACTGAGGTAAGAACTTGAGCCCACCAAATTTTGGGTCGATTTGGAAACAATTGTTCTCAGATATTCTCATACTATTTACAAATTATTCATAAATCATCCACAATTACTATTTCATTGTTATTCACAAATTATTTCACTATTATTTCACTATTATTCCTTTGGCAAAGACCCTCCCTGGATGCTATCCGTGTATTTATCCATAGCCGTTGGGGTCTTTCTTCTACCCCGGTGGTTTCTTCCATGAAACTTTCCCGTAATGTGTTCGTAAGGCTGACCACGGAGGCTGACTTTGTGAAAGCTCTGTCTCATGAGTCATGCGAAGTGAATGGAGTGGCTTACCGTGCATTTCACTAGTCTCCAGAATTTAATGAAGAGCATGAACCTTCTAACGTCCCTGTGTGGATCTTGCTCCCTGGGTTACCGCCTAACTTCTACCAAGAATCATTCCTATGAATTTTCATGACACCTATTGGACGTTTTATACGTAGGGACAATCCCACTCGTTGTGCAACTCGGACGGATGGAGCTAGAATCTGTTTGGAGATGGATGCGGCCAAGGAACCTATTCTTTATTTCTGGATAGGCAATCCTAGACTACCAACTAGCCGGAAACAGGAAATCCTATATGAAACGCTACCTGCGTATTGTGGAAAATATAGAGTGCAGAGGCATAATACAAAGACCTATCGCGTGGGGAAAACCATGCATGGTGATAAAAATCGTGGCAGTAAGAAAGGTGAACCAATTTATGGTGGAAACAATAATGGTAACATGCAGGACGGCAAGACGTCAAAACCTGCAGTCCCTAAGAACGAGGATGGTGAGGCTGCTAAACCGCAGGATGTCAATACTGAACAACCTACCAAGGAGTTAATGTCCTCTGCTCAGGAGCTTAATGTTACGAGAGCAGCAGTAACAATTGAGAATGCAGATGGGGTGCTTGCGCCCAGTGATATTACGGACGGGGGGAGCTCGCGCCCAGTGAGGATGCAGGTAATATTTTAAATCCAATTTTTTCTTTCAGTCTTCCGGAGCCCAACACTCTGATTTTGGAGCAATTTCTTAAATTTATTTGGGAATCCGACCCCTGTTTGGAAGATGTAACTATGAATGAGAATTAGAAACCCTTGCTAGATGATGTAGTTTCTGAGTCTGATCCTGATATTCCCCCGCAAATACTACTTCAGGACAAAGATTATCATTTAGATGTTGAAGGCAAAACTAATAAGAAAAAATATCAGAAGAAGAAATTTGAGAAAGTGAGAAGTTCTCTTCGGGTCCTTACCTGTTCCTCTACCTTGCCCTTATGAGTGACTCCATCATTGTTTGGAATGTCCGAGGCATTGGCACTTCTCGGCGTCATTCAAAAAGTTAGTTTGTCAGTTCAAGCCTAAGCTTGTAGCGGTTTTGGAATCGTTCCAATCTTTAGACAAAGCTTTTTGGTTGATGCATTCTTTACATTTTGATTCGTTTATATCTAATGTAGCTAATGGTGGTAAAATTTAGATTTTTTGGGACAATGTTCTTGATGTACAAGTGGTGCGGACATGCTTGCAGTTTATTTCTCTTCGTGTGAATACAGGGTCTTATAAGTTCTTATGTAATATTATCTATGCTAAGTGCAGCATGTATTAGAGGAAAATATTGTGGGAGGAGCTCAGTTCTCAGTCAATGGGTTTGGAACCTTGCCTCTTTGCTGGAGACTTTAATATAATTCGTAATAATTCCGAGAGAAGGGGTGGTTGTCCCCGTCCCAATGCCGCGATGGAGGATTTCAATGTCTGGATCCATCAGGGTGGTCTAGTTGAAATGAAATCGAAAGGTAAAACATACTCCTGATGCAATGGGCAGTCAGGTCATGCTCAATCTTGGGCAAAATTAGATCGGGTATTCATGGATGTTCCTTTGTTCTCTTCTTTCCCGAATGCAATTTGTTCCTATGGTTATTAAATTTAAGATGGATCAATTCTCTTATGGCCCCTCGCCTTTTCGTTTTAAACAAATGTGGGTGGACCATCCGCAATTTTTAATGTGTGTTCGCCAGGCATGGTCTACGACTGTTGTTGGCCATGGACTCACTAAATTGGCAGTCAAGTTGAAGAATACTAAGGTGGCTTTGCGAGAATGGAATAAGCATATTTTCGGCTGTACTACGATGCATATTACTTCTCTTGAGAGTCACATTGAAGAGCTTGAAAGTTAACTACATCAAAGCTAGGATGAAGCAACGGAGAGAGACCTTCTTGTCTCGTCTTCGGAACTAGATATTTGGCTTCGCCGTGAAGATAGAACATTGGCTCAAATTTCTAAATTAAAATGGCACATGTAAGGTGATCGGAATACTAATTTTTTCCATGATTGCCTTGCCAATAAATGGTGTAAAAGAGTGGTGGAAATGAGGTGTTCGAATGGGATGGTCTTCAATTCGCCAGAGAGTCTTCATCAAGGGGTAGTGGATTTCTTTTCTAATTTTCTACAAGGCATGCCGACTAGATTGTTACCTGACTTGTCGACTCTTATTTCACCTGTTATTTCAGGCTCTGATAGTTCTATTTTGTGCTCAGTTCCTACTATGAATGAAGTTTTCTCAACTCTTTCTTCTATCCCATCTAATAGTGCTATTGGACCTGATGGACTTGGGTCGGGTTTTTTCAAAATTTGTTGGGAGGTAGTAAAAGAGGATGTCTTGGAAGCCATATCTAAATTTTTTGTTTCTAAACAGCTCCCAAGATTTTTTACAACCTCTTTTCTTATCTTAATCCCAAAGGTTGATAATCCTTCTGGTTTTGATAAGTTCAGGCCTATCAGTCTCTGCTCGGTGTTTTATAAAATATGTTCCAAGATCATTGTTAATCGCTTGACAGGTCTCCTCCCACGAATGATATCGTGGGAACAAGCCACTTTCATTCCGGGAAGAAGTATTTTTGAGAATATTAGCATTACGCAAGAAATGGTACATTCCATTAATAAGAAGACCCATGGTGGTAATATCATGATTAAGTTGGATATGGCTTAGACTTATGATCGAGTGGAGTGGTCTTTTCTTATAGAGGTTCTTCGCTATTTTGGTTTCTCTCCTAATTTTTGTGATCTTATCAGAACCTGTATTTCGACTCCATGATATTCTATTATGATGAATGACACTACTAAAGACTTTTTTCAAGGGGTCGTGGCTTGCGTCAGGATGACCCCCTCTCCCCCTATCTATTTATTATTCTGCAAGAAGTTCTCTCTCAACTCATCAAGCAAAGTGTGGAGGTTCGAAAATTTGGTCAATTCTCTCAGGCCCAAGGTACGCCTATAATTTCTCATCTTATATATGCTGATGATGTGGTGCTTTTTTCTAATGGTAACTCTTAAGCCATCAGGGAGATTTTAGTTGTGCTTCATAAATATGAAAGTTGGTCGGGACAATGCATTAACCATTCTAAATTTGCCATTTACTGCTCTCAAAATTTCCCTCAACTCGTAAGAGTCTATTATTAAGAATGACTGGATTTTCAAAAGGATCTTTCCCCTTCAAATATCTTGGGGTGCCTATTATCTTGGGTTGACTCAAACAGGTGTATTTGGAAGATATGGTGTCTAAAGTCTAAAAGAAAATATCAGGCTGGAAAATGAAAATTCTTTCAGTAGGTGGCAGACTTATATTATTGCTTTATGTTCTTTCTAGTATGGCTCTCCATCTCTTTGCAGTTCTACAGGTCCTGCAATCCACTATCAAACCTCTCCATCGTATGATGAGCACTTTTTTCTGGGGGGAGGTAAATGGTAAGAGTAAGAAAAAATGGATGGCCTGGAATTCTATCTGTCGCCTCGTGGAAGAAGGTGGCTTGGCACTAAGAAATGTTGATGATATGCAACAAGCCATTCACGCTTGTTTTGCTTGGAATCTCATTCAAGGTAATTCTTTATATGCCAATTTTTTTAAGGGTAAGTATGTGGGTACCAAGCCCTGGACTCTGGTTGACCCAACTAAGGGTACTAGGTTTTGGAAAATGATTGCTAAAACTCTTCCTTTGGTTTTGGATAACACTAAATGGCGTCTAAAAGAAGAAAATGTTTTCTTCTGGTATGATAAATGGCGGGAGAGAGGTCCTTTAGCTAATTATATGCCTATTGTTGGTAATTCTCTCCTTAAAGTTAAGAACTGCAAATTATCTAATAATTAGGACGTGGATTTTATTCTCCAGTTAGTGGGCCCGGATAATCTAGACAGTATTTGAGAGGATATTTGTAAATCTAAACCAAGTTTGAACGTGCTAATATGGACAAAAAAATGATAACGGATTGTTTTTTGCCAAGTCGACTTGGGATTGTGTTCGTATTAGGGGTGACACTCTTGAAGAGCATTCTTGGATGTGGCATAAAAGTCTTCATTTAAAGATGTCCATCAATATTTGGAAAGCTTGGTATATGGCCCTGAGCATAGATCATCATCTTCGCCGTATTGGCATTCATATTACTTCTCGTTGTGATTGTTGTGCTAACGGTCATTATGAAGACCAAAATCATGTTTTGTTTGCAAGTGAAATTGCTAGCACTGTTTGGTGTCATTTTGGGGCTAGTCTTGGTATTCTGAACGGTCGCAATTGGAAAGACATGGTGCAGACTTGGTTTCGCCGTGCGAAATTATCATCTCAAATTGGCATTATTGTGGGTTTTCTTCCGGTGGTTATTAATTGGAGACTCTAGCAGAGGCGTTGTTTGGCGCGTATGGAGGGACGCTTTGAAACTTTCTCTGACATCATTCATTATGTTCGTCGGTGGATTAGTCTTATTTGTCGTGATATGCATGCTAGGTCTCACATCTCTGGTTTTGATTTGCAGGTACTTGAGAGTTTCTAGGTCCAGCCTTGTTTCCCTCCTGTTCGGCATTGCAAAGCTATTAATTAGCAACGACCTTCGGCAGGTTGGGTTAAACTGAACACAAATGGTAGTAGTTTGGGTAACCCGGGAGCCTCTGGCATAGGTGGGATTATTAGAAACGATCATGGTAAGTTAATTCATGCTTTTTCTGCGTTTATTGGTACATGTTCTAATAATCAGGCAGAACTTTTAGCTCTCCTTCATAGGCTCTAGGTTTGTAAGTCTCTATCCCTTAATTATGTGAAAATTGAACTTGATTCTATGACTGTTATTGCTTGGTGGAGAATTAAAAGATGTGGGGTATGGTATCTAGAGAATTTTTGGGAAGAAAAACTTGACATTATGAGTTCCATGACTTGTTCAATTCATCATGTTTTTCGAGAGAAAAAATAAAGTTGCAGATTGGTTAACTAAGCATGGGGCTTCTGGTAGTGATTCAGTTTTTCCCACTTGATGGAGATTCCCTAAGTTTTGCGTGGCCTTATTCACATGGACTACTCCGGAATGCCTTCGCTTCATTTTATTTAGTCTCGTTTTGTCTTATGCTTGAGATTTTATTGTTTCTTGTTTTTATTTCTTCTGATTTTGGTTTTCTTTTGACATGCTGGGTTTAGTTTGTACCCCAGATGTTTGATTTGTAACCACGGTTTTCCTCTGTTACAAATGAAGGTTATTAATAAAATTAGAGATGGGCCACTATTAGACAAGTCATGAGACCCTAACTCTTTATTAAAAAAAAAAAAAAAAAGATCATCTGAAATACTCTTATCTAGACTGTTTATCCTAGCTCAAAGACTGTTCTCAATTGCATTTTTGTTTCTCTATTTTATTTTCTTACGTAAGAAGAAAGAAAATACTGTACTTGCATTAATCAAAAGCATTATTGAATAGCAGCCATACGTTCCAAGGCTCGATGCTGCACGACTTCTTTTAATCAGCCCTAATGTCTCAATCATTCTCTGACGACCACTAATTTCATTAACATACATATATACATACATACATATATATATATATATATAGATGTTGTATAAGCAGTTGACTTTAACATTATATATATGTCAACACTAAGCACCATCTCATTATAAATATAATGGCTGCAGTAGTTGAATTGGCAACCATGAAGTTTCTCATCAGTTAGTTGGCTGAAAATTGGACGTCACATGCATGCAGCAGCAGCAACAGCAGCAGCAGCAGTAGAGCATTAATAATTAAGCTAATTGTCTATCCAACCACGCAAATTCGCAATCTCGTCTTTGAGATTAGCTCTACGTTTCAAACTTTTTCAATTTCAAATTTGTGTGCTTATTATTTACAAAGAAGTATTATAGCAAGAGATTTTAAGTAAATTCATAAATTAATGTAGTTTAAAGTTATGTGTTAGATCTACTATATAATAAAAGTATTAATTTTACAATATACCATATCAAACAATGTCAATTTGTGAAATTTTTTTGTGAAATCTCTTTATAGTTAAAATATTTTATCTTATTTATAATTTAATAAGAAATTTAAAAATTAAAAGTTAAAAAAATGCGTGGCATATGCTAATTCAAATGCCGGCATGTGATTCGAATGCGATAACATTTTAAATTAAGGATTATATGTATAATAAATACGTCGTTTTCATGGGGAAAAAATTAGTAATAATAATTGAGAGCAAAGGTAATTATGGGAACAGCAGTGACATAAGTGAGTTGGCCAATAAGGGTCGTAGTGGGTTTACAGTCTAATGTTTATGGTACTAAAAAATGATATCTACCTTTAAAATAATCAAATGAAAAGGACAAACCAGAAGTTCAACTAAACAAGCCTTGCTTCAAACAATTCCATGTTTATCCGATCGAATAGCTTCCCACGAAGGCCTTTCAATGGAAATGTGAGTGCCTATATATTTTAATAATACCGAAGTGGTACTTGTAGTTTTCTGTATAGTTATAAGAAATTTCATCAGTTCGTACATGTAGGATGTATTTCTCTTACTATATTTTAATACTTAATTTTGGGATTTTTGTATTCTCTAGTATTTTTTTTTTTCTTAACTACAATTTTCCTCCGTCGTAAATAAAAGTTATCAATGAAATTAAAGGACACTGTCGTCTTTTTAAAAATGACGAAATAGATCGGAGATTAGTAGCTTCTACCTAGACGCGATCATAGCTCCCTTTAAATGGACTAGAGGGACAGTCTGACCTCAACAATGGGTGAAGTGTTACTAAACTAATAGACAAGAATAATAGGTATGGGTCATATTTTTTTAACATCGTGCTCATGGAGACTTGAATCCATGATCTCTTATTGTCACGGGTGAATCTGGAAGTTGAAGGAAGACTAGAAGAAGAGGGAGAAAAAAAAGGATTGTGGTGGGCTTCGGGATTCGATGGGCCTTAAATTTACGGGCTCAGACTTAAGAATGTGGGCTCTCATTCATGGATAGTTGCAACCGATGGGCTGATGATTCCATATTGAAGCGCAGTTAAATAAATGGGCCTGGGGCCCAGTCCAATTACTTAGAATAAGTTAGAATGTTCTTATTTTGTTTAGTAGTGCGCCAAACAAGTCCTTATGAGAATATTTTGTAGTTTGTTACAAGGTTGTTATCCTTGTTAGCCTATATGAACGGAGACCCCTGAAGGGAATCATTATGAATTGAATGTATAAAATTTATAATATTCCTTCTTCTTCCTTGGAAGATGCTAACCCTCAAAAGTGAGCCTACAAATCCTATTCCCCCTTTCGTGTTATAAATTTGGTATCAGAGATACCCCCATCCCTTTCTTATAAGAGTGTTCTAATGGCTAATGGTACAAGGCTTTCCCAACTGCAGGAACGATTTAATTCGCTAAAGAAAACCTTTGAGTCCCAGTTCAAAAGTTTGGAGATCGAAATGTTGGCCTTGAAGAGATAGCTGACCACACTGACACTGGCATTGCACCAAAAGAAAAATCAGGACCATGGTGAGACTTCATCTAAATCTGGAGGACAGCAAGACTTGGTGTTAGTGTAGATGGGAGAGGTGCTGCCCGAGCAGTAAGACTTGACTTTCCTCTATGGTACAATGACCCAATGGAGGCCTTAACTAGATTCAGGTAGATTGCGTTTGTTGAGGATTACAAAGCTAGCTTTAAATCCCTCTCTAACAAGCTGAGGGGGTTATCAAACCACTACAAGCTAAGTTGCTTTTTGAGTGATCTCAATGATGAAATTCGCCATCCTGTGAGGATGTCTAATCCTCCCAACCTCGTTTCAGCTTATAGCTTGGCTAAGTTACAAGAGTAGAACTTAGGTGTTAACAAGAAAATACCCAGATGGAGTACCTCCTACCCCCTGATACAGCTATACCCAAACACCATCAACCATAGTAGAAAAACTAGAAACCCTTCAGTAAAATCACACTTCTCATTCAAAAAATCAATCAAAACCAAATGAAAGGTAGTAGAGACAAAGGCATTTGTTATTATTGTGAGCCTAAATGGAGCCCAGGCCATAAATGTCAAAAGTCCAGGCTATATCTAATTGAGGAGATTTGTGATTTGTCTGAGATAGATGAGACTCTAGAAGGAGATTTAATTGAAAATGACATAGAAGGGAATATAGTGGACTTAATAACCTTGAAAGATAAACCAGAAATCTTCCTACATGCTATCACTAGATCCTTCAACCCTAAGATTATGAGGGTAAAAGGGAGAATTGGGGACTGTTGGGTAGTCATACTCATAGATACATGTACTATCCATAATTTTATTGACCTTGTGGTAGTAAGCAAGACTAGGTTGAGGGTAAACAGGATTGAAAAAGTCATGGTTAAGGTGGCTAGTGGTGAGCAAATTTCCAATGAAGGAAAATTTCAGAATATGGAAATATCAATTCAGAATACTAGTTTCAACTCAGAAGCCTATGTTCTGATGTTGGCAGGTTGTGATTTGGTCTTAGGGGTAGTTTGGCTTCAAACCTTGGGACCCATTTTATGGAACTTTAAGGAATTAACCATGCAGTTTGCAGTTGTTGGCCAGCTAGTTTTGTTAAAAGGGTTGCCTAGCTTTAAGCTAATTGAAGTAGGGGGAATACTAAGGGTTGGTTGTGGGGGAAATAAAGGAGTGTTGCTACAATTGTTGGAGATTGAAAAAACCATACCTAAAACCCACACTCACTAAAAAAACCTATTGAACCAATTTTCTGATGTCTTTGCTAAACCACAAGGCCTGCCACCTCACAGATCACATGAACATTTCATTCCCCTATTACCTGGAACCAAACACATATTAGAGTAAAAATAGAGGACATATCAAAAACTAGTTTTAGGACTCATGAAAACCGCTATGAATTTTTAGTCATGTCATTTGGCTTGACAGCATGACTAATGCCCCCTTAAAATTCCAAAGATTGATGAACCAGATTTTTAAACCCTTCCTTTGAAAATTCATACCGATTTTTTTTATGATATCCTAATCTACAGCAAGAGTGAAAATGAGCATGTACAACACCTAAAAATTGCACTGGACACTCTCAGGCAGCACCAGATGTATGTCAAGATGTCCAAATGCAAACTTGGCAGTCCTGAGGTAGCTTATTTGGAGAATTTTATCTCAACCCAGGGAGTGAAAGCTGACCCAGAAAATTAAGGGTCACGTGGGATTGGCCCCTACCAACTTCTATTAAATTCTTAAGAGGATTTCTAGGCTTAACTATCTACTATAGGAGATTCATTAAAGGGTATGGGGGTGTGGCTTCCCCTCTAACAAAATTGTTTAATAAGGATGGGTTCAAATGGACTACAACAGTAGAAAAGACCTTTAATGACCTTAAAGAGGTTGTGATAAGGCCACTAGCTTTGGCATTACCCAATTTTACACTACCTTTTGAAATTGAGTGTGATGTTTCTGGGAAGGTTGTGGGAGCTGTCTTCATGCTAAAGGGGCATCCTATTGGCTTCTACATCCAGACCTTGAAGGGTAACAAATGCTCTTTCCAGGAAAGGTGAGGAAGAGGAAGCCCCTCTAACACTTACTATGATTTCTGTTCCTACTTTGGAGTTACTAGGGAAAATTAAACAACACTATACAGATGACGCAGTGGTTCAACAATTACTGTAAAAGGTAGTTAAGGGAAATGTCATGCCTAAAAATTATGTGAAGGGTTGTTTGTATTACAAATACAGGTTGTATATCCCTAAGAACCCTAACCTTAAACTTAAACTCATTCAACTATTACACAACAGTCCCACTGGGGGCCACTCTGGATTTAAAACCATCCACAGAATAAGAAGAGAGTTTTATAGGCCCAACCTCAAGGTTGAAGCATGTGAATGTGTGAGGGAGTGTGACATCTGCTAGCATGTGAAACCCAAAAACTCTCTACCAGAAGGTCTTCTACAACCCTTAGCCATACCCTCAAAGCCTTGGACCCATATCACTATGGACTTCATAGAAGGCCTTCCCACTTCCCAATCCTTCAACTACCTATGGGTAGCGGTTGACCACCTCACTAAATACAGCCATTTTTCTCCTCTCCCTCACCCCTATACTGCTTCCTCCCTAACCCATTCCTTCCTCATAAACATATTTAAACACCATGGCATGCCACACTCAATTGTGTTTGACAGAGACAAAACTTTCACTAACGGGTTTTGGATTGAGTTGTTCAAACAACAAGGGGTTGATCTGGCCTTCAGCACATAGTATCATCCATAGACTGATGGCCAGTCTGAAGTTGTCAATAAAACACTCAAGAATTACCTGTGTTGCTTTATGGGTGAGAGGCCTAAGGATTAGGCCTTATGTATCCCACTAGCTGAGTGGTGGTACAACACCACTAAGCACTCATCAACATAGTTAACACCCTTTGAGACCCTATGTGGTTACCCCATCCTAGGTTGCTGAGTTACTTACCAAGGTACTTGCAAGTGGAAGCCGTGGACTCCTCTCCACGTTCCAGATAGGAGTGTAACCGGTCCAGTCCGATTCAGTTTTGAATAAAATCTAGGACCGAACCGGTATGTATCGGTTTTGTATTTTTCAAAACCAATTACGCACCAGTTACCCTCCTAAACCGGTACTTCCAATTTTACCGATTTCCGGTCCGGTCCAGTCCGGTCCGGTTTTCTGACTTTTTTAAAATGTAAATTTCACAATTTTTTATTAAAAATTTGTTTATAAAAAAAAATTCATTTAAAAAAAACTGTTTTATACTTTTATTAATATATTAGACTATATAATAGTATTAATATTAGACTATTGGTATAGTTATAAGTTATATATTAGTATTAGTTATAAACTTTTAGTGATTTAGTATTAACATTTTATGTAATAATTTATAAATTATAATAACAAATTATTTCATATATGAATATATATGTTATATATAAAATTTCACATAAAAATTTATAATTATACATTATATATAAACCTTATATATATTAATATTTAATATATATAAAATATTTTGTATAAAACTTATATATAAAAATATTATTTTTTATTTTTTTTAATCAATCGGTCCGGTCCGGTTCGGTCTGGTCCAAAAAATCCCGGAACCGGAACCGGTCGGTTTTTACATTTTAAAAACCGATTCCAGACCGGATCGGTTCAAAATCGGTAAAACCGGTCCGGTTCGATCCGGTCCGATTTTCCGGTTTGAGTTTACACCCCTAGTTCCAGAGAACAAAGCAAGCAGCTACTAAAGCAAAACCTGCACAAGGCACAAAATAGGATGAAGAAATATTCGGACTTGAAGAGGAAAGAAAGGGATTTTGCAGTGGGAGATCTTGTTTACCTGAGACTTCAGCCATACCGTTAGCACTATGTAGCCCAACTCCAAGCTTTCCCTGAGATTCTTTGGGCCATTTCGCATAGAGGAACACATCAGCTCCATGGCGTACCGCCTAAAGCTACCTGAGACAGCTCACATACACCCCGTGTTTCACGTATCTCTGCTCAAGAGAAAGCTTTGTCACTCAATCATACCCATGTCGCAACTACCCCCGGTGGATTCCATGGGTCTCTTCAAACTAGAACCTGAGAGGTTCTAGATCAGCACCTTAGACAAGTTCATTAGAGACCCCTAACGAAGATTTAAGTCCGATGGCAAATACAGACGGCGGAAGATGCAACTTGGGAATCCTACCACTAGTTGAGAGACACCTCACACTTACCAATGAAGACCCTATCGATTAGTATTACATAGAAGAAATTCATTATAGACACTAATATAATTAGATATACTCTTTCATTTAACCAACACCTTATTGATTATTTTATAGTTTTTTATTTTTATGACGGGAAACCATCTCACGGCAAAGCCTTTAGGATTCACCCATAGAACCTAAATTCCCGAGGAAACTAGAATAGCAACCTACCGCCATGGCCTCCTTAAATCGCAGTTTGATCTCCAAGAGAATGGAATCTGTTACATAGAGCTCACGCACACAAATTCACCCTTACGACTTGGGCTACCCAAAAGTGGACATTTTATAGTTTAAGTAGAGATGGAAGTACATTAAGCTGACACGGAAACTAGATTAAGCAAAATCTGTAATTGCCGTTTCCACTTTACTTTCTCAATAATATTTCAGTCTCTGTATTAAAAAAACAAAAACAAAAGCCTTTTCAAGTATGACTTTTGTAAGCCCTACCGAAAGACCCCAAACCTATACACAAAAGTGGTTAAGAAAACCCCTTAACTCATTGAGAAGCTAATCTTCCATGGGCTGCAAAGCCCTGTTGCAGAACCAGACTAGGCCTACGACAGTGGGCTGTGAGGCTTTTTAAAGTTAAAAGCATGGGGTACCTCGACATCAAGCTTAACATCAGCGTTCACTTGGGCATCTCCCCGAAAAAAAATGCAAGGCTTATATTGCCAGAAAATTTAGACCAAGTATCAAAAAACAATCAGCTGCTTCAATTTTAAGCCATGTAAAATGCATCTCCTCTTGTCATTAGGACAGTCTGTCACAGGAATAAATCCTGACAGAATACTAGAAAACTATACAGGTACAACCCCATTATAGACCATCATTCTCCTTATCTGCATGAACTTGACGTGGTTGCATCAGAGCAATCTTTCCCAGCCTAGGTAACAAGCAAAAATTCAATACAAGTACTTCTCACAAGCTTCATTCAGTCGATGGATTAATATCATTCATTAGAATCATGAAAAAAGAAAAATTTTGGAGTAATAACAATAAGATGGAGAAAAAAAATCTATTTTCAAGCCCCTCTTTAATGACAGAATAAGTACAATACTGATGTAAAGGCCTACAACTCTAACTAGTATAAAATGGTTATTGTGCTTTGATTTTGTTAATAACTGTAATTGATGTAAGTAGTATGTTAACTAGTATAAATGGTAAGCTAATGTAGGCAATCTCCCAAATGGTAAGCTTGTGAATCAATCATTCAATTCCAGCAGTAGCTCAACCAAGCAACGATATTGAACCAGTTAAAAGGGTAGACAGTATTACCAAGAAACATGGTTCAAGGTAGATGAAAAGGAAAATTGTTATTCTCCCATGCAGGAAAACGTTCTGACATTCATGATATTAAATACAAAAAATACCATCCCCTATGTTTAGTGGATATTTTACAGATTCTAAAAGAATGGTAAGAACTAGGAATTCTGCAAACCGCCTAGGATCACACATGGGTACATGCTTCTGCATGCTAAAACGCACAGATTACTCAATAACTGACTAGACATTCTTGCAATCACCAGAACGCTAATCTTTCTCTGAAGCCCTTCCATTAAGTATCTCCAGATCCGTTTTGCAGTTCTCTCTCAGATCTTTTAGTGCGACAAAGCTGGATTGCTGTCAAGAAAAGCCGAGCATATTCAACATATTTAAATTTGGAAAAAAGAAACAAAATTTCATGTCATGGATAAACGATGATCTTGAGACTTAACTCAATTACAAGGATTTATTGATGCTGGCAATAAAACATTGGTTAAAGCAGTGGCTCACAAAATCACGGTAGTAGCCTGATAGGTGGTTTCCACCAAAAACTTGTGGCAAGCAAGTAGATTCAGGGTTTCTTATGATAACCTGAGACCTCTAGATCTTTCACTTGCATTCTTTAGTCAGGAAATTAATTTTTTCTAAGATAACTGATATGTTAAACCAGAGTCATTCAAGTCTCCAGAATGGTAAGTGGAGTTTGGAAAACCCAACTAATAGAAATGCTTTCATGTAGAAATTTGAACCTAAGCCATCCAAAAAGTAAGTTGCACTCACAAGCTGGTTCCTTTCATGAATAAGGATATCCTCCATATGTAGAAAGAGTGACTTCCAGTGACCTGTGAGATCAGACTCTAATTTTGATAATTTGTTGCAGTTTCCTTGGCCATGAATTTCAGTCTCCTTCCCCCTGCAACTTTGTTGAACCAAGATGCTTGTTTCTTTCTGACTCCTTTTCAATACTAGGGAAAAGAATTAAACAATACCAATAAAGGAAACACTATCATAATGATGATAGAGGAAAAAAAAAATCAAACAAGCATAAGTTTGAGAGACAGCAGTCCATCAGCCTTAGCAGAAAAATTTACCAGCTATTCGACCCTTGATGTCCTGGTAATGGAGGTCCGCCAAAATATAAGCAGCTGATTGTCAAATCACAAAATAGGCATCCCTTTTTAGTACGATTAGCATACAAAATTAATTTTAAAATTGAGCAATCAAACAAGTTGCAAACACAACTTAAGAGCACTCACATTGGTGTATGCAAACACCAATGCAAACCAACTTTTACCTAATAATTAAATTCACTACATTGGTTTATGCAAATGCATTTTTTTCCATAACAGGCTACAGTAATTCTGCATGTTTGGAGAAAAACTATTCATCATCCATATATTATTTTATCATTTATTTCTCTCTCATCACCCTCACCATCCATATATTTGTTGAAGTTTAATTTTAAGACGGTACAATTGGTGTATATTTGTAGATCTTATGTAGTGGGTTTTGATTGCAAAATATATAACAAAAATTAATTTTACAAAAAAAATTAATAATAATAATAAATATTATTTTATTATTATTTTATCTTAAAGATTATGCCAATGTTAGAATTTTAAGCCTCGATTGTTTTCACAGATGAGATGAAAGTTGATAATTAAATAAAATATAGTTACAATATATTTTTTTAATATTATTTTTATTTTAAGATTTAAAAAAGTTGAATTATTTATTTTATTTTATGTAAGAATTTGAGAAAATTGTAATAATTAGATTAGATGAGATGAGATAAATTGAGAAGTTTTGAAAAAATAAACAAGTCCTTAATTGCAAGAACAGGATGAGTTTCCCTTGTTGAGAGGTTACCTTTCAAGCAAAATGAGCAACAGCAACCTTTGAGAATGTTGTCACCAGCATTTAAATTAGCACAATCATCACCCTTAAGTCCTGTGCATCTCTCCAATTCATGGAACTTAGAACTCTGTGATTTAGGCAATCTCGACCACTCAATAGACCTGTGGTTGCTTGAGGCCAATTTACCGACACCCAGATCAATCTCATCATTGTTGCAAACACGTGTGAATGATCCTTTGCATACGGTTTTGCATTGTATAACACCAGAACTGAGTCCTCCTTCCTCATCTTGACACTTCCCCCCAACCCCACGATGATCCTTCTTGCATGGTCCAGAGAATGTGGGCATGAAAACACTACATGCAGTACTATCCCTCGATGCATCACCAATCTCCATGACACTCTGCAGTAGACTGTCATCTTTACCAATAGGTACATTGCCATCAAACAAACTTGACGTCTCCTTACTTGCATTATGCAGGTTTGCGACACCAGATGCAATATTCTCCTGCGAAGAACCAAGTTCCCTGTGAGTGGAACGCGAATTCTTTTCACTAACATCTCTTGCAAACTTCGTTTCACATTTCTCTTTGACTAAATCCTCAACTCCGAAACACACTTGCTTAGTAAACTGTGAATCTCCATCTTCACTATGCATCTTTTTACCATACTCATCCCCAGATTTAAGTCCTGTATCACCCAGAACCAACGGAAACGCCCTTTTCCTATTAGTCACATCGGCTAGAGCCGGACGGTTTTTACCAAACCCATCTGCAAAAGTATCTCCACTCATCATGAAACTCGATCGTAAGCTCTATCCACCGAAAACCCACTTCTCCAACTGACAAAAATGAAGAAATTCCAATACTTTTGGCCCAAAATTCATGAACCCAGAATCTACTACACAACAAAAACAAGAACAGAAAAGCAGCATTATAATTAATTCTTAGAAAAATTCCCCAAAACCCAGAAGCACAAAATTAAAGTCCTAATCAGCCGTAGAGAAAACCCCGCACAAAATTAAAGTCCTAATCAGCCGTAGAGAAAACCCCATAAAATCTAAATATTAGGGACAAAAGAATGGATGAATTATGGAAATATTTAGTACCATAACTAACAAAAAATGCAAAATAATTAAGGGGTCGGAAGGTTGAAAAAAAAGAGTGGAAAGATACTGACCTTGAGGAGAGATTGGACGAGATTTGAGAAAGCTTTTGAATTGTTTGTATGGTACTTGAGGGGAAGCGAAACCCATTGAGAATATGCGTTTTGGTCACATACTATATATCTGATTTCACTCGTGTATGAGGATGCGATTATCATTATCACTAATTTTTTGAGGCGGGAGCCATTTTCGGACTCTGGCCCGCGTTTGAAGTTTGAATGCGAATGAGCGAGCCACTGCAAATTAATTATAAAAATGTTGCCGTTAAGTGTAAATATTGTATAAGATTCTGTTTGGATATTAAAGTGAGTTGAGTTGAGATGATAAAATATTGTTAGAATATTATTTTTTAATATTATTATTATTTTAAAATTTGAAAAAGTTGAATTGTTTATTATATTTTGTATTGGAATTTGAAAAAGTTATAATGATGAATTGAGATGAGTTGAGATGAGTTTGAGATTCAAACTCACCCTTAATTTTTATAAAAATAAAAATAAAATTTATTATTAAAAAATTATTATTTTTTAAGTAAATTTTATATTTATTTATTTTTTTAAAATAATTATACGAGACTTACACATTTACGATTATAATTATTATTTCTTCATTAATTATCTTTCCGCGTTAAGAACGCCAAGCTAGTTTATTGTCTCGCCGTCATCGAGGTTTAGTTTTTTTTCTTTTTGCGAAATGATATTCAATCGTGCACAAATAACATTTAAATTTTTTTTTAAAAAATAATAAAGACGAGAGCTACATTGAAAAATAATAATAATTTAATAATAAGAAACTTCATTTTTTTTTAAAAATAATTATATAGTATTTACACACTTAACATTACTTCTTTTTTTCTTGAAAAATTCTTAATGTAACCTGCATTTGCAACCGGCGTGTAATCGCCACATCATTTTAATGAAACGGTGTGTTTCATTTAAAGGGGTGATGAAAATCAGTAGTATCATGCAGGGTCTCTTCTCTAATTGAAACGGTGGGTGTCAATTAAATCAAAACACACCGTTTTGACTCTTCTCTCATTTGGATCCTTTTTTCCTTCCCCTTTCTTTCTCCGAATGTCCTTTCAAACCTTCCTTCTGCATGCCACTCTGTTAAAGCTAACAAAATTGTACATTTCTTCATAGCCAGCAGCCGACCACCCACCAAACTGTTCCCTCTCTCATTCTTAGTTTTGTGCTCTCTTTCATGCGTTTCTCTGCAATTAGGTCAGATCCCCATAACTAAAAAGCTGCCAAAAGTATTATTGTCATGTGAAGTTGTTTCTGAAGATGATGACCATGAGATGTTACCACGTTTTTAAATCTGATTGGCTGGCCACAACTCCCAACCTATATATAATACACAAATTGATATTCCAAACCCCAGAAAGACATACGAAATGCTCTTTAGAAATTGATTTGGGCATTTTTCTGTCACTCGAAATGCTCTGCAAAATGGGTTTGGACGACAAAAATAGGCACTTCTCAGTTTCACTCCTGAGTGAAGTGTTGCTGGGTTCAGTCTGATGCTTTCTTCTTCAATCGGTTTTCATTTTTCTTTTCATTTTCTATCAGGTGATGATGTGGTAAATTGTTACATCAGCCGGTTACACGGCGATTCCGCAGGGCGGCTGTACGTAGCACTGTTGTTTTTTCTTAGCACCTACTTTTGGGCCTTTACTTTTCTCGGACACTTTGATGTGATATGTATTTTCTTTCTCATTAGATTCCCACCATGGGCTTGAAGATAAAACCGAGGAATGTGGGACCCTAAAAGGTATGCATTAGATTTATAAAGAGAATCATAAAAGTGAAACAATTTTATAAAGAGATTTATAAAATTGATGATAAATTATATATCATCAATTTACAATTTTACTTTTACAAAATCGTTTCGTGAAACAAACATTTCTAACGTTAATTTCATCACTTGGCTAGATTAAACATCTTCGGATGAGATTTTACTCATGTTTCGGACATGTTTTATTGACAATTGATCTCGACTGCTAACTTGCAATAAGGAAAGAGGGTGACCCGGTGTGCCTAGTATATCTCTGATGTCTAAGTTAAATATATGGATGTTTTGCTTGGATAAGGGGTCTAGATATGTTACCTCGGGTTGTTGGCATTGGTCATTTACATTGGGGTGGAGTGTTGCTGATTAGGACAGTTTATTCTTTCCCAAAATCCTGGGGTCTTGATTGCCAAATTCTCGAGATATGAATGTAGAAGGAAAGGGTTGACATATCGAGGATAAATATCTAGAATATATTGTCGTTTCCTTAGGATAAATATCTTCTATCAGTGTTAGTTACTATAATAATCCTGTTGGGGGCGGTATTGTCCCGTGGTAACGAGTATACAATGTACCTGCAGGTTTCTTACCCGTCGGACCCATTACACGAGCCTCTTACTCTGTACCATTGAGCCCGTCCAATAAAGATTAAAGTGACTCTCCAATTACGCCGCAAATTCCTGCCACATTGGTGTGGCGGGAATTTAAAGAGTACGAACAGTTCTTGCATGTTGTGTCATTAATTTTGATTGGTCTTTCGTGCTTTTGTGCAATAGGGAGTTGTAACGGCCCTACGTCTGCACTTAGGCCTCGTTTTTTTTCACAAACATTCTCATCTCATTTTATTTAATCATTACAACATTCCCAAATTCTCAAATTCTTACACAAAATAAAATAAATAATACAACTTTTTTAAATCCCAAAGCAAAAATAATATTAAAAAATATATTGTAACAATATTTTATTCAACTTTCAACTTTTATTTTAACTCATCTTACCTCATATGCGAAAATAAACGAGACCTAGTCACATCAACAGATCGTGGGATTTGCACGTGATGACTGTGTTGTTAAACTGCTCGTATTCCTCCTTGGGCATTTCAATTGTTGCTCCCCTGGTTATAAGTAGCCCTATCTTCTTCCCCATTATCTATTTCGCTCTCGCGTATTCCTCTTCTCTATTGCCTGTACTTTTCAAACCCATTTTCTTTTCTCCAGAATCTCATGTTTGTCTCTATGGCTCGTCAAAGTACTTATTGCCATTCTTCTCGTGGATCTTTTCCTCTAGAGTCCTCCTATGCTCACGACGTGACCTATTATGAAGGTTACAACTGGTCATCGAGCTTGACTAAGGTTGACCTTCGAAAGCTGAGGGATTCGTATGGAATCCCAGACTCCTTGATTCTTGAGGTTCCTCCTCAAGGGCCCATCAATGTCAAGGGTTTTGCTGAGAAGGTGGGCCTCAACGGTCTTGTTTCCTTTCTCATGGGTTACAGCTTCCTTTCTATCATTTGATGCGAGACATTCTCGATTATTTAAAGTTGGCACTTGCCCAACTTCACTTAATGCCTAGAGAATCCTTATGTGTTGTTGTGTTGCGTGGAGCATGTCTAGAACCCGCCAGAGAGGTGTGTCCCGATTTGATTGTCTCTGAGTTCTTAGCTACCCACACGATCAAGGAGTTGGAAGGCAACATTTGCAGTTTTTTTCCTCGGTTAAGTCGTTTTTCAAGTTTGGCCCTTGTTTTTCTTTTTGGGCTTGGATCCTTACGTGTATGTGGATTTGGCAGGGCATGGACCAGTTGGCGGCCTAGATCGTTGATGAATAGTCTGACCTGGAAGATGAAACCCGGGATCCTGTTCCGGGTTCCAACCCAGATCAAACCCGAGCTAGAACTCGGGTTTAAAAACCCGGACCTATCCAGCCCGGATACAGGTTACAAACCAAGGTACCGGGTTTTAAACCTGGTACCTGGGTCTTTTTACGCTTCCTAAACGAAACCCCCTGAGTTTCTCTCTCTCTCTCTCTCTCTCTCTCTCTCTCTCTCTCTCTCTCTCTCTCTCTCTCTCTCTCTCTCTCTCTCTCTCTCTCTCTCTCTCTCTCTCGTTACGCTTGCCGCTTGCAAAAGTAGAAACCCTAAGTCTGTGCCTCCTCGCCGCGACCCCATTGCCACAACCATATCTCTGTCGCCGTCGACCTTTCCCTTAAGTCTCTACCTCCATCGTGACCTTGCGAGTCTCTCTCTCTCTCTCTCTCTCTCACTCACTCACACACACACACTCTCTCTCTCTCTCTCCATTGGATTTATGGGTTTGGCTTTCCAAGAGAGAAAAATATCGTTCTGCATATATATGATCTGGTAGCTCAAAGATAAAAATTGTTGTTCATAATCGTTAAACTAGGACTCGGCCTGATCTGGGTTTGGGTTGAAAATTACTTGAGTATCTTTTGTTGTCTAATGGATGATGCTTCCTCTTCTGCTCAAGTAGTGATGATTGATTTATATATTGTTGAGTTCATCGAACAGAATCATGTATAAGGAGTTTGTCAAATACTCGAGGCATATATGTTTATAGAACAATATATGTATAAAATATAAAGCACTTAGATTAAGAAATGATGCCATAAATTATTTTGAGAAAAATGTAGTTGAACACCATTAGCTGTCACAACATTTGTTTTGAGAAAAATGAAGCCAGTTAGGGTTGGGACATGGATATGGTGTATAGGGGTGCATCTCTTTAAGTTTTGAGATAGTGTTCATTTTTTCCTATATCTATAAAAATACTAAATATTTATCAATTGGTCTCTGGAGTCATCATTGTTATTACCTTTTCTGGGCTTAAGAATTCTCTATAGTTGATGAACTCTCAGTGGATAGGGTATGTTTCCACAGATTTTGTACTAGGTGTTTCATTTTTTACTAGGGGCTTGACATGTGATCTTGTTGGACTGTAATCTTTATATTGAGATGGGAGTCATTATTCTTGCTACATTCAGCAGTAGTTTGGATTCGAGTTGTGGCCTTGTGGGAGGATTAATTACTCCATAACGATGGTTTTTATAAATTATTGGATTGCATTTTTACTTAACATAAATTATTGGCTGGTTATTTATTTCATTTAAGCACAAACCATTTTTCTACCTAATTAGAACTTTCTTCATGCAATATAATTCTCAATATCCTTTATGTAAATAGGTGTATGCTGTTTGTGTTAGGTAGTCCACTACTATTCAATATGAAATTTCAGTAAAGAGAACCAAAAATCTAAATCTATTAAGACTAGAGTTCATTATGTTGAGTGTTAATCGTTAGAATAATCCAGATTATATTAGTGTTTGATTATTTATTATATTGTGTTTGGTATTTTCTATTACTCAATAACAAATAGAAGAAAATTCTGTGAGTTGTAACGTCAGTACAACCCAAGGGGTTGGTGGTGACCCATCATCTATTCCAGTGGATGTGGAGGAGCATGTGAGTCTTCCGACCCATTCATCCACATATACACAAAAGACTACCCATTCCATCCCACCTTTACCCAAGAAATTAAAAAAAAAAAAACACCTAGTAACTAATCGGTGGTTTGGGAACACTTTACTAAAGTGTAACCTATTGACCACGATAACCCAAAAGCTTAGTGCAATTATTGCGCTAAACTATACAGTTGCCACTACAAGAATGACACTTCATCTATGCTACATCACCTCCAGAATGCATGTGAAACTTCCCCTCTTAGACTTAAAGGAGTTGAAAAAAGTCAATCATCTAGTGTTAAGAGAGATGCAGAGGGAAGAGTGTGTAGCCCACAAGGTATAGTGAAGTATGATGCAGAAAAACTTAAGGTGTCAACCGCTAAGTTTTTTATTAGGTGTGAATTGGCTTTTAGGCTAGTGGAGCATGAAGGGTTTGTTGAGTTTGTGACTGATTTAGAGTCTCGATTTACTTTGTCATCCCGAATCACTTTAAAAAGTGATTGTATTAAGTTGTATAACGAAGAGAATATACAATTAAAGAAATTGTTGGATGGTCAAAAAATCTGTCTTACTAATGAAACCTGGACGTAATATGAACTACATGTGTATTACCGCACATTTTATTGATTGCAATTGGAGATTGCATAAAACAATACTTAAGTTTTGCCAAATTCCTGACCATAGGAGCCAAACTATTGGGAGGGTGTTAGACTTGAGATTGCATGAATGGGGTGTTGATAAAATTTTGACCATCACAGTTGACAATGCCTCCTCAAATGATGTTGTTGTTGATTACATGAGTAGGAGAATAAAAGACAATGATTGTACTATATTGGGTGGTGAATTTCTTCACATGCGGTGTGCTGCCCATATATTGAATCTTATTGTTATGGATGGCTTGAAGGATGTTTATGAATTTGTAACAATGATTAGGGATGCCATCAGGTATGTGAAATCTTCGCCGTCAAGATTTGCCAAGTTCAAAGTTTGTGAGGCAAAGGAAAAGATCATTGGGAGAATGATTTGTTTGGATGTTCCTACTAGATGGAACTCCACATATTTGATGTTGAGTACCGCTGAAAAACATAAACAAGCATTTGAACAATTTGTGAACCCCACTAGTGATGATTGGAAAAATGCAAGGATTTTTGTAGAGTTGCCGAAATTTTTTTATGATGTTACATTAAACATTTCTGGTTCTTTGTATGTGACTGCTAATATATATTTTGAGCAACTTTGCACAATTGAAGATGTATTAAATGATATGTGCTTGAGTAGTGATATTATCACTTGTACTATGTGCATAAATATGAGAAGTAAGTATGACAAGTATTGGGATAGCACAAATAGGTTCAACTTGATGATATATGTTGCTTTTGTGCTTGATCCACGATACTAAATGATGGCAATTAAGTTTTGGTTGCAAAAGTGCAAAGGGTGTGAGTTGGCGGATAAGATAGAGTATAAGGTTAAACTTCTTTTAGGCCGCTTGATTGAGTAGTATAACACATTTCGTGTGGCTAGTGGAGATAGTTCTAATGTGGCTCAAAGGAGGCCAAACACTACTAGTGGGGGGAGTTCTAATGAGTCAACACCGCCTCCGACTAAATTTAAGATCATGTTCACCAAATTCCTTGAGGAGTAGGGTGTTATGGAGTTTAGATCGGAGCTAGAGAGGTATTTGTCTGAGACATGTGTAAATGACTCGCTCAGTTTTGTTATCTTAGATTGGTGGAGAGTTAATGCCACAAATTATCCTGTCCTTGTTGGGGTAGCACATGATATGTTAGCCACCCCCATTTCCACTGTTGCCTCGGAGTCTGCATTCAGTACTAGAGGACGAATATTGGATCCTTTTAGGAGTTCATTGTCTCCAGAAACTGTCGAAACTCTCATTTGCACTCAAAATTGGTTAAGGACTAAACCTGTCGACATTCGAGAGTTAGAAGAATACGTACAGTCGATGGACCTTGAAGGTAAGTTTGAAACTTGAATTTGTTTTTTTTTTAATATCTATCTATCTCGTTTTATTATCTATGTAATTCATTTTTTAAATTTTTTTAGATGATCATCTAACTTCATCTTCAACAGAGGCTGATGTGAGTCTCTCTTCCCATTGATGCTGAAAAACATTTAGAGCAAGTACTTTCTTCTTGCATAATCAGCCAACTCTTTTACTTGTATGATCAACATATATGTGTGCATTAAAATATATATATGTGGGCTGCTGTCTTTTTAAGAGATATTGGTAGTGTATATGCCTGTTATTTTGATTGCTTGTATACATAATACATCACAAGTACTTGGTGTTTATTTAAAGACTTCACCTCAGGTAGTTATGGTTTCCTAGGACAAATTCAGTGCACATCTATTAGCAGAGCTTGATGATAAGTATATATAGAGTGTTGTTCTTGCATCTAAATGTGCTATTAACTTCAGTATGGAAAATCTGCATGTGTAGATGTTTCTCCAGCAACTATGTTCATGAATGTGCATTTCTACCTTCATTTGAAAGAAAATTGATGTCAATATATAAGCAAACTATGTTCATAGCAATTTATATTTTGTAATTAGTAAAATTTTTGTTTTTTCAGGTTCTCTAATTTCTTATGACGTGCAGATGCAATTAGTAAACACTTTAAGAACACAAAAGTAGCTGAATAGATGGCAGTTTCAAACTTTCAATTGAAGCATTTTGTAATTTTGCATTTTGTAATGTAATGTAATTTAATTTAACATTTTTAATGTTTTTTAGTATCATCTGTTTGTTTGACACATTATATGTGGTTGAAGTAAACTTTTCTTTGTACTTTTTAAAATGAATATGGGTCTGTATATTTACGGGTCATTTTTAGATTTGGTGATCTTGAATTACATCTTCTAGGTTTTTTTTATTAATGTGGAAGGGCTCGTGTTTATTCTTAGAATTTTGTATATTTCTTTGTGCTTCTTGACGTGTTTGTGGATGATGAATTAGATATCTGTGGTAATTTGACTTATATGTAGAAATAAAATCAGATTTAATGCTTTGTAGGCCATTTTTACAATTTTTTTTTTTTTACATAAGATTTATATGATAATTAATATTTATTATGGTTTATCGTTAGGGTAGACATCTTCAATGTAACATGTTTTGTTGTTAAAAAGGGGATGTTATCTCTTATGGATCTATTAATCCTTGTTACTTTTCTTGGTTAAACAATTGAGCATCTAATTTATGAATTCTATTTTTAACTTTTGAAATCAATGCTCAACTTCACAGCATTATTTTGTTTTCCTGAAAAAAATTAGATACTTTAGGCTTTATTAAAAAAAAAAAAAAAATCGGTTTGAAGCCGGAACCCGGATTTCCAGGTTGCTTAAACCCGGATTCATCTTGGTTTCGAACTGGGTCATAACCCGAGTGTACCCGGGCCGAAACCCAGCCCTGTTTTGAAGCCCGAGTTCCAAGCCGGGTATATCCGAAAATCCGGTCCAAAACCCGGTTGAACACTCTTAAGCTCATGTTTGCCTTCTAGGAGCAAAAGGAGGTCTCCCGCTTGGAGGCTGAGAAGGCTGAACTGAAGGTAGTCCTGGACCAAGCCGACTGATACATCCGATTGCTAGAAGTTGACCTGGCTAGTTTATGCAAAGATGCAATTGTCCTTGGCAAAGAGCTTGATCGAGTCAGGAGGAAAGCTGCTCGTACTCATTTGGAGCTAAGGGTGCTCCAAAACGAGCGGGCTTTGACGGTCCCGCCTCGGGAGGGAGTTGGAAAAGGCGAGGAAGCGATGTAGTGAGCTAACTGAGGTTACGGTGAATGCTATTGAGGCGTGTCAACGCCTAGCGCTCGACCTAGATCAAAAGAGGGGAAAGTTGGGGGAGTTGTCCAACCGGCATGCGACGATAAGGAGAGACCGCGACATGATGGACTAGAGGTAGAGCGAACTGATGGACTCGATGCTTCGAATCGATAGGAGGGTTAAAGCTTGTGATAAGCATATTGAAGAGTTCAAGCTAACTAGTTTTGGTGAGGAGGTAGCTCACCTTTCCCCTCAACTCTTAACAGCCAAGTTGGTTCACAACAGAGGTTGAGGGCCTTCTTACTGGTGAACCCTTAGATCGACTTGAGGACGCTGAACCTCGAGCCTTTCCAGCCTGACCAGGCCTCTTGCCTATATGTCGACTCTCTTGGGCGGGACACAATGCCTGATTGGTTCCCAGCCCTAACCCCTCCAACACCTCCAGCTCCTCCCACTTGAGCTAATTGCCTTTCCTTTTGATTGTGATCCTTTTTGTTTGTAGTTTTTTTCCTTGGTTGTACTAGCCAACTTTGTATAGGACTGATGCTTTGAGTAAATGGACATTTTTCCTTATGTTAATTAATTGCAATAATTGCCTCTTGTCGTTTTGTTTTGTATGCTCTGTGTTTCATTCACTCGACATTTTTAACACATTTATGGGAGCTGCTATGGCAATGGTCGCATAGTCAAATGACTTGCACACGCTATTATCCATTTACAATGAGTCTGAGGACTCGACATTAGTGGTTAAGGGTCGCGCAGTCTGTGCGCCCTGTTATCGATCCAAAGCAAGTATGAGGACTCAATATTGGTGGGTGAGGGTCACGCAATCTGAGGACTTGCGTGCCCTATTGTTCATCCACAGTGAGTCTAAGGACTCGACATTAGTGGGCGAGACCTGTTATCCATCTATGAGTCTGAAGAGTCAACATTAGTGGTCAAGGGTCGCGCAGTCTGAGGACTTGCACGCCCTATTATTCATACACAGCGAGTCTGAGGACTCGACATTAGTGGTCGAGGGTCGTGCAGTCTAAGGACTTGGACACCCTATTATTCATCCATAGCAAATCTGAAGACTTGGCATTAGTGGTCGAGGGTCGGCAATATGAGGACTTGTGCACCCTATTGTTCATCCATAATGAGTCTAAGGACTCAACATTAATGGGCAAGAGTCGCGCAGTATGAGGATTTGCACGCCCTTTTGTTCATCCACAGCGAGTTTGAGGACTTGACTTTAGTGGGCAAGGGTCTCGTAATTCTAAGGACATTGCAAATCCCACAGACGATGCCACTATTTCATACGTGTTTCACTACCAACTAATCTCGACCGCTAACTTGCAACAAGGAAAGAGGGTGGCCTAGTGTGCCTGGTACACCTCTGATACATTAGAGATATGGGTGTATTGCTTGGCAATAAGGAGTTTGGATATGTTACATCGGACTGCTGGCTTTGGTCCTTCTATATAGGGGTGAGTGCTGCTGATAAAGACAGTTTAATCTTTCCCCAAATCTCTGGATTTTGATCGCCAAATTCTCGGAATACGATTGTAGAAGAAAATGGTTGACATATCGACAATAAATATCTCGCCGTTTCCTTGGGAGTAAATATCTTCTATTAGTATTATTTACCATAATAATTTTGTTGGGGGCGGTATGATCCCACGATAACGAGCATATAGTGTACCTGCATGTTTATAATCCGTTGGGCTCATTACACGGGCCTCTTACTCTGCATTGGGCCCGTCCAATAGAGATTAAAGTGACTCTGCAACTCAAATATGGCAAACGTAATGATTGGATTCTATAAAATCTCAGAAACATATTTATTATTTGCACACAAACTACCCAGTCAAAGACTCAAAAGTATTGAAACAACACGCATGTAACTTACACGCAGCAAATTTTATTCTACAACCCGTTGGAATAAACTCCGTGGAAGCGAGAGATCTGAACCCCTGTAAATTTGGGTTTGAGCTTCCCAAAATCTAGCCAAACTAGCATTCTCACACCACAGCCCCAAAGTATCTGTTCCCAATTGCACTTTGCTACTTTATGAAATTTACAAGTAACTCTGATAATCACATAAACTTTATGTTCTGGTTGGTCCACATTTCAAGTAACTAATTCGGGCTTCTTCATTTTGCTGCCTGATACCTTCATACATTTTCAATGAAGCCTCCGAAAAATTTTTCAGCCGATCAAGAATCTTTGTCAAACTTGTTTGTATGCAGAACAAGTTGGAAGAAGCATCATCGTCCTCATTTTCTTTACTTTCTGCTTCTCCATTTTCTGGATCAGCAGGCTTCTGTTTCTTCTGCAGTTGTTCAGCATGTTCGGTGATCAACTGGCACACATCCAATGAAAATGATTTGATGGCATTACTAAGTTCATCCGATGGCAAATCTTTAAGCCCAGCCGACCAATCCCGGCATAGAACAAATATGGGTGGGAACAGAACTCGACGAGGGGATAACGGCCTTCTGCTCTTGGAAGGTTCTCGGGGTAGGATGCAGATTTGCAGCCAACCATTTATAGCTTCCACATATGATGTGAGACTGTTGATCCAATTAGCAAAACTTAAGCCAAAGCATTCAGTCTCATATTGGAGTTGAGATATCATCTGCCCGTGGGTAGTTCCTTGGGGAGTTCTTGCTGAAGTCCTAGAATGGTATGCCAATGAGATGGTAATGTACTGTGCATGATGGCATTCGAGCATGGCTTTCCACATTCTGGTCAATCTACATAGGCTCAAAGGTAATATATAATTAATCCAGATTCAGATCCTGACAGTCTAAGAACATCAAAACAATGGCACAAGGTTCAATATACAATTTCTAGGAAATAAATGGAAGATAGGGGAAAAAAGAGTATTTACCCCTGGATCAACTCTACCAATTGGGGTTGTAACTCTTCATCCCTGATTTTCTCAATTCGCTTGGATATTAAATCAACAGAATGAATTGCCACTCTTATTTGTGAGTGAAGATCCTTTACAACTGCCCGGGTTTTGTCAATCACTGAAGTGCTACAATCCTTTGCAAATTGCTGCCTAAGCTGGTTACACCTCCGCTCGTACTCCTTCCTGATAGATTCACTGGCCTACCAAGAATCCAAAGGTGAAAATTTCAGTGAACAAGGAGTTGCAACTTTATATGCCGGCTAAGTTTAAAAAGGGGATCTTTTTTTGGGGGGTCAGTATGATTTGCATTGATCAAAATCTATAACTCTACATAACAGGAGCATTGATACGAGACACAAAAATTTGACAGCAAGGTCTACAGTATCAGCAAATGCAGGGAGTACATAAACCTACATCACAACTAGAACCTAACACAGGTTTATGAATACAACTCACTCCATTTAGACAGCTAAGAGAAAGACCAGGTAATAGCATATCATTTCCAGTAAATGTTTCAAAACAGCTAGAAGAATGCCACCCAAAAAAGCACTTCCTAAAACGATCCATGCCTAACTAACCCAAACAGAAGCACCAAACCACATCCTCGGAAAAATGCAGCAGCCACTAGGGAAGGAGAAGGACAAAAGGTACAAAAAGAAGTACCAAGCCAAGAATCCCAGCATAAACAAAAAAAAAAAAAAAAAGACATATACTCTCATCTGCATCTGTTGATACATTGACCTTGCAGCCAGCTCACAACAGAGTCCAGACACATTAGAAAAGAATGTTTTCAGAAAGATCCCAAATCAATAAGTCACATACCCATCCAGCTGCTGAGTTAGATAGCGATGGTTTCTTGGTATCTCTAAACTCCAGCTGATGAGTACTCTTCAAGTAGATACACTCTCAAATATATAAACATTAAAAGATGGGGAAGAAAGTGCTGTTAATTTGATTCTGGAAGTGTAAACTTTGTAATGGTAAGGTAAAAAAAATCCCCTCATTGCCCATTCCATTCCCTAGAACAAGAGGCCAATCAATAGGCAGAATTTTTAAAGGGTTTTATACACATAACCCACTCAATCGACCACCCAATGTTCAATCATCCCCTCCAATTTATCAATTTTGGCAATCAAGCCCTCAAACTACCAAAAAACCATGATGCTCTCCTCTTTCCACTTGAAAAGACAAAAATTAACCTTAAAAACTCAAAATACAAACACCCCAATTAAATTAAAGAAAAAAAAAACCAAAAACAAGTACATTTAACATTTTTTGTCCATGCAAAAAAGGTGGCACCTGAATCATGAAAGAACAATCATATATTTGAAATATTATTCCATGAAGCATCTTTTAAATATAACAGGTTATCAGACTTGTATTTACAGCACATAAAAGTATATCTTACAAGAATTAGGATGCCATAATACACTAGAATATGTACACGTTTCATAAAGTAAATAACATACGATCCAAAACAAGATACCATAATGCAGTTAAAATCTGAAATCAACATAAAGCCAATCGCTTTTAAAAGGACTCGTAAGATGCTATCTTTGATAGAGCTCCCAAACACGATTCATATTAAGAGCATATTTATGTCCTGAGTCATGAAGTTGTGATCAGTTTAGTATTGAGAATGCTCCATGATAAATAACACCAGATCCCATATAATGAGTTGAGATGTGATAAGATGAGATGAGAGTTAAAAGTTGAATAAAATGTCGTTAGAATATAGTTTTTTAATATTATTTTGGTTTTGAGATTTGAAAAAGTTGAATTATTTATTATATTTTATTTGAAAGTTTGGGAAAGTTATAATGATTAGATGAGATGAGACGAGACGAGTTAAGATCAACTCATTATCCAAACAAGACTTAAGAGATCAAGAAGATGTTTTAGCTCCAACTACATACCTTTACTTCGTCATAAATTTTTCTCTCCCATGCATACAGTCGGTCTAGGGTAGATGAATGACTTCCCGCAATCATGCAGAACTCTTCACCAAAATCACTTATGCTGTCATCGGTATCTTCTTTAGATGCTGTGCCAAGAGGATTCCTAGACGAGGATGACCTTGAAGATGTTGTCCGCTTCCATGTAATAACCTTAGTTACATTTTGTGAAGGTTCTACACAAACACAGAAAACCAATATTAAGGCAAGGGTGTGCAGGAAATGTTGAAAGTGTCCCCTGACAAAAGTTGTACTTCATTAAGCCTGAGATTTGAAAGGTGTTCTCTCAGTTGGCTGTACATTATGCAGATGATAGCCTTATTAATTGAAACTCGTAAATTCCTAAGCAAAGCAAAAATATATTGAAACATAATATTAACTAAAGCAGTCTCTCATTGTTTTGTTTTATTAGATACAGCTTTCTACATCTTTTAAATATGGCTACTATACCCAGATTTTTCCAAGGTTCAATGCAACCGATCATTGGTGCTACGTGAAAAGCTAGAAATTACCATGGGTAACAAATGCAGGTTTGCAATGGCAGCAAACAAGCTGGAAAGCTCCCAAAGCCAAGGCAGATGATTTCCCTACAAGAATTGAGTTATTATTAGAAGCTAGCAGAAAAAATTCAATAACAAATAACTTACAAATAAAGTCAAGTAAATATTTATATTTAAGCCAGCATAAGTATAAAGGGAATTTGCATTACATGATAAATAATTAGAAAGCAATTCAGTAGATCGAGTGATAAACACAATTCTCTAATAAAATGGCTACCTTTCACTTAATTAAAAAAATAAAACAAAAACCACAATGACTACCTTTCATCTCAGAAAATCCAACCCCGATTTTGTTTGCCTCTAGCATCCTGGAGACCTCCCTACCGGATTCAGAAGCTCGGAAGAAGCGATGCTCTATATCCTTTATGCTCAAAAGAAAATCTTTAGCTCTGTGAGTAATGAACTCTGAAGGGTCCTCTCTTTCTGCACATAATTCTTTCTCCGCCATTGTTTTCTCCCTCTTTGAACTGGACTTTTCTAGAGCAGAAGAATCAGGTAACCTATTAACATTATTAGGTCCCGATCCTAGCCGATTCACTTTACCATCAATCGTTTGTTGAGAACCTTCAACTCCTCTTGAAGTAATTAAATGAGCGTAATCATTACGCTCAACTGATGCACAATTTGTATCATATCGAATAGCTAAATTACCAGGAATTTCACCAACATTTAGCTCTGATTTGGGCCTAAACGTTCCTTCGTGACGTTCATCAGTCCCACCTAAATCAACTTTGCTTTTGAACTGTCTCCATCCACTCATATCATCTAACTCCACATCCAACCCACTCTGGCCCACAAACCTAAAGCTCTCACTATCATCAATGGGGTCAAAGAAATCCCAAGAACCTGACTCCAGAGGAGGTGGAGGGGGTGGTGGCATTGGAAATGCCATTGATTCCTCATCCACATAACTATCACCACCATTCGGATTGACCACAAAAGTCAGAGCACCACTACCCCTTGACCTCATATAACTTAAAGCCGCCACAGGTGGCGAAATTGGGCTCTCATTGTGCAATGGTGAGTCCGAGACTTCGGCAACATGTGATGGAGAAGGAGATGGGTAAGACGAATGCGATGGGGTCTTATCCGAGGTCAGTAATGATGGTTCTATCAAGACCTCTGCCTCAGCATACTGCCGAAGAGCAATGCCAATGTTTCTGAGGGATTGGAGGTAAGATAGATGAGCAGCTGCAAGGGAGTACCTTGAATCAATGGCCTGCTTGATGAGTCTCCTCCGTTCTGTACAGAGACGGAGAGCTTCACTTTTCTTAGTTTTGGAGTTCGTACAACCCATTTTCACCACAAGTTTGAGGCGAGGTCAAAACAATATATCCGATTTTTCAGAGTCCAAACATAACCTCCAGCAAAAACACACATCAATAAAATCACAGTGAGCCTAAAGATTCAACCTTACGGTGAAAATTTGACAAACCCCATTTCAAGAGCCTTCACAGAGAATCTCTCAATAATATAAATCCCACTTGAACCAGACCTTGTACAAAATTAAGAATTCAGACACCCATAATATTTTCCGGGTAAACAAACACTCGAAAAAAAATCCACTTAAACGCCTAAGCAGCCAACTCTCTGGTGAGATTGTACAACTCACTTCATTAATCAAAGTAACAAACCTTAATGTGCAAGCCTCCAAAGTGAAATATAAAAAACACCAAAAACTCACTTCAACAGGACTTAAAAATCAAAGAGTCCTTATTTCCACGAACCCTGATCATGTGGTCTTGATCAGAGGAAAACAGAGCAACCTTTTCCGCGAGAAACCCACTTAACGATAAAGCTTGGCTCAGAGAAAAGGGAAAGACACAGATGATAAAAATGAGAGCAAATCGTAGGACCTCCTTTCACACTCTGCTCAGAGACCGAAACAGAGGACTGGTTGTTTTCATGAAAGACAGTGAAGCAGAGCACGCAAGAGATGTAGTAGGGGAGAGGATAATAAAATCGAAGCCATCATCCGAAACTCGAACATACTGAAAGGGATTAATTGAAGAACATGAGCGTATCCGCTTCCACTTGGCGGCAATGGTTCCGAGATTTTGCAAAGAAGCGTAAGATGATAAAAGATGTAGTACCAAGGAAAACCAGACGTGGAAAGCAGTGAGAGCGATGAAGGAATCTGCTACAGCTACAGTTAAGACTACACGGAAGGAGCCTCGATATGTGTGTCTAAATGGGAACAATTATTTCATTGCAGTTCATTTATAACAAAAAATTAATGAAATTGCGGAGTAGAAAGAAAGAGGAACTGCTCGAATTTTTTTCTCTTTCTTAAAACGATTTTTTATCGTTTTTCTTTGTCTAAAAACCGACTCTGGTGGGTTACAGGGCAGAGAGGGAGGTTGTAGGAGCATTAAAAACCGAAGAGAAAATACTTTGCTTTATACAGAGAGCACACAGTGACAGAGTGAGAGTTGTCTGGCAAAAATGACTGTTGTTATTGGAAAGGGAGTGTTTGGCCGACATGTTTGCCCGCGTGTTTTCCCGAGGGAGTCTGTAACGGCTCCTTAAAACCCGCTTCGTTTTTGGAGGGGGATTGAGTTCCTACTTCTCTTTCCGCACCCAAAAGAAGGAAAGTAAAAAGTATCATCAAATCATCAAATTACCTTTATAACACTAATTTGCTGTGGTATTGGTAGCAGGTAGGGTTGAAAATCGATGAGCTCGGCGCGATTTTGGTGTCAAATTGATGCCGAACCAATGTCTGCTATGAGATGAAAAAATCGGCCGAAACCGATCGATTAGAGGAGAGAAAACAGATATTATCGATCTCGGCGCGGTGTGGTTCGGTTTCTCGGTCTGCAGTCGGCGTCTTTGTCACGGAGAAGAGATGTGCCGCCGTTTACCATGAGAGAGTAGAAGAGAGTTGCAGGTGAAATAGAGGAAGGAAGAAGACGCGGGGAAGAAGAAGAAGAGGGGCGAGGGGCAATTAAATCCATTTTGAAACAACGCCGTTTGGGTTTTAAGCCAAACAGCGCCCTTCCATATGTTTTTTTTTTAAAGTTCCAAAGAAAAAACGACGCCGTTTCACTTATTTAAGTGAAACGGCGTCGTTTTATATAAGAAATATATTTTAAAAATATATATATAAGACGTCGGCCGGTTCATCAGTTTAGACCGGGATTGAACCGCAGACCGAACCGGCCGACAACGATTTCCTTAATTTCCTACTGCCGGCCGACCGGTTCTCTGTCAGTTTCGGCCGGTTCTTGAATCCGGCAGTCGGTCTGAGTCGGCGGCGGTCGGTCCGGCCGGTTTGTGTACAGCCCTAGTAGCAGGGGTGTAAAAAACAATTGGTGAACTGTAAATCGGACTGTTTCAGATTGAATCGGTGGATTTGGTCCCATGTTGAATTTAGTTTCGTACGATATTAATTTTATTTTTTTTAAAATCGGTCAAAATTTGTCCGATTTTGATTTTTTTTTCTAAAACCGAATCAGACCGATTTATATATATTATAATTTTTTATATTGTATATAATTTTTATATATAATATATGATTATATATAAAATAATTTTGTATTATATGATAAATTACTAATTAATATAATATTAAATTTTAAAATCTTATATCACTATAATCTATTGTATTAATAATTATATTAATACTATATAATGCGTATTAATAGTTATACTAACACTATATCACTATATATTATAATATACTATAATATATCATTATAATATATTACTATAATCCATAATATAATATATCATTATGGTCTATAATACAATTATAATATATATTATAATATACTGCAATATATTATCATTATAGTATTATATACTATAATATACTATTATATATATATATTATATAATATGGTATATAATATGGTATATAGTATATTAAATTGAAAAATCGGATCAAAACCTATAAAGTCGGAAGTACCGGTTTAGGGGTTAACCGGTGCGAAATTGATTCTTGAAAATGTAAAATCGGTGCATACCAGTTCGATTTTAAATTTTGTCAAAAATCGAACCGATTACACCCCAATGAGAAGTGGTGTGGGGAGGTAAAATATTTAGTAGTGTGAGGAGGTAAAATATCTAATCACACTACTAGTAATGAGGAGTGGTGTGAGGAGGAAAAATATTTAGTAGTGTGAGGAGGTATTACACCCCGATTACACCGATTACACCGACAGTCTATTGTACGATTTTCACGCATCAACAAGTAGAGTGGTAGTGCAACGCCACCAATGAGACCAACCCACAATTTTATTCTTCTATACAAGGTTATATAAAAATTCCGGATTTCAATTCCATTCCAATTTCTACTCGTATGGATATGAATCCTCTAAAGTAACTGAGTATTCTGCTCTTTGGTGTATTTTGCTGCTGTATTTATTATAAAGTTTTGATGAGCTCTGATTAGATATTCAAGTGTGATGAATGTTAATCAGATCTTAATGCAGCAGCATGGGAGGGAAGCTATAAATTATAAAAAAAACTGAAAAAGCGGGCATTTAAAGGGAACAGAAAAGGGCATGGAATCTAGGTGAACAGAACACCAGTATGTTGACATGTATTGTTTATTAAGGAGAGAGATCTGGACCATCTGTTTTTAATTTAGCGGTGGAAGTTTTATCAACGGTTTAACAAACATGTCGAGCTCTGGAATGGAAAAAGAAATAGAAAAATGAGATCTGAGCTGCCCATCAAATACTTATACTTTTGCTTGTCATTCCAGTCCTTATCCATAAAAAAAATAAAGAAAAAATGGGGAAAAGCACACTAATCAGGATTTACCCATTTAAACTCTTAATCATATCCTCGAAATATCAAGGATACCAAATTGGTCTTTCTTGTATCTTTGGCAGTGTTAAGACTAGAGAATGGGAATCATTATAGTAGCTTTGCCAACCAACCTTTCGTTTTCCTTGTTTTCTTTAGGGTCACAAACCTTTACTTTCATCCCTCCAATGGTTTTGCAAGCTTTACATCGTGCCTCGTTTCTCTGTTTTTTTTTTTTTTTTTTCCTTTTCTTTTTGTTTCTTCTTACTTTTTACGATGTGTTCTGATAGATAGAAATGATGGCATACTTTTGATTCGCGGACATTATTCTATTGCTTGATCAAAGGCTACGTGGATTTCTAGATGGTATTGGTATTGAAAAACTTGTAAAAGTTGGACGACATGCAATCAGAAAAAACAGGGGTGACAACCACATGCACATTATAGGACAAATGTTTACTACAACCGAGGATAAAAAGGAAACAATTACGTACCTTTGGCTTGAGAAATTAAGCTGAAAATCTATCTCTCTCTCTCCCCTACATTTGTAGTTTCACGAAGTTTAAAGCTTAAAATCTTTTTATTTCTAGATTTCAAAAATTGTAATAGAAATCCTGCATTCAGCTACCATAATACCGATAAATTTCCTTTGAAAAAAAAAATATAAATATATAAATAAACAGGAGAGTACATTTCACAAATTCAGAAAGTGAAGAGGCTCTTTTGATTAATATATTGTCTTGACACCTTCAAAAACCATGCAAGTCAAAGTCAGGGACCCAGAACCTGTGCTGTACTCAGCTAGGCTCTTGTTTTTTCTGGTCGAGCTTGCGCTAGCTTCCGAACCCACTACAATTTGGCATAATGCACATAATATTCTTGAATATATTTTAGTTTTGGATCATATTTCTTTTCTAGTTATGAATTTCTCTTTGGTCCAAAAACAATTTGGCTTACGGTATCCATTAATGTTAACCCGCTTGATTATTTATACTGCATCTGACTTAAAACATACTTTCTAATCCAAGATGATAATTTCAAGTTGATGATTCGATTGAAGCATGGCATCACTATGAAAGTAATTTGCTCAATGTGGTGCCTCAGGCCATGCGCAAGAAGTGGAAGTTTGAAGAAAACTCAATCAAGTGGTACTTTTTTGTTCTTCCTACGTCTTGATAATTACAGTCTCTGTTTTGGGTCAGAAACTCATCAATTCTGATGAAAGTGCATCGCCACAACAATGTTGCAGGTTAGCTAGTATTGACTGGGATAATCATGACTCAAGATTCTTTCTTTCAGCCTTCAGACATGGACAAAAAGAGAGAAGTACGTCAGAATTACATATCGAACTGATGAAACATTAGCTTGAGCTGTCCTCAGGGAGTCACGAGTCAGTCCGGGAGGAACGGAGATGCCTTTTGACTTGCTCGTGTCACACGTCTAATCTGCCGGGGCTCTGAAAATATATAGTCAATCTTTCTGTAGAGCGTAATGTAGATACAGTAGTGTGTTTTTGTAAGCAGTCCCACTACATTCAAGAGACTTTGTGCAGAAGAGCTGTGCAGGGATACCATGTCAGCAAGTATTAAAAAAAGGAAAAAATCAAATAGAAAATAGAAAAAGCATACATACGGAAATTGCAATAAAGATGAAAAAGAAACAAAGAGGAGGGAAATTTCGAAACTGCAGTTCTCTATCGCTGTGATCCATCTCCTGTTCAAAGCGATTTTTCGATGGCAATACACTACATACCCTTCTTCACATGTACATCTGATTCTTCAGCACAACCTGAATTTCCCTCTGCAGATTCAGGCAAAGCTCATGCAGGCCTTGATGGCAGCATCCATATCACTATCACATTCTTGCAATGCTCTCTCAAGAATCTGAAAGGAAAAATCCATTACTATAACTCGTGCATTCCAAGGTAAAAAATGATCTCTAGCGTTATACAGAACGACCTTGATGACATGGCCGAGTTAGAGACTACTCAAATTAAATATATTTATGAAAATTCCCTCAAACTTCTCGACCAAAAAATTCAAAAACTCGTCATGCAATTTCAAATTACATTTAAATATTGAACTGAGTTGAATTGAGTTAAGTTGAAATTATAAAATATTGTTAGAATATTATTTTTTAATATTATTATTATTTTAGGATTTAAAAATATTGAATTGTTTATTATATTTTATATTGTAATTTGAAAAAATTGTAATAATCAGTTGAGATGAGTTGAGAATCCAAACGTACCGTCAAAAAACTTGAGGGATTTTTCATAAATATCATACACGAATCATCATAACCATTCCATCGAAAACAAATTCCCACAATAAATTACACAAAAATTAATGAAAAAATTAGTTGGTGTTGAGTCCCTGCCCAAGCAAGCAGTCATTGTTGACTGCTTGCTGCTTAACCCCTAACGCCCAACTCTCAACTGTCCATTGAATGCAACAATAAATGCATCCATACGTAAAACAATGCATCTATAAATTGAGGCTTCTGGCGAGAGTCTCAGATACACCCAAAGAGAAAAGAAAAGAGAGCGAGCCGAGAGAGCTCTGAGAGAAAAGAAGAGAGTTGAGTTGAGTGGAGTGTGATCCTCCTCCTCTGTAATATTTTCTTGTGTTCCACTATTTATTAGTGAAGCTCTTTTCTGTGGATGTAGGCAGTTGCCGAACTACGTTAAATTTTTGGTGTCACTGAGTGCATGAGTGTACTCTTTTATTACCGCTTTTATCCCTTCCACTGTGTTGATTTCCCCAACAAGTGCTATCAGAGCGTTTGTTGGAAGAAATTTTTACAGAAAACTCGGTTTTAGTGTGTAGCTCAGTTTTCAAATTTGAGCATACCACTGTGTTCGTCTCATCCAGACAAGAAAAGCGGTGGAAACCAGAGGCCAAACGGAGGCCGCACGCTCCCCCACGCGCCGTCTGAAGATCGGAGAGTGAGACCCATTCTCGACACGCGTCACACGCGCCAAGGGGAGTATAGAGCGCATGAGTACCACGCTCAGCCACGCACCACACGCGCTCCAGAGAAGCCATTGCGCGTGAAGTTCACGCGCCTGACGTGCCCCTGACTCCATAAAGCGCGTGAGGTACACGCGCCTACGCGTTCCACGCGCAGCAGAGGAGTTTCAGCGCGTGAGTTACACGCACCTACGCGTTTTGTTCGCGCCACGCACTGCACGCGCAACAGAGTTCCTCTTTTGGTTCTTTTGCTCATTCCTTGTGCTATCTGAGTCTGATTTTGACGAAACAAGACTCGTTTCCAACAAAATCAGACGTTTCGGACACAACGGTGTTGTCCGTTTTGTGATATTCCACCTCAAAGATCCTGTACTTGTATTTTGTATTTAGAACAGTCTAAATCCATGGAGGATTCAGCATCAGGCGCCATGATAAAGCTGACTGCCTCAAACTATAGTCTTTGGAGACCTCGAATGGAGGATCTCTTGAACTGTAAAGATCTGTTTGACCCTTTGGAAGATGAAGGGAAGAAGCCAGATGAAGTTACGGATCAAGTGTGGAGAAAGATGCACAAGAAGACTATTGGTCAGATCAGGCAATGGATTGACCATAGTGTTTTTCACCACGTGGCCCAGGAGACGGATGCATATAACCTCTGGAAAAAGTTAGAGGATATGTATCAGGCTAAAACTGCTCGAAACAAGGCCCTCTTGATGAGACGGCTTGTTAACTTGAAGTTGAAAAGCGATACCTCTGTTGCCGAGCATACTAGCGAGTTTCAAAACCTAGTTAACCAGCTCGGGTCCGTCAACCTGAATCTTGGCGATGAAGAACAAGCCCTGCTACTTCTCAGTTCATTACCAGACAGTTGGGAGACGCTGGTGGTCTCCCTAAGTAACTCTACTCCAGATGGCAAACTTACCATGACGATGGTTAAGGATGCCCTATTTAATGAGGAGGCCAGACGAAAAGAGACAAGCATGAATCAAACTCATGCCCTTGTCACCGAGAGTAGAGAAAGGCCTCAAGGTAATGATAGAGGGAGAAGTGGAGGCAGAAACAGAGGGAAGCCTCAACCACGTGGAAGGTCCAGCAGCAGCAGGAACCAGCAGACGGGTAACATAAAATGTTACCATTGTGGCAAAGAAGGCCATATGAGGAAACACTGCCACAAGTTTTTAAGGGAGCAAGGTCAAAGCAGTAAGCTGAAGAAAGAAGATGGTGAAACCCTTGTCACTCTTTCTGGAGATGTGGCAATACTCTCCACTAGTGACGAGACGTGTCTGCACATTGCAAGCCATGATGTTGAGTGGGTGGTAGACACAGCAGCATCATACCACGCCACTTCCCATAGTGAATTTTTCACTACGTACAAAACAGGAGACTTTGGTACGGTAAGGATGGGGAATGCCAGTTCCTCGAAGATCGTGGGAGTTGGCGAAGTGCAGATAAAAACCAACGTTGGTTGCACCATGGTGTTGAAAGATGTTCGACACATTCCTGACCTTCGGCTCAACCTGATTTCCGGGACAGCCCTTGATCGACAGGGCTATGACAGCTACTTCAGCAAAGGCACTTGGAAGCTGTCACAAGGTGCCATGGTTGTCGCCCGAGGACATATTTGCGGTACGTTGTACAAGACCCATGTGAAGATCGGTTCTGATAGCCTCAATGCAGTGGAAGACGAGGCATCACCGAATCTGTGGCACAAGAGACTCGGACACATGGGTGAGAAAGGGTTGGATACGCTTGCGAAGAAGGCACTCATCAAAGTTGCCAAAGGAACAGCGTTAAACCCTTGTGAGTACTGTTTGTTTGGCAAACAATGCAGAGTCTCGTTTAAATCCTCTACGAAGAGAAGATCAGAGTTGTTGAGTCTGGTACACTCTGATGTATGTGGTCCCATGGAAGAAGAGTCATTGGGAGGTAACAGATATTTCGTGACATTCATTGATGATGCTTCACGAAAAGTCTGGGTATATGTTTTGAAGTCAAAGGATCAGGTCTTCGAGCACTTCAAGAATTTCCACACCCTAGTGGAAAGAGAGACGGGAAAGAAGTTGAAGTGCCTGCGAACGGACAATGGAGGAGAATATGTCTCCAAAAGGTTCGCTGCATACTGCGCTGATCGCGGTATTCGACATGAGAAGACGGTCCCATATACCCCTCAGCACAATGGTGTAGCCGAAAGAATGAACCGGACCATCATTGAAAGAACAAGATGCATGCTCAGTATGGCCAAGTTACCAAAGCCATTCTGGGGTGAAGCTGTTCTAGCTGCCTGTTACCTGATCAACAGATCACCTTCTGCACCACTGGAATTTGAAATTCCTGAGAAGGTTTGGTCTGGAAAAGATGTTTCTTACTCTCACCTGAGAGTGTTTGGGTGCAAAGCCTTTGCACACGTATCCAAGGAGCTGAGACAGAAGCTCGATGTTAAGTCAACTCCATGTATCTTTGTTGGATATGGAGATGAAGAATTCGGATACAAGTTATGGGATCCAGTGACAAAGAGAATTGTCAGAAGTAGGGACGTTGTGTTCCATGAAAACCAGAACATAGGAACTGAAGCTTCATCAAGAGAGCTTAGTTCCGATACTACAAATCCTGCACCATTACAGTCCGCCACAGATAATGAGGAAATGCAGGATCGAGATCCAGAAGCAGAAGAAGAAGCTCAGGGTGTCGAGCAGGGGGAGCAAGAATCCTCTCCACCAGCAGCTGGTGTACCACCACAAGGGTTAGATGGTGACGAACCTCATTTGGTTGATGAACCAAGAAGATCGGCAAGAGGCCGCCTACTGATTCCGTCGAGGAGATATCCGGAATCAGACTATATTCTGCTTACTGATGAGGGGGAGCCAGAGAGTTTCCAGGAAGTTCAAACTCATGCTGATAGAAGCCTATGGGTGCAGGCAATGCAAGAAGAGATGAGTTCTTTGCAGAAAAATCAGACCTATGAGTTAGTGAAACTTCCTGAAGGAAAGAAAGCCCTAAACAACAAATGGGTGTTCAAGCTGAAGAAAGATGGCCAAGGAAAGCTGATGAAGCACAAGGCCAGATTGGTTGTCAAAGGATTCCAGCAAAAGAAGGGAATCGACTTTGACGAGATATTTTCTCCGGTGGTGAAAATGATGTCGATCCGAGTCATACTCGGATTGGTAGCCAGCTTGAATTTGGAACTCGAACAGATGGATATGAAGACAGCCTTTCTCCATGGAGATTTGGAGGAGGAAATCTATATGGAGCAACCAGAAGGGTTTGCAGCTCCAGGGAAAGATCACTTAGTCTGCAAGCTGAAGAAGAGTCTCTATGGCCTCAAGCAAGCTCCGAGGCAATAGTACAAGAAGTTCGACTCATTCATGATGAGTCATGGTTACAAGAGACTTGTTGCAGATCAGTGTGTCTATGTTCGAAGGTTCCAGGATGACAAGTTTGTCATACTCCTTCTTTACGTTGATGATATGTTAATCGTTGGTGAGGATAGGTCCATGATTAACAAACTAAAGAAGGAACTATCCAAGTCCTTTGACATGAAGGACTTAGGCCCAGCACAGCAAATTTTGGGCATGAAGATTGTTCGTGATAGGAAAGTCAAAAGGGTGTGGCTATCACAACAAAAATATGTTGAACAGGTCATTAGACGTTTCAACATGGGAGATGCTAAGCCAGTCAAAACTCCACTTGCAAACCACTTCAAGTTGAGCAAGAGCTCGTGTCCTTCTTCAAAGAAAGAGATTGAAGAAATGGAAGCAGTCCCCTACTCTTCAGCAGTAGGAAGCCTGATGTATGCAATGGTTTGTACCAGACCAGATATTGCTCATGCTGTAGGCATGGTGAGCAGATTCCTTTCAAATCCAGGAAAGGATCATTGGGAAGCAGTCAAGTGGATTCTCAAGTACCTGAAAGGTACATCGAATATGTGCTTGTGTTTTGGGGGAGCTAAACCAGTTTTGGAAGGCTATACAGATTCAGATATGGCAGGAGATCTGGACTTCAGGATTTCTCTTCACCTTTGCAGGAGGAGCTGTCTCTTGGCAGTCCAAGTTGCAAAAGTGTGTTGCTTTATCCACAACAGAGGCAGAGTACATTGCCGCAGTGGAAGCTGGGAAAGAGATGCTGTGGATGAAGCGTTTTCTCCAAGAACTAGGAGTTAGTCAAGAGGACTACAAGGTACATTGTGATAGTCAAAGTGCTCTAGACTTGAGCAAGAATTCAATGTACCACTCCCGCACCAAGCATATTGACATCCGCTATCATTGGATACGCGAAGCGATGGAACAACAGCTGTTGAAGCTTGTGAAGATCCATACGAAAGAGAATCCAGCAGGACATGCTGACGAAGGTGGTTACAAGTGAGAAGCTTGAGCTATGCAGAGACATAGCTGGGATGGAGAGCATCTAGGTAAATGGGCATGGAGGGGGAGAATTGTTGAGTCCCTGCCCAAGCAAGCAGTCAACAATGACTGCTTGCTGCTTAACCCCTAACGCCCAACTCTCAACTGTCCATTGAATGCAACAATAAATGCATTCATACGTAAAACAATGCATCTATAAATTGAGGCTTCTGGCGAGAGTCTCAGATACACCCAAAGAGAAAAGAAAAGAGAGAGAGCCGAGAGAGCTCTGAGAGAAAAGAAGAGAGTTGAGTTGAGTGGAGTGTGATCCTCCTCCTCTGTAATATTTTCTTGTGTTCCACTATTTATTAGTGAAGCTCTTTTCTGTGGATGTAGGCAGTTGCCGAACCACGTTAAATTTTTGGTGTCACTGAGTGCATGAGTGTACTCTTTTATTACCGCTTTTATCCCTTCCGCTGTGTTGATTTCCCCAACAGTTGGAGAGTGGGAGTGCAAAAAATAGAATCGGAGAAGAAGAGGAGCAGCGAAGCCTCTTGGAGGAGGGTGAAGAAGGAGGAGGGAGAGGGAGGAAACTAGGAAGGGGAGCTGGGATGAGACGCATCGTTTAGGAAAATTCTTAAATGCACTGCAGACTCGTGTTTGTTCGTGCGCATCCTGCGCCAACTCTCTTGCATACAGAGTTTTCATTTTGTAAGTATAGTGTATTTATTTTTGAAAAAGATTGAGATTTATTATTAAAAAATTAATTTTTTTATGTAAATTATATATATATATATATTTTTAAAATGTACATCATTATCATTATATGACTGTAAATATTATTTTTATTCTCTCAAATTATTGGGCAAAATTAGAAAGAAGAAGCCATCTCACGAGTAACGCGTAACGAGTTGGCCAAATAGGTGTGAATCAGAGTGAGAATCAGCCTGTGATATCTGCACTTCTTAGAAAATCACAGGAGTTCTGAGCAAATCGCAGTGAAAATGATAAGTGAGAGTTTGAGAATAATAAATAAATAAATAAAATTGGAAGGGAGTTATTCTATTCTCAAATCAATGTGTATAATATATCATCTACAAAATTTAAATAGTAAAATTTGATTTATAAAATTTAAAATTTATCTTCTAAATCAAATTATACAATGTAAATAGTTTACTAAGTGTGTTATCCACACCAATTTATAAATAGAGTTTTTTATTTTTTCAAAATAATGGGTGTTGTTAAAATTGATCAACCTTATTTAAAGTGAGTTTTTTTCTAAATGTCATCTTTGAATTTCAACATGCGGCTGTCAATTTGGTCTTTACATTTGCAATCTGAACAATATTTTACCATCTAAACAATGATCGATCAACCGACAAACTAATCATCATCCATAATTCTTGATCATCTTCCTCAAACTTGTAAGATTATAGCCAATTCTTCTCTCTCACCCTCCTCCTTGTCAAAGTCATGTGCATGGTTTCCCCAATTTCAGATTGCTCAGCTAATTATTTAGCAGGCTTCCCAAAAAAGTATCGACATGAACGTGTCGATCTCCACAATTACAATAGAAGGTTTTCTTCCTCCCATGCGTATGTATCCACAACATCTAAGCCACGGATTAATACTCGGCCTTTGAGCCCATCGCCGAGTCAAGCCCCTCTTTTCACAAGAATATACCTGTGTAAGAGTGACTATTAGTTTTCTTTTTTTAATAACCAAACATTCATTCATTGAAGTCAAATAGAGTCCTTACAAATATTATTTTTATCAAGCCAAATAGTTTGACTTATAAAAGGAGGACAGAAATCCCACCATATCTCTATATCATTAACATCTCATGCATGTCTTGCCAACTGATGCACAACCGTATTTTCCAGTCTATGCACATGCAAGACCTGAACTTCTTGGAAAAGTCTAATCATTCTTCGAATATCTTGAAGTAGGAATTCAAAATCTGTTAGAAACTCAGAAAAATTGGTCAAAGCATTAACAAGAATTAAACAATCAGTTTCTAACAATAATTTTGGAACTCTCCATTGTGCACACAATTGAAGACTCATTAACAAAGTTGTTGCCTCAATAAATTCTGTAGAAGAAACTTCCCGCTCCACTTTGCTACAAGACACTAGCACATCACCTTTATAATCTCTAAGAATCACCCATACTTCAACTAATTGATGATTAAAAAAAAAAAAAACCCATCCACATTTAGCTTCAAAAAATTTGTTGGGGGTGGTTTCTAGCACCTAGGTTTAGTTTTATCACAATGAGAAGCATCCAAAACTTGTAGCTGTTTATACTCAACCTGTAATGATAGTGTATGATTTACCACAACTCTAGTTTGCAAAGTAGTTTGCTCATAGATAAATTTATTCCTTTTATACCAAATGAGCCAAGCAATTAAAGGTTTGTGACAAACAGATTTATCCACTCCTCTTATTCCTCAGATAATGTAACAACTCGTATGCAATTAACACATTGTTAGTGATTTGTCTGCCAAACACAAAAGCACACTGAGTATAAGAAACAACATCAGGAATAACTTTCTCTAGTCTATTTGCAACTACTTTAGATAAAATCTTGTAAAGCACATTGCAAAAACTAATTGGTCTAAAACTACAACCTTAATGGGAGACAATTCATTTGGAATTAAAGTAATAAATGTATGGTTCAAATTCTTAGGAAATTCTCCCGTATTCAAAGCAAAAAGCAATGAATCAATAACAGATTTACCTATCACATGCTAGAATTTTTGAAAAAATACCGGAGACATCTTGTCAAGTCTCAGAGCTTTTGAAGGATTCATCTGTTTAAGTGCTAATTCCACTTCCTCAGCCACATATGGTTTCAATAATTCCACATTCATCACATCAGTCACTTTAGGCTCAATCCCTAATAATACATCCCCCATCTCCACTTCATCTGCAGTTGTAAATAACTTCTAAAAATAATCAGTAATTAAAACACCCATTTGAGTTCCTCTTACCCAATTTTCAAAATTATCTTGTAATTTCACAATAGTATTTTTCTTCCTTCTAAGATTAGCCTTTGAATGGAAATACTTTGAATTACTATCCCCCTCCCTAAGCCACCTCACCTGAGACTGTTGTTTCCACATAATCTCATCTCTCTCAAGCCATTTTTAAACCTCATCCCTTGCTTGATTATGGTCCTCTAGAAAAAGACAACTTGGATCACTTTATTGCAATGACTTCAATTTCAGTTTTGCATTTGAGAGCTCCTTTTGAACATGTCCAAAAGAGCTCTGATTCCATCTTCTCAAATCAACAACACAAGTAGAGAGATTCACTTCATAACTTGGTTAAGTGAATGAGACTCACCAACTTAAATCCAAACCTTCTCAATAATAGAATTACACTATCTTTCTCCCACCCACATGGCTTCAAACCTGAATAGCTTCCTTCCCTTCCTTCTAATTAATCTCCCCTCAGTATCCACCCACAATGGAATATGATCAGAGTATGTTGCCACCCCATGCTGAACCCTCAAGTGAGGAAACAGCTCACACCACAAATGATTGGCTAGAAAACGATCCAACCTTTCATTAATTAATCCATACCCTTCCCTCCTATTACTCCAGGTAAAATGGACACCAACAAACCCAAATCACAAAGCTGATATACAGTTAATACATCTCTAAATTCCTCCAATTGTGTTTCACTTCTATCTCTCCCCCAACTTTTCTCAGACTAATATAAAATTTCATTAAAGTCTCCAAATACCACCCACGACAACACCATACCACGTCCCAAATTCTTTAACAAACTCTACACTTCTATTCTTTTACTAGACTTAGGATGCCCATAAACACCCGTTAAACACCATTTCACCCCATTAGAGCTAGTAATAACATCACGTATATGGTGAAAAAAAAAAATTAACAATTGAAAGATTAATATCATCTTTCCAAAGCATCACAAGACCACCACTATGTCCCACACAATCAACAATAAATCAATTTCGAAATCCAAGTTTGAACTTATAGTGCTCCATTTGACGTGTCTTCAATATGGTCTCCTGCAAAAAGAGAACATCGGGAGCTTCCTTCATGATCAAATCACAAAGTGTATGAATACCCCGTGGGTTCCCAAGCCCAAGAGGATTCTAGCTGAGGAGCTTCATGGCGTCCGGCGGGGATGCACCACAGCCACCACCAATATCTCATGTAATGGTTCGTCGAACCCTCAGAAACTGCTTCAAAAATTTTACTATGGTTCGCCCCATCATCACAAAAAGTAATGCCTTTCCTCTTCTTTCCACGTGAATCAGAACCCCCTCCATTCGAAACTCCATCCAAGAAGCCTCCATTATTGGTGTGTGATTTCTTCTTCGCGGCAGTAGGGTATTTTTTCTTCAGAATAAGTTTTGAAGCCCTAACTCCTTGTAGGACTTTTATCCTTACTGTCTTATGAGGTTACTTACATAGTGGGCCTTCATTAATCATAACCGAAACTTGCTTAGCATTTGGGCCAAAGCCCAAGCCCAACTCGACAGTCCCTTCTTCTAATAATGGCACATCTAATAACTGCCCATCTTCATCTGTCGTCCTCCCTATTTCAACTGTCATTATCAACATATCATGAAAATCAGGATCCCTTAACTGCATTTTGTCCGTTACCCCTAAATCGAGGGAACTGTTAAATATCTTAGATGAATTCTCCCCCACGTTTGCCTCTAACATCCCTCCTGCAGTTTCCAAAATTTTCTCCTATACACCTCCATAATGAAACTTTGTAACTGCTTCCTTGACTTTCGGTAATTCATCATTACCTTTTTTACTGGTCATCAGAATCTCAGTGACCACTGTAAGCGGTGTTACACTGTACGGCATCTCTGAATGTCGATTACTGGTCTTGCCTCCCCTCCGATCAGTTGAAAAGCCCGCTCTTAGCCATTGACCATAAGAACACAATTTGGGATCAACAGTTGTCGCATCCACATCTTCACAATCCCTATGAGAACGACCCAAAATACTACAAAAATAGCAAAAGTCTGGTAGCCTCTCATAAGAGAAGCGAACCCATGATTTCCCCTTGCCAATATTCATTCATTTCCACTGTTGAAGTGGTTTTGTGATATCCAATTGTACTCTAACCCTCATATACTCACCCCACTCCATTTCCCCATTGTCTAGATGAACTTCCAGTACCTTCCCCTATGTACCTCCAATCGGATTCCCCACATAAAGATTCTGAGCCCCTAATGGCAAATCATGAATCTGAACCCAAAAAGGAGCAAGCACCATATCAAGGTTGTGGATCTGCATCATGCCATCAAACTCCCTAGCATCACCTAGTGTTTGTCAAAAGTCCATGGACCCTTCTGTAAGACTTTAGACTTATCATTAGCATCCTTAAATTCCACTAGAACAAGCACTGAACTCAGGTCACAAAACTTCACTTTTTTAACAAGCCTCCAAACTTTCCTCATAGTCTGTTTGAAGACCGCATGATTATAATGCTTTTTAGTCAAAAGTTTCATGATCAAACAATTCTTCCCTCTCTCTAGCTCATCTTCCACCTTACTCGACTCCAACGATACCTCCTCATTCTTAGTTTCAGTCAAAGATAAACCAGCATATAGCTGTTCTAAATCCTCTGCCATCATGGAAACCTTGTCCAGAAGACGAGAAGAGAGCCTTTACTCTGGAAAGAGAGGAAAAAATCTTGTATTAAGAATAAGTAAAAGTTAGAATAGCGTGCCTATTAGTTTTAATATTTATACACATGGCGTTTATTCTGTTTGTGTAGTTAGATAAACTTCATGTATATAAGTACAGTTAGCCTTCATTTGTACATATAATTCTTACATAATACAAGATTACGTCTCTCCTTTTTCTTACTTTCTTGCCTTTTGCTATTTTGTTATGGTATTAGAGAAAAATTGAATGAAGCTTTGTCTATGGGTGCTTTGTCAACTTCCACTTCACTTTCCTCTGTAGCTGATGTTTCTAATCCGTACTTTCTACATCATGGTGATACTCTAGGTGCTCAACTCGTATCTCAACCACTCTCTGATGACATTTATCAATTTATCATACATGGGATAGGTCTATGACTATGCCACTCATCTCCAAGAACAAACTCTGTTTTGTTAATGGCACTCTACTGCAACCTTTTGAGAATGATCCATTGTTCCATTCTTGGATTCGGTGCAATACAATGGCCTTTTCATGGCTTTTGAACTCTTTAACAAAAGAAACCGCTACAAGTGTGATCTTCATTGAATCTACTACTAATGTAAGGAAGGATCTTTGCAAACGCTTCTCTCATAGCAATGATCATGGTATCTTTCAACTTCAGAAGGTCATTTCTAGTTTAACTCGAGAATAGTCATCTGTCAGTTCTTATTTTACTCATCTGAAGGCAATATGGAATGAAATGCAGAATTATCGCCATTTTCCGATGTGTTCTTGTGGTGCTATGAAAACTGTGATGGACTTTCACCTACAAGAATATGTTCTACAATTCTTGATGGGTCTCAATGAGTCTTGCTAATATTCGAGATTAGATCTTGTTATCCGATCCTCTCCCTCCTATTAACAAAGTCTTTTCACTTGTAGTTCAAGAAGAGAGACAACGTTAGATTAGTCAATCTATTTCTGGCAATTTTGTTCCTGAACCTGTGGATATGATTACACAGTCACAGCCTGGAAAGTCTCAAAATAAGTTCTCTAGAAAACAAGGCAATTATCGTAGGGATAAGCCTTATTGTAGCCACTATGTGACCCAGGGTCATACAATCGAAAATGTTAACAAATTCATGGCTTCCTACCTGGCTTCAAGTTCACCAAGAACAATCAGCTTTTTGACAAACTTGAACCTCATTTTGCAAATCAAATTTCCATTAATAATTCTACAACCAGTTCTGGTCCAATCATGTCATTCTCTCAGGAGCAGTGCCAACATCTTATTTCTAGGCTTCAATCACAATCTCTTTTACATAATCAATCTTATTTTCTACCAAATCAACCATCTACTAACCATGTAGGTACTGTTTCTTCACCTAAGAATGCCCCAAGTTCATCTATTCCTTATTTCTTAGGTACAATTTTATATTTCTCAACCTTCATCTATATTCTCTATTAATCATGATCCCTCTACAATATCTTCTATTCAATCTTGGATATTTGACACAAGTGCAATTGATCATATGATCTGTTCATTTAATCTCTTTACATCTGCTACCTCTACAACATGTATTTCAGTTCAATTACCTAATGGTACTTTTGTTCCAGTTACTCACATTGGTATTGTTCAAATTTATGCATCTTTAATTCTTAACGTTTTTCTTTATGTTCCATCTTTTCGTTGTAACTCATCTTTGTTAGTAAATTAGCATATCAGCTACCTTGTTGCCTCATTTTCTTTAATAATTTTTGTTTCCTATAGGACCTCTCAACCGGGAAGACGATTGAAGTGGGTGAACAAAATAGAGGTCTTTATCATTTACTGCAAGATTCACAATAGACTGTTGATGATTCTTTTGTTTCTTTTTCCTATTGTTATTCTAGTGAATCTGTCAATAATACCTTTGAACTATGGCATCATATTTGTATTTGTACAGTAAGAACCCAAATATAATGCGTTAGTGCTTTGAACCTTATGTCACCAATTGGAGCCTGCCTCTTTTCTTGGTGTGATCATTGAACTTTTTTGATAGCTGGGAGAAGAAGGCCATATAATTATACAAAGTAATGATTTGTATATACTTCAAATAGACAAGTTCATAGTCACTTTATAAAAAAGTGGACACAACCACTTTTAAAAAGTGTAAAAAAATCTATTATTTGTTAGTAGACCTACTTAAAGAAAACAATATTTTGTAATTATCTCTCCTTTTTTAGACTGTCTCTTATTTGTTTTATTTATATTCTTGGAATATTATAGCTTACCATAATCTATACAAGGAGGAAGTAAAACAAAGTACATATGGAAAGAGTAAAATTGGAGAGCAGTGCAAGGGTAAAGAGCATATATGTCTTGATTTAAGGTTGCTCCATGAGGAAGCTTGGGAACCGTTGTGTTGTAATCGGCCAAGATTTTCTTCAATAATTGCCGCTTGGTTTGGAAACTTTCAACCGTTGGCTTGAGGTTGACTATTATTTCAATACCTGCTGCAAACTGAGCAATGAATGATATTGAATTTTGGATGTAATTGAGTAAGGGTAAAATGAGTAAGAGGTTTTGTCAAAATATTGGCAACTTGCGAGGAAGAAAGAACATGTTGTGTTTGAAGAAGCCCGAGTGCAACTTGTTTTCGAACATAGTGATAATCGACCTCATTATGTTTACTGCAAGCATGGACCACTGGATTGCAAGTTAGATGAAGAGCACAAAGATTGTCACAAAACAAAGTAGACGTTTTGGGTAGAATAACACCAAGATCACGAAGAAGCAAGGTGAGCCAAGTTAGTTTAGCAATTGTATGGGCTATGGCACGATATTCGGCTTTAGTGTTGGATCTTGATGCTATACTTTATTTTTTTGCACACCAAGAGATGCAATTGTTGCTAAGAAAGGTGTAGAAACTGATGGTGGAGCGGCGAGTCTTGGGACATCTTGCCCAACCAGCGTCAGAAAAGGCATATAATTCCATAGAGGAGTTGGAGTGTAATTCAATGCTAAAGTTAGCCGTTCCTTGAATATGGCGTAAAATATGCTTAACCATCTTCTAGTGGCCCTCTTTGGGGTTGTGCATCAACTAAGAGATGAAGTTGACATTGAAGGCTAAGTCTAGCTAAGTAAGGGTCAGGTATTGAAGAGCATCAACAATGCTCAGATGATGTGAGAGATTAGAGTATGGATGTGTGCTAGCGGATTTTTTAGTTTTTGAGTCATAGGAGTTGGCATTGGTTGACAGTCTTTCATTTGAGCACGAAGAAGAATATCTAAAACATATTTGGTATGAGAAAGCAATAAACCCTTAGTTTTATTAGTCACTTGAATGCTAATGAAATAATGTAAAGGTCCTAAATCTTTCATATCAAACTCATGATTGAGAGCAAGTAGAAAATCATTAAGTAAATTTGGATTAGAACCAAAAAGGATAATATCATTCCCATCGAGTAATAAAAAAAAATGAAGCCATGAGAGAGATGACATATAAACAGTGAGGGATCAGAAATGCTGCAAAAGAACCCAAAATCTAAAAGAAATGTACTCAAACGATCAAACAAGTCATGAGGGCCATAAAGTGCTTGATGTAACTTGCGAACATGATTAGGAAAGTCCTTGTGAATAAAACCAGGGGTTGTTCCATAAAGACATATTCATTTAAAAAATCATGTAAAGAGACATTTTTGACATCTAACTGGCGAACATTCCATTTTTGAATAAATGTGACGGTAAGGAGAGTACAGATAGTATTGGGTTTGATGATAGGAGAGAAGGTTTTAGAGTAATTAACTTCATCTACTTGATGATAACTGTTTGCCACTAATCAAGCTTTAAGGCTGTCAAGGGAGTCATCTGCTTTGAGTTTGGTTTTATAAACAAATTTACTACCAATGACGTGCGAGTCAGAGGTGTAGGGAACTAAAGTCCATGTATTATTTTTGTAAGAGTGTCTAATTCATCGTGCATAACTTGAACCAGCCTTCATGTTTGAGGGCAAAACTGAAGGTCTTATGTTCAAGGGGATGGGTAATTAAGGTGATAACTGTAAAGTTTAAAGAATGGAGACTCGTGACCAAGGCTTGCGGAAGGAAGATGATTTATTAAATAAACCACCGTGGAGAAGGCCTCAACCCAAAATTGCTTAGGCATACTGCTATGATACAACATAGTAAGGCCTAATCCGCGGATGGTACGATGGCGTCACTTAGTGATACCATTCTGCTCCAGGGTGTGGGGACAAAAAATATTATGAATAATATCATTATCTTGTAAATTAAAGTGGTGAAGGCTTTGCTTTTAAATTTGCTACCGCCATCAGATGGAAAAACTTTAAGTTTTTTTTTTTAAAAATTGGCGGTCAATAAATTTAATAAAAACACGAAATGATGGGAAGAATAAAATTTATTTTTTAAAGGAAAGAACCATACATATCGACTAAAATCATCAATTAAAACTACATAGTAGGAAAATTTATCAATAGAATTAACGGAGGCAAGACCCAAAAGATCACAATGAAATTTTGAGAAGCCTAAACTTTTTTCAGGAGGAATAAATAAAAGGTAAATTACTTGTTTTGCCAAGTTGACAAGTATCATATATAGAAATTGGCTTATTTAGGCCAATTATTTCTATTAAACGAAGAGATTGAAGAGACTGGATGGTTGCAGCTTGAGGAAGCCCAAGTTGTTGATGCCAAATATGCTTGTCTACTACTTGAAAGCGCACTAAAAAATGAGCTTCCGAGGAGGTGGGTAGGTTATACAAATTACCCCGCTTGTGGCCTATCAGCAATCTTCTGTTGGTATTCCTATACTTTATTGCATATCCAACATAAAAAAACTCACAATTAATAGGATAATTAGTAGTTAATTGCCCAATAGAAAGTAAATTTTTTTATTTTTTTTTTAAGATCAGGGACTAATAAAACAGTATCAAGTTTAATAGAGTTTGGAGGATCACTCATAGACTTCACCAATATGAGTGATTGGTAACATTGTAACATTGCCGACCATAACATGATCACAACCATGATAAGGGCATAAGTCTTGTAATATACCTGAGTGTGCAGTCATATGTGTCGACACCCTTGAGTCAACCATTTACCCTTCATCAGCCCCATTGGTTGTTGTCATTGTTGTCAATGCTTTTGAATGTTGGTTTTCATTTGGGTAGAAAGCAACATGAGCAGTAGTCTCGATTTCATGAAGGGTAAGGCATGTTTCATAACTTTGAAGGAGAGGGATAATTTCTGCATATGAGGGCATTGGAGGCTTTAGCATGGCAGTGGTGAAGGACTCATATTTTGGACCTAAGCTATTGTGAAGAGAGGGACTCATATTAGCAATGATAAGATAATGGTCAGATGAAAAATGTGAGGACGTCCTAGATTTTCTTCAATAATTGCGTCTTGGTTTGGAAACTCTCAACCGTTGGCTTGAGGTTGACTATTTTTTTTTTTTATACATTTGGGGAGGCAGGTTTCGAATCCAAGATTTCCATTTTGGAGGCTGGAGGTTTATGCCAATCAGGCCACAGACCTTTGGCATTAAGGTTGACTATTATTTTCAATACTACCTATAAAGAACTTGCCCAAGATTTATTAATTGGGACTTATATGGAATTAATAAATTATATAATATATTTAGAAGAAAATCTGGGTGCATGTATGCAGGTTTAGCATCTGTTCCTTGGTGACTTCTGCCACAAAGACTATTTGATGCAATTATCATCTATCCCTATAAAATAATGAAATTATCACCCAATCATGATTATTACCTCAGTTGTTGTCTAGAATTTGAGGGAAATTATAGCAGATTGGTTAATTTGTCAAAAATTTAAAGTTTAAGTCCTTTTATTCAAATCTAATTTAAGGTTCTATTTGGAAGTGATTCATGACAAAAAATCAAGAATATTATGATGCGATATGATCATGTTTAGAATGCTACACAACCTAGAAGATTTGAATCAAATCAGATTGAGACTGTCGAAGTCCTTCTCTATTCTCTCTAGAGTTTGGAGTAAGGTGTTTAGTATCCTTGCCTTCTGCAAGGATATTAGTTCCTCAGTTTTGTTGGGAGTTTGTAGTTTGGTAGTGGAATGGTGATGGAGGAGGAGGAATTGGGCAAGAGGTGGGAGAGACTTAACTTGTCTCTGGAGGAAAGTTTTATGTTTCAAGTGGCTTCTGAAGGGGTGAAAGAGAGTGGGGATCCCTGGAAATTCTATATCATAGGAGAGGTCCTGGTTGATAAGGAACTGAATAATGAAGCATTTCGAACGACTATGTCTCAAGTTTGGAGGTTAGAGGGATGGGTGAAATTCAAAGAACTAGGGGATCATAGGTTTTTGATCGAATTTCAAAACCTGCATGATAAGGAGAAGGTTCTTAGAATTTAGCTTTGTCTATCCAAGAAGTTGATGAAACAATCCCATTAAGTGCAATAGAATTTAGCTTTGAACCTTTTCTGGGTTCAGTTACATGGCCTACCTTTGGCAGCCATGACGGAGGACCTTGGTTCTCAGTTTGGTGCTTCAATTGGAAAGGTGATTAGAGTGGATGTTGATTCTGATGGAATGGCGTGGGGCAAGTGCTTAAGGGTGAGAGTGGCTGTGGATTTAAATAGGCCTTTGTTGAGAGGAAAGTGGTTGATGATGGAGAACCAGAAACACTGGATTTCATTCAAGTATGGGAGGCTCCAAAACTTTTGCTTTCAGTGTGGCATTTTATCTCATAAAGGTATAGGCTGTAACAAACAGAGAAGTTCCACTCCTGAGGATGATCTGAGATACATGCAGTTTGGTCCTTGGATTCGTGCTTAACTTATGAATTCTACCATTTTTTACTTTCGAAGATATGGTGGCTCTTCAGGTTCAAAACATCATCAGGGGTGGCAGAAGACAGTGGCTAAGGGTGACGGTGGTGAAGTAGCCAAAGATGGAAAGAAGTTCATAGTGGAAGATATTCAGCCTTCATTTAAGGATAAGACGAAAAGAAGGAATGAATCTATTTTGGCAAGGATTGATATAGTTGTGACACAATCAGTAGAGAAAACAGACTACATGCAAAAATATGGCTCTATTGATTCCTTTAATTTAGGTAATACCCAAAATGGGGTGAGCTCGAGTGTGCAAGGGACTGCTGATGAGGATTCTAGCCTTATGGAACTGGAATCTTCTTTAGGACCTGTGGAATGCTTTCCAAAAGATTATATTTTTAGTTTTGGTAGCAATAGTCCAGATAAGGAAAGACATGTTGACTCAGTAGTACATAAGGGAAATGGTGGGGTTGTTAAAAATTGGGGAGCCAGATGGAAGAGGAGTGCCAGGGAAGTAAATAGCCTTGGGACTGAGGAAGGGGGGTATTATTACGAGGGATAGGGGCAAAAGGGGGATGAATTCTGAGGTAGAGGTTTCCAAGTCTGTAAAGAAAAAGAGGCTTGATCAATGTAATTTTCCTAATAGTTGTCAAACTGAGTTAGTGGAGGCTGTTATGCAACTCCACCAACAATAATGATTGGCCTTAGTATGGGGCTTAGGAACCCCCGTATAGTTAGAGAACTTCACTTGTTAGTGAAGACTAAGTGGCCCAGGTTTGTTTTCTTAATGGAAAGAAAATATGGAAGGAAAAAGGTGGACGTGGTAAGGAATAAGGTGGGTTTTGATTGCAGTATTGTGGTTGAGAGTAGGGGGCTCAGTGGAGGTCTAGCATTCTTATGGTACAATAGTGATGATTTTATCCTTAAATCCTATTCATAGCATCACGTTTCTATGTTGCTTAAGCAGGACGAGAAGAATCAAAAAGTGTTATTAACTAGTTTTTATGGTTCCCCTTTAACAGCTCGAAGGGGGGGACAGTTGGCAACTTATGAGACTTCTTAAACCAAAGGATGAGAGGCCTTGGCTTTGTTTTGGTGACTTCAACTTGATCATGCATCAACATGAGAAGCAAGGGGCAGCCAAGAGACCTTATCATCATATGGAAGAATTTAGAGGAAATGTGGAGGTTTGTGGTTTAAGTGATATGGGGTTTGAAGGAGCAAAATTCACTTGGTGTCATAGTAGAGAGGGGTCTCAATTTACTAAGGAGAGACTGGATCGTGCTCTGGGAAACCTACAGTGGACTAATTGATATGAACCCGTGGAAATAGAATTCTTTAAACCCACAATTAATTTTAAAACTCATCCAAGAAAGTCAAAATCAAGCCAATGGAAGATTTAGACCCGTTGATGAACTCATTTCAAGAACCTAAATTATATGAAAATTTAGACCCGTTGAAGAACCTATCTCAAGAATCTTAATTATAAGGAAAAACGTCACAATGGTTGTGATTTGCATTTGATAAGTTCAAAAGTTCATTCAAGAACAAGAGGAGATAAACTCAACTCACAATGAATAAATTCATCAAATTCATAAGAAAAAAAAACTGATGAACAATGTCGCAGCTATAATAACTTATATATCCTTTCCCCTAAACAAAATAAACCCTAGGCCAAAATAAGGCCCCTTTGTTTCCAAAATACCCTTGGGTGAAATCCAAGGCCTTCCCAAAAGAAACCGTAGCTGATAATTAAAACAATCCCTATTTACCTTTAAAAACTTCTCTTGAAACCCTAGTTCATAAACCATACGTGGGCCAAACATTCTCAAACCCCATTATTCTAGACTAATTCCTATAACTAATAAAATAAGCCATTTTAATAAATTAAATAAGGTCCAAACAATAATTCTAGCTCATGTCTTTCATAACTTGTAACAAGTAGATCAAAACTGAATCTCCTTCTCTGAAGCCCATCTTGAGTGTTGGAGTCTTGCTAGCTTCATCCCAAGTGGATTGCACCAATCTTTACATTGCCTCATCAATCTTCTTGGCTCTTGACCTTGTAATTGACTCATCTGAAACTTGTAAAGGATCTTTAAGACTGGGTTCATCTTGGTGCCCATCACTCCCATTCTCCTCAAAATGTTTCAATCTCGAATCTCCACATACATCAAATGGAGAATGGTCAGAAACATTGAAAGTAGTAGAAACATGATAGTCACCGGGAATATCCACTTTATATGCTTTATCATTAATTTTCTTAAGAATTTGAAAATGTCCATCCAAGCTACTCCTGCCATCATCAAGCAAAAGCATCAAAGTTAAAGGAATAAGTGGATTGGTGCAATCCACTTGGGATGAAGCTAACAAGACTCCAACACTCAAGATGGGCTCTAGAGAATGAGATCTAGTTTTGATCCACTTTATACAAGTTATGGAAGACATGAGCTAGAGTTATTGTTTGGACCTTGTTTAATTTATTAAAAGGGCTTATTTTATTAGTTATAGGAATTAGTCTAGAATAATGGGGTTTGAGGATGTTTGGCCCACATATGTTTTATGTTTTATGAACTAGGGTTTCAAGAGAAGTTTTAAGAGTAGTTTAGGGATTGTTTTAATTTTCAGATAGAGTTTTTTTTAGGAAGGCCTTGATTTCGCCCAAGGGTATTTTGGAAACAAGGGGGCCTTATTTTGGCCTAGGGTTTATTTTGTTCAGGGAAATGGATATATAAGTTATTGTAGCCACGATACTGTTCATCAGTTTTTATTTTTTAATGAAATTTGATGAATTTATTCATTGTGAGTTGAGTTTATCTCCTCTTATTCTTAAATGAACTTTTGAACTTATCAAAGACAAATCACAACCTTTGTGGCGTTCTTCTTTATAATTTAGGTTATTAAGACAAGTTCTTCAACAGGTCTAGATTTTCATATAATCTAGGTTCTTGAAACGAGTTCCTTAACGGGTCTAAATTTTCTATTGGCTTGATTTTGACTTTCTTGAGTGAGTTTTCAAATTGATTGTGGGTTCAAGAGATTCCATTCTCACTGGTTCATATCACTAATATGTTCTCTGATTGTTGTATTACTGCTTTAGTAGCACAAACATCTGACCATAGTCCTTTGCTGATGACATTATGTAAGGGAGGGGGGAGGTGGTCTAATGAAGGGCGGGGAAGAGAGATGGTTTTTAGGTATGAGGCATGAGGCATGTTGGAAGCAGCAAAAGGAATGTAGCAGGATTATTGCAAATTGTTGGGCTCATCAACATATGCAACAGGGTTCTCAACTGAGTTTGACTCAGATATGTCTTGGGAGATGTAAGGAGCTTTTCTTCAATTGGAGCAAGACTACTCTCAACCGAAATACGAAGGAGATTCAAGCAAAGTTAAAGCACCTGTCTAAGCTTCAGAACTCGAACATAGGTGCAAATTTTGGGGCTATTAAGGCACTACAACAGGATGTTGAATTGTTAGAAGAGGAAAATGTCAGATGGAGACAAAAGAGCAAAACAAGCTTGGCTTAAAGATAGGGGGATATAAATTTGAAATTCTTTCATAGGTGTGCTAACTAGAGGAGAAAAATAAATGAGATTAAGTGCTTGACTAGGGAGGATGGTAGCATGGTTAGAGATATGGGGGACATTTTTGAAACCTTTTTTTTTTTTCACTATCAGAAGTTGTTCTCCTTTTTGAATCCTGTTGGGGTAGAGGATTGTCTGAGCAATGTTGAGAGTAGAGTGGACATGGATATGAACAAGATGCTTGAAGAAAAGTACACTGCAGATGAAGTTAGAGAAGCTGTGTTCCAGATGAATCCTTTGGGCTCTCCTGGCCTAGATGGTTTTCCTGCAGAATTTTATCAATCACATTGGGACATTGTGGGTAGTAAAGTCACTAAAGCAGTTCTGGAGGTGCTTAATCTAGGGGGGGATATTAGTTGCATTAATGATACCTACATTGAACTAATTCCCAAAGTAAAGAGTCCAAAGACAGTTGTGGATTTTAGGCCTATTTCTCTTTACAATGTGATTTATAAGGTGGTGTCCAAGGTTCTTGCTAACAAATTGAAGAAAATATTGCCTCAAATCATATCTCTCATCCAAAGTGCAATTGTTCCTGGTAGATTAATACTCGATAATGTTAGAGTGGCTTTCGTGGCTATGCTATCTATGTCTACAAGAGGGAAAGGGCAGCTAGGGTACATGGCAATAAAAGTAGACATGAGCAAAGCATATGACAGAGTAAAGTGAAGTTGTTTGAGAAAAGTGATAATGAAAATGGGCTTCAATGAGAGATGGATAAGCTTGGTCATGTGGTGTATTTCATCTATTTCGTACTCTATACTGATTAATGGGACTCCTCAAAGATCTTTTAAACCATCAAGAGGTATTAGACAAGAGGACCCTCTATCCCTTTATCTATTTATCGTGGTGGTTGAAGTGCTAAGTAGCTTACTCAACCATGTTGAAGCTGTGAAGAAAAATCATGGCTTTCCTTTGGGAAGGGGCAAGTTTAATATTAATCATTTATTTTTTGCAGATGATAGCTTGGTTTTTTGTAAGAGCTAATGTGGTGGAGTGGTCCAATATCAACTATGCGCTTAATCTCTATGAAAGAGCCTCGAGTCAAAAGCTCAATAAGGACAAAACAACAATCTTCTTCAATGCTAATACTCAAAAGGGAACAAAAGACTACATCTTGAGCATGGCAGTAGATCCACTACATGTTATGAGAAGTACCTTGGGTTACCTGCACTTATTGGAAGATCTAGACAAAATGCTTTCAAGAGTATCCTGGATAGAGTGAGGAGTAGGGTGAGCAATTGGAAGACACAACTTCTATCTCAAGTAGGGAAGGAAATACTACTCAACGCAGTAATACGAGCCCTTCCTACCTATTGTATGTGAGTGTTTAAGCTGCCCAAATGTTTGCTTAGGGAAATTAATAAGGTCATGCATCAGTTATGGTGGGGTCAGCAACAAAATGAAGCTAAAGTCCATTGGGTCTCTTGGGGACAAATGGGTAAGGCAAATGAGGCAGGTGGTTTGAGATTTCGGGATATTGAAAGTTTTAACTTGGCTTTGTTGGCTAAGCAAAGGTGGAGGATTCTGCAATATCCTGATTCATTAGCAGCTCAAGTATTAAAGGTAAAGTATTTCTCTTCATCTACTTTTATCCAAGCAAAGTTGGGAGCTAGGCCATCATTTATTTGGAGAAGTATCTTGGTTGCTAGAAGTCTTGTTGTCCAAGGATCTATGTGGAGGATTGGGAATGGGCAGGATGCTAAAGTTTCTGACCTCATCAATGGTGAGGTGAAGCAATGGAATCAGGAACTGGTTTATGAGATTTTTGGGACTGATACAGCTATAGTTATTTAGAGAATACCTGTGAGTTCAACTGGTGTAAAGGATAGACTTATGTGGTTAGGTACCAAGGATGGGCTGTTTACTGTTAAAAGTGCCTACCACTTGCAAAATGAGCTTAATAAATTGCCTAAAGGACAATCATCGAGGAGGGCCCAAAACCTCAAAAACTGGACCTGCTACTGGAAACTAAGGATTCCTAATGCTGCCAAGGTTTTTGTGTGGAGGGCCTGCTTGGAGTCTTTGCCTACAATGGTGAACTTGTTTAAGAACAAGATTGTAGACTCTCCTTTGTGTCCTATCTGTTGCAGGGAAGAAGAATCTATTGCTCATGCTCTATGGACTTGCAGTTAAGCCATGGATGTATGGTGTCAAGGGCCAAATGTTTTTCACAAGAGTGCTTTAAGAGCATGGAGTTTTTTGGAGATTTTTTAGGCTCTCAGTGTGATCAACAATACATGGATTTATTTGCAGTGCCAGCCAGGAGTATCTAGTATAGGAGAAACAAACTGGTCTTTGAAGATTCTTTCTTGCATCCTACTCTGTTAGTGCAACAGGCTGCTCAATTTTTAGCAGATTATAGAGAGGTCCAAGTAGTTTCAAAGGTTGATTCTCGAGTGGTACCAGATCAGGCTGTGAGTTGGGTTCCCCCACCTGTTGGTTTCATTAAAATAAATTGGGATGGTACTTTGAGTGAAGTCCATGACATTATGGTAATTGGTTTGGTAGCTCGGGATCATGAAGGTGGTATTTTAGCCTCTAAGAAGATGTTAATGGCTGGTTGTTTGGCTCCTCTGTTGGCTGAAGCTGTAAGGGCTCTCCAGACTGTTAAGTTTGCTGCAGAATTGGGTTTGGCTTCTGTCAGATTGGAGGGAGACTCTCTTCAGGTTTTTTAGCGGCTCAATCACCAAGTTGAAAGGTGGGATAGTGTGGGATTGGTCATTTCAGATACTAGAATTATGTTGTCTAGTTTTACTAATTGGCAAGTGAAGTTTGTTAAGAGAAGGGGCAATGAAACTGCCCACTGTCTTGCTAAGAATGTTTTAGAGCTTCTTGTGGGATCGGTAGAATTGGTCTCTAGACCAGATTGTAATGTGGTTTCCTCTATGAATTGAGATGAATAAAAGTCTTCTATTTCCTATATAAAAAAAAAAAACTAGAAGATTTATTAGGAATCTTAGGATTCTAAACATTCCAAACAAAAATAATAATATTCATAGTGAAAGTAAAAATAATATTAAAAATTATTTGTCATTAATCACTTCCAAATAGAACCTTAAATGCGATTTGAATAAAAGGACCTAAACTTGCGCTAAGGAGGAATTCTAAACATGACTGTATCGCATCAAATTAACCATGACAAATTATGGAGGAGGTCTCCTAGCTTGAGCTGAGGAGGAATCCTTGCTGTGGGCAAGGTCTATCTCCTAGTTTTTAGAACTGGGGAGTTTCTAGTCAGAGAGTGTCCAAGAGAAGTGGATGCTAGAATGCCAGAAGAGATCATTAAGAAGTGGGGTAACCTCAGACTGACTGAGGCAGAAAGAAGAGAGATCTAGATTGATGTCACAGCGGATGAAGTGATAACCAAGCGGGGAAAACTTTATCTGATAGGTCTCATTGTTACTGAAATACTCATAAACAGAGAAGCATTCAAGGCTACGATGATGAAGGTTTGGAAACCAAAAGGAGGAGTGCAATTCAAGGGAGTTGGTGACAATATTTTTTTGATCGAGTTCCAGAAGGATCAAGATAGGCAGAAGGTGAAAAGAGGAAGACCGTAGACGTTTGATCGTAACCTATTATGTCTTAACAAGTTTGATGGATTTTCTGCAGCAAAAGCATCATCTTCGATAAAGAGTACATGTGGATCCAGCTTCACAATATCCCTATTGGCGGAATGACCAGAGGCATTGGTGAAAAGATAGGAAGGATGATTGGTGAGGTGGTGGAAATTGATGTTGATGAAGAAGGAATTGGTTGGGGGCCCTACTTACAAGAGGAATTCTTCTTGCTGTTGAAATTACTAAGCCTCTGATGAGAGGAATTCTTCTTACTATGAATACAGCAAAGTTTGGATTTCTTTTTTATATGAAAGACTTCCAACATTCTATTTTAGATTTGGCATTATTAAGCATGGTGCAACAGGATGTACACATGAATCTGTTATGTGATCCTTGCATGGCAGTAACGAATCACAGTGTGGTGCCTGGCTTCGTGCATCAAATCAGAGAGAGAGGGAAAATGCTACTCAAACTAGTAATGGAGAAAGAGAAGGTTCGAGCTGTCATTACTCAGCACACAAGGCTGAAGATGATGACGTGGAAGGGTCAAAGGCTCTGAATGGAAAGCAATCAAGCAAATCAGAAGAGGTGGCTGATTCTTGGGGAAATCCCAAGATTTCAGAAGTAAATCAAGCAGGTTTCCTTTCGAAGAAGGTTGGGATATTACAGGTCAAAGATCAAATATGAAAATAAGGCCCTTGCTTGAGGCACTATCGAAGGAACTGGATAATCGCAATCTGTGTTTTGGAAATCAATCAGAGGAGATCATGGTGGAAACTATTGGTAGTAAAGAAACGAATAATGTTACAGCAGTACATGGCTTTTCTAATCTTAATCAGTTTGTTGACATTATGGAGAATCTAGTAGTAAGGCCCTCATTACAACTTGACTCAGGTCCTGACAGGTGGCAGTCGAGAAAGTCCATTCGAACAATTATGGGTTATTTAATGCATATGTTAATGGAGTTGAGTATAAGGTTGAGAAAGGCAATGTTGCTCCAAAATCCACTCAGAGCACTAAATGGAAAAGAAGGGCTAAAACCAAACAACCCTATGCAAAAGAGAATATCACCACTAGGAGTGGAGCTCAGAAAAGATCACTATCACCAAGCAACTTCGGTGGAATTGTTGAGAAGAGATTCATTATTGAAGACATGGCTGATATGAAAAGAGGCAAGGTTATTTTGTCTAAAGAGGTGTAACGCCCGTCCTTGTGGTGAGACTTTAGAAAATAATTTAAGAAAATGAGACGAGAATTACTGACCGTTCTAAAAATTTTTTCCTTTCCTTTCAATGATATAAAAGATTCTATAATTAGAATTAAAACATGTTCTATAAATTAAAAGAGAATTTATAGTAGAAATCATTAAATTGAATTAAAAGGCCTTTTATAAAAAAATTGACTTTCATACATTACATAAAAACAGGCCTAGGCTTTTGTCACTCTTCCATTGGACCATGTCTATCCTGACGCTTTTTACTTATTTTGTTCCTAAGAGGGAGAGAGACATACATAAAAAAAAAAAAGTTAAATACTCAGTAAGCATGACTTCATACTGTAAAAATATACTAACATAGATTTTTATTCATGCATTCATCATTCCTCTACATACATTACATGAAACATTCACTTCCTTCGAAAATATTACAAAGTGGTGTTTTTCTTTAAAAATATTTTCCTTTCTCATAAAACATTTCCCACATCTTGTACATTCATTCATAGAGAGACTAAGTCATTCATACAATCAATTACTCTTTTCACTTTTCCTCTGGCCGGTACACACTGTTACGCCTTATGTGTTGGGGTTAGTGATCTTTTGGACCCAAATTTCATCTATGACCACAGATTGAGAATCTCTTTCAGTCAGGGAGTAGTATTGGATGCACTACCAGTACTACTTACCCAGCATTGTAATCAGCCCAGTCCATTGATACCATCATTCATTCATTCAGTTATAGCCGTTACGTATTTTCAAATATTAAAACATTCATTCATTTTCTTTCCTTTCCTTTCTTTTCATTCATTCATTTCATTTTCATTTCTTTTCATTCATCAATCTATTTCATTTCATAAATATCATTTAAAAGCATAAGTATAAACATCATCAATAAACATCATTTCATAGCATTCTTTAAACATCCTTTCGTAGCATCATTTAAAATACATTTCATAGCCTCATTTAAATACATTTTCATCTTATCATTTAAACATCAGTTCTTAGCATCAAGCATTAACCTCAAAAATTCATTTCTTGGAAAATAAAGATAATAGCTACTACATATAACATCCATTTACATGCATACAATTATTACTTTAGGTGCATAAAAAAGTGCTACCAAATAAGGTCTTTACATACGTATACCTAAACATCAATATTTAGCATACTTTCATAAAACATCTTTTCATTTCCTTCATTGCATAAAAGAATATTTTTCATAAAAGTTTTTCATTTTCATTTCACATCATTTAGAAAACTCTATAAGAGTATGAACATAATACTTACATGGACTCCATGCAATATTCATTTTATGCAGTCCATTCAAGTGTATGTCAGATGGCAACGTACATGCATACATAACCTTAACATCGTTTCATTTTCAATTGCATATGTAACTTCAACTTAGAACTTACATAATACTATCATTTACTCAAATTTCCTTCACTTAGACATACTCTATCATCCAAGTCCATCCTTTATGTTTTCCTTTATCACTCTTCCCTAAACTCTCAAACTCATAACTTGGGACCCACTTGAAGTCACATTCCCAATACATAACATTCTACTTCAAGTTCTTATCTTTTAAAGTGAACCTCCTCGATTCACTTTAAAGGTTAATACACATTATCATCTTCATTATACTCTTCCTACCCTACCATCATTTTCAATGCATAACTTGATCCAACCAAGTTATACATCTCAACCCTAGTCAATACATACATCTCTTCCTCCATTCATGCATAATCTAACCAACACTTTGTCATAATCCAAATCAAGCATAATACACAACTTTAAGCCAATAGCTCAAACATCGTGTACTTAGGCTTAAGACAGACTATCCATTACACATGGTAAATTTGTTCGATATATACATCCAACCAATTCATACATGTACATTGCTCTTTTATCACATAAGATCAACATATAATCTACCCAAACACCCACTTACTTTTACAAGCTTCCTACCAGCCAATACAATCCCAACCAACATAACACTTGATACAACCCGCCCAACTACATAGCTTATCTCGACACTTCACACGACATATCACCACACCATAACTACATCACATCCCATCACGTCACATGACATCCAACCATTTCACAAATTGCATAGTGATCCATATCTAATTCCGTCACTTCATATGATGCATAACCACAACACCAACTTCACATTTTCAATCCATAACCGCAGAATACTCTTCACAGCTGCAGAACCATCCCAACACTTCACAAGCAGAACCACATCACAACTTCATATTTACCCCCATCACTTCATAACATATCGCTATATCACAACTACATCATACACTACACAATAATCCTATCACTTCACACTACACACAGCCACATCACAACTGCACAACATGCCCATCACTTCAATCTACATAGCCACGTTACAACTACTCCAACCATAGTCCACAACAGAGCACATTCACAACACCATTTAAATTTCAGTTTCACAACATAATAATTCTAAATATATAAGGATAGAGATTATACCATAAATTGGGGGTTGAGAGCTTGCTATTTTTGATTGCTGGTCCTTCATGGTGGGTGGCTTAGGGCTGTAAAGCGAGGGTAAAGAACTCACAAGGAAAGGGGGAGGCCATGTGGGGTGGAGGAGATGGTGGCTCACAACTAAGCAAGGGGCATTTTGGAGGAGGGTTACGGTGTTCTCCACTTGGTGAAGTGGTTGTGGTCGTGGGTGAAAGAGATGGTGGGGCCTGGAGCTTGCTTCCTTTGGTGGATGAGCTAGGTAGCGGCGGCATGCTCTTGGTGTGGCGGCAAGGTTGTGGCCATGGGTTGAGAGAAATCGAGAGGGAGTGAGATTAGGGGAGGAGGAGAGCTGGGTGTGTGGTGGCACCAAGGCATGGACTAGTGGCCCACGGTGGAGAGGACGTCAATGGCTGGGGGTGCGAAGAGGCTCGGCTGAGCTGGGTTGCTCATGGGTGGCTCGCAGTGGAGCGGCGCACCATGGCAGGGAGGGGAGAAATAGAGAGAAACAGAGGGAGTGTTGTTGGGGCTAGGGCACACGATGGTGGCTGTTGGGCCGTGAGAAGGGAAAGGGGTGGTCGTGGTGGTGGGGTATGGTGGCTTGCCCATGGTGCGACTTTGTTGCTACCATTCACGACAGCGCATGACCTAGCGTAGTGGAGGGAGAGGGAGAGGGAGATCGAGAGGTTGAGAGAGCTACGAAGCCTGAGGGAGAGGCCGAGGGAGGACGGGTTGGTTGGTTGGCGAGGCTCGACAGCGTGCCCGTGGGGCTACTCACGGAGGCGGTGGAGACAAGGGATCATGGGCTAGGTTTCGGCTTGAGGGGGTGACGGAGTGGGGGAAGAGGGTGAGGGATGATCGAAGGTGGAGGGTCACTGGCGTAAGGCGATGTTAGAGGTGGTGCCAACGATGTGCGGTGGCACGGTGAGGGTGAGGGAGGGACAAGAGAGAGTCACCGGGGGGGTTACGGCTGGAGGGAGAAAGGAGAGGAAATGAGGAGTTTAGAGTTTCTAGAGATTTAATCCTAGCCCTACATCTAGGGTTCCCTAACCTAGATTCAACAGTGGAGATTAATCACAAAGAAATAAACTAACTACATAATAGGAAGATAAAATAGAAAAGAAATGAGACTAAATTAAAATCAAACTTTGTTTTATTAATCCCAAAATAATATTTTTTATCATAAAATAAAATGATGAGCTTTCATAAATATTTCTTAAGAGAAATAAAAACATTTAAATAAATAGAGTTTTTAACATAAAATAAAATATTAAATATTAATTAATATTCTTAAAGAAATAAAATCATTTAAATAAAATGATTTGCTAAACTATATTATTCTCGATGCTCCAAAAATGTAAAAAGGCTTACAATAAAATTAGGCTTGGTTCAATAATACTAAAAACACCCCAATTAAAGTAATTTTGGATATTTAAAATATTTTGAGGATTTTTAAATACTCGGCTCTCTTTAAAAACAATCTGCTAAATTTAAAACACCAATTCAAGATTCAAAACACAAAGGCGAGACTCGTGATCAATCGAGAGAAAAAGAAGTGGTTGGTCACAAGAGGTCTCGTAATATGATGTATTAGCAATGGTTGGTCATTAGCCCTGCCAATTCAAATGAGTATGCTCAGTTGGAATTGTCGAGGGCTTCAAAACCCTCGGACAGTCAGAATTCTTAGTCTTTTGACAAAGGAGAAGTGTCCTAATCTGGTTTTCCTTATGGAAACCAAGTGTTCAAAGGTTCGAATATAAGTGGTTAGAAGGCAGTTAAAATTTGACAATTGTCTGGCAGTTGATAGTAGAGATACTAGTAGAGGCTTGGCTATGTTGTGGAGGCATAATATTGAGGTGGAGATCTATAATTTCTCAAGATGGCATATCAGTGCCATTATTAAAGAAAAGTGAGGTGGCACACCATGGATGCTTACTAGCTTTTATGGCCATCCAAAAAATTCAAAGAGGGATAGCAGTTGGCAGTTACTCAAGCTTTTGAAGCCATGTTCTCATATGTCATGGCTTTGTATGGGCAATGAAATCACCAGTCAAAGTGAGAAAGTGGTGGCAGCATCTAGACATTACAAACAAATGGAGTCTTTTAGAGAAGCAATTGAGTTCTGCTCTTTCAGTGTATTAATTACAAAAGGCCAAAAGTTCATGTGGTCTAATAATAGGAGAGGAAAGGGTTTTACTAAGGAAAGAATTGATAGAGCTATGGCTAATTCAAATTGGAAGCACCTGTTTACTAATGCTTTTTACTATGTTCTGCCTACTCTGAAGTCCGATCATTCTCCTCTCCATATTAACCTGGCCAAATCAACCATAAGCAGCAATAGAAAGCAGTTCATCTTCAAGTATGAAGTAACTTGGGCCGTGAGGGAAGATTGCTCTAACAGTATTAAAAAGTGTGAAACAAAATTTCATGAGGGTATAATGCTTCCATTGCCATTAGCAATAAGCTTGTCAATTGTAAAATGTCTCTAAAGAAATGGAACTCTGGAAGAAACAAGAAAGCTCCCACTGATATAAGGAGGAAGTTGGATAGGATTGCAGCACTACAAGAATCTGGAAAAGTGGACCATTTGAGCACTATTCTTCAGCTCTAAGAGGAAGTGGAACAATCTTTGGCTGAAGAAACCTAAAAGGGAAGCAACGAGCAAAACAACATTGGTTGCAACATGGTGATAGAAATACCAAGTTCTATCACTTGCATGCAAACCAAAGAAGAAAAACAAACACTATTGGTCAGATTATTGATTAGCCTGGTAGTATGGTTACTAAGCAGGAGTTAATAGTTGATGTTTTCACAAATTATTTTTCTGCTTTATTCTTTGCAGCTAATCCTTCTGTATTAATGATTGTCTTTCAAGGAATGAATCAAAAAGTTACTGCTGATATGAATTCCAGACTATTGCTCAAATTTTTAGAAGTGGAAGTCAAAGATGCAATGTTTCAAATGAAATCTCTAGGTTCCCCAAGCCCTGATGGTTTCCCAGCTCTTTTACCAAGTTAACTAAGATACCATTGGAAAGGATATTTGTGAGTTTGTTCTCAATATTCTTAATCAGGGAGGCTCTTTGAAGGGTGTCAATGACACATTTATCACTCTTATACTCAAGATTAAGGAGCCAAAAAGAGTTTCTGACTTTAGACTCATAAGTTTGTATAGTGTCATTTACAAGATTGTTGCAAAGTTGTTGTCCAATAGACTTAAAACGGTCCTTCCTGATATAATTTCTTTAAACCAAAGTGCATTTGTTCTTGGAAGGCTTATTATTGACAACATTCTTATTTCATATGAAACTCTTCACTCTATAAACTCTCGAATGCAGGGTTAGCCTGGCTACATGGCACTCAATCTCGATATGAGTAAAGCTTATGATCGAATAAAGTGGAGCTTTTTGAATTCAGTTTTGAGTAGACTGAGGTTTGACCAAAGATGGACCTCTTTAATCATGAATTGCACCACCTTTGTTTCTTATTCAATCATTCTTAATGGAGAGTCCCAAGCTTCCTTCACAACAACTAGAGGCCTTAGGCAGGGAGATCCCCTCTCCCTTTACCTTTTATTCTGTGTGCAAAAGCACTGACTTGCCTTTTGAGTCAAGCTGAAGCAAATGGAAGCATCTCAAGTGTGCCTATTGGTAAGGGTCCCATGTGTATTAGTCACCTTTTCTTTGCAGATGACAACCTCATGTTCTGCAAAGCAAATTCATTGGAATGGGGTAAAATAATTCAGATTCTGGAGGTCTATGAGAAAGCTTATGGTAAGGTGCTCACAAGGAAAATATTTCTATCTTCTTTAACATAAATATCCCTTATGATATTCAAAGTACCATCTTGAAAATAGCTGGGGTAAATCAACAAGATCTTTTGAGAAGTATTTAGGCTTACCTGTTGTGGTGGGTAGAGCTAAGACTGATGCCTTTCACTCTGTCATTGATAGGACATGGGCTCGAATTACCAATTGAAAAACACAATGTCTCTCAGTTGTTGGAAAAGAAGTTCTTCTTAAGGTTGTCCTTCAAGCAATCCCCACATCCATTATGGGGATATTTCTCCTTCCTCATTCAATAACTCAAAGGCTCAATCAGTTACTAAAGAAGTTTTGTCTGGTTTACAATGAAGACCATTCTAAAATTCAATGGATTAAGTGGAGCAAGTTGAGCCAATCTAAGGATAAGGATGGGCTGGGTTTCAGAGATTTTAGAAGTTTCAACATTGTTATGCTCTCAAAACAAAGTTGGCGTATGATTCAAAATCCAGACACCCTACCTGCTTAGATTCTCAAGCAAAAATATTTCCCAATGGTTGATCTCATGGATGCCAGACTAGGCTACAGACCCTCCTTTGCATGGAGAAACATTTTAGTAGGTATGCAATTATTAAAGGAGGGCTTGTTGTGGAGAATTGGCAATGGTAAAAAAGTTAGAATATGGGAACACAGATGGATTCCAAGCCCCCATTCTTTTAGAATTCAATCAAGAAGGAATGAGTCTGAAGCTTATAAGTTGGTGACTAATCTCATAGATTCTGATTTGAAATAGTGGAAGGATAACCTGCTGCAAAATTTGTTTTCTCCCCATGAAATAGAGCTTATCAAAACTATCCCAATTAGCCTTGGTGGTAGAGAAGATATGCTGGTTTGGAGTTGTACAAACAATGGGGTGTTTCAATTAAGTGTGCTTATCATTTACATAGGGAAATGCTAACCCGAAATGAAGGAAGTCCCTCATTGGGAAGACTACAAGCTGAGGTATGGCAAACAATCTAGAAACTTCAGGTCCTTAATTTTGTGAGAAGGTTTATGTGGAGAGCATGTAGTAAAGCACTACCTACCCTCTCCAACTTGCAGAAGAGGAAAGTATATGTCCTGTTTGTAAATAGTGACATAGAAACATAAGGCCATGTTTTATGGGGCTGTGGAGCTGCAAAAGATGTATGGGGCCAAGGGTGCAAAAAAATACAAAATATGTCCTTCCATAGTATGACTTTTCTGGGCATATGGGGCCAGCTAGTTAAAAATTAGCAACAGGATGAACTTGAAGAAATTGCTATGATTGCATGACTTATCTGGACCAGAAGGAATGAATTCATACATGGGAAAGAGCTTAGACATCCAAACTCAATCATCAGTAGAGCCAGAGAGGAATTGTAGAGTTTTAGGATCACAAAAGAAACTCAATTACCAAACTCAGATAGTAACTTTGCTAGTGCTACTCCATGGTTAAGACCTCCTGAATGAAGCTATAAAATTAATTGGGATGCAGCTATAGATGATGTAGAGGGACAAATTGGTATTGGTGTTATCTTAAGAGACTATCAAGGTCTTGTTATTGGGACACTCAGAGCTAGAAGCAGTTTAAAAGCTAACTCCTTTATTGCTTAAGCCTATGCCATGATGTTAGCTACTATATTCTGTAGAGAAATGGGTGTTAATAAATTTACCCTCGAGGGAGATGCTATGCAGGTGGTGAACAATCTGAAGAAATCAAAATCAGACTGGAGTCAAGGAGGTTTGTTGATTGAAGATGCAAGACAAGTGCTGAATTCATTTGCTGATTAGAATGTTCTCCATACCATAAGGGAAGCTAACATGGCAGCCCATAAACTAGCTAAAGATGCTCTTAATCTTATTGAAGACTTGTATGAATTAGAAGAGATTCATAGTTGTATTCGTACAATTGTACTCAGTGAGATGTTGTAAGCCTTTTAATGAGAAATAAAGTATCTCTTTATAACAAAAAACAAAAAAAAACAAAAAATGAAAAAAGGAATCTTATGATCTATTTGGTAACACAATTGTTCTCTAGTTTCTTTAGATATTTTCTTCACAAACATTTCTCAAACACAAAATACTTTTTAATTTCAACTTTTCACATTTTTCATTTGCCCATTATTTAATCATTACAATTTTCTCAAACTCTCAAAGAAAATACAAAAAATAATAGTAGTTTTTCAGATTTTAAAACAAAAATAATAATATTCATAGCAAAAATAAAAATAATATTCAAATAATTTTTTATTTTTATAATATTTTTATTTAATTTTTTTCTCTCATTTTTCAAAATATAATAAAATATCATAATTCAAATCATTTCACTGATATTTATAAATATACTAAAATATTCTAAGTATCCAAACGAACCCTTAATCTAACAACCATGAGGGAGATCACAATTCTCTTTGTAAGCTACTTAATGTCATTAATTTAAGTTTTGAAACCTGTTTTAATTTTGGTAGAAAAGTAACTTCATTATAGTTCTTCGCAGTGCGCAAAACATATCTTTCATTTAATGGACATGACAAGAATTGATTTGTTAGAGTTTTTAATCTTAATTTTTTTAATAAATTAAGTATTACCATGTCAAATAGGTAGAGGGCCGCGTGCTTTACCCATTTTCAAATAGAATTTTTCATTACCTTTAAGGACAGGCCAAGGCAAGTATACGATCGGACAGAATTAATTAGCAAATGAGTCATATTTTTGAAAGGATTCTCTAAGGATCGAGACTTCGTAAGTCCCAAAGGCCTAGTTAGGTAAATTAAATGCACCCATTCAAATTAAGGGGCATACCTTCAAACATACTTGAAGTTGCTCATATTTTTGCAAGTAAATGTACAGATTTCCACCAAATCTATAATCCATATAATTCTCAAGCAAAATTTCGCTTATATCGAGCCGCATCATCCTATTTGTTTCATAAATTTTGTTATTTCAAAAAAAAAAAAAAACCTGTGCTTGACAAAAAAATTAAACAAAAATTTCAATTTTCTTAACCTTTCCTCGCTTTCTTTTAGCCTAACCCCATATCTAATATTAGAAATTCTAGCTAAGCTAATTCAAGGAGTTTACTTAAGTATTCCATTTTATTTCTTTCTTAATTTCCTAACTCAAATTTATTGGGATTATCCTACATCGGTTTTGGAATGGGCTAGTGGTCAGTGTATAAGTGTGAGCGAAAGTCTTATTCATTGAGCTAGTTTTTGAGGTTGATAGAGGCTCATGACTACCCAATATTAGTATTAGAGTCCAGATTTACCAATAATCACAGGCCCAACAATTTGTATGGAGAAACTGGTTATAAATGCTCTGACCCAGGCCCGATGTGTATTTTGGGGAGATTGTTGGTGGGATTGTCCCAAAATCAGTTGGGAAGGGAGTCGTTAGTCAGTTTTTAAGTGAGAAAAAAACTCTCATTCCTTGAACTAGCTTTTAAGATTATTAAAAGAGGACCATGCCCACCCAAACAATACTACTAGCAAGGTAGCTTATAAGGCTTCATGTTGAAGGTGGTGATCTGAACTCTTAATTGGCATCTACTAGGCTCCGTTTGAAACTTGAATTAAACTGAGATCAACTTAATTTAGTTTAATTTTAAATTGAGTCTAACATTTAAACACTTAACTCTCAAATCATTAAACTCATCTCAACTCAAAACCTCTTTACACGTAGGACCCACAATATTTTTAACTCAACACATCTTTACATGCTAGACCCATAACTTTTTTTAACTTCCCATAAATACATCTAAACTCATATTAATATACAAATATATCTAAACTCATCTTAGATGGATCACATAAAATTTACTCTACCATCTCAACTCACTACTATTGATAAAAAAACTTAATTTATCACAACTCAACTCAACTCAACTTAACTTCCAAATGGAACCTTAATCTTACGTACGGTAGCTCTTACATCGATCATCACTCATCATCAGTCACCACCAGATCATTCAAACCATACATAGCTCAAAATTTCAAGACCAATTAATTGCATGTGAGAGTGAATAAAGCCGGTGGCCTCTCAGATCTTCGATAGCTTATATATTAAAGAGTTTGGTACAAACATGCACGATAAGCTTGTTGTTAGGGAGCTCTCTAGAGAAGCAAGGAAGACGGCGCAGGAGCTCTGAAGGAAGCTTTAAGGGTTCGAAGGACTTGGTTGCGAAGAAGGGAACTGAAGTTGATAAGGAAAAGGGGAACTCAAAGCACTGCGTTTTGAGTTAGCTTCAGAACACCGTTTAAGGGTCATAAGGAAACGCACCGTTTGGAGAGGAGTAAGAAGGCCAGAAGCTACAAGTCGTTTAGGGATCATTTTACATTAATCACGTGTCGTTTTATGCTTGTTCTTTCAGTTTGTTATTTTTACTTTCCACGTGTTGCATGTCATTAGAGCAGTTTGTTATGACTGCATTCCTTTATGTACGTCCAGAGAATAGTGTAGGACTATCTGGAAAACTATTGCAGAAATTGTTCATCATTTGGGAGGTTAAGGGATCCCTCGACGTGCCCTAACTACAATCTGAAATTCTCAGTTGCCTTTTATCAAACACCTTGTCCACATATTCTTTTCTTTCTCAGTTTACGATTCTGTCACAACCATTTCAAATCCATTTACAAACACAACACTAAAAGCACCCTTACACACATTATGTAACATGTACACGTGTCTCGCATGCAAAGCAGCAGGAAAATTGTGCTGCCTCGGGCTCATGCCTGTATTGCATCACCCTGAACTTCCTGTGTTCCCCACAGCATCTGCTTACCCTCTTATTAAGTCAGTACCATTCACCTCGTTAGTGGTACTTTGTCCTCAAGCCCAGACATTTATGTTCCCGCAATTATTTCTCAAAACCGCCATTGAGCTTCAACAAACACATAAATAATTTATATGATAATTAACACATGCAGTACGATAGTATTCATGATACACATTTGCAGTTCAGTTTCCGAGCAAATTAATTAACATGGTGGAAATCCTCGGAGAAATTAATCCTGAAAGTGCTAGTGAACTGCTAGAAGAAGATGAAGCAGATAATATCAGCTACGATGAGCTCAAGAAGCGCATGTGGAAGGACCAGATACGGTTACAAACGCTCAAGGAAAAGCGTGACAAAGAAGAGCCCGAGTAGTCGGCAAAACATGATCAGGCATCTCGTCGAAAGAAGATGTCAAGAGCACAAGATTCTATCCTCAAGTACATGGTGAAGATCATGGAAGTTTGTAAAGCTCGAGGTTTCGTTTATGGTATAGTCCCAGAGAAAGGAAAGCCTGTTACGGGCTCGTCTGATAGTTTACGCGAGTGGTGGAAAGAAAAAGTCCGGTTCGATCAGAATTCTCCTCTCGCCATTGCTGAGTTCTTGGCAGTGTTGGGGCAAGCAGCTCATGATCAATCAGATCCAAGTTCCTATTTGCCTCTCCTTCTTGATTTGCAAGATACTACTTTGGGGTCCCTTCTTTCTGCCCTCATACAACACTGCGTCCCTCCTCAATGGAGATTTCCCCTAGAGAGGGGCTTACCTCCTCCTTCGTGGCCTACTGGGAAAGAGCTTTGGTGGGGTGAACAAGGAATCTCTCAGGAACATGGGCCGCCTCCTTACAGGAAACCCCACGACCTTAAAAAGGCTTGGAAAGTGAGTTTCCTGGCAGCAGTCATCAAGAACATGTCTCCTAATATGGAGAATATGAGAAGGCTGGTCAGACAGTCCAAGTGTTTGCAAGATAAGATGACAGCTAGGGAGACTGCAACTTGGTCTAAGGTGGTCAACCAAGAGGAAGCCCTTCTACAGCTTACCGAGAAATGCCTCCAAATTAAAGATGATAAAAATAGAACAGAAGAGGAAGTAGATCGGTCAAGTCTTACTTTGCACAAAGGTAAACATTTCTTCGTTAACGACAGCTCCTATTTACATACCAGTGAAAAAAGGAAGCGGATGCTTGATCCACATCGTTTCTCGGTGAAAGCATTGTATACTCTCCAAAACTCTGCGCGTTCACAAAGTGAAATAAGTTTAGGCTCTGTGGACAAGAACTCGAGTACAGACCATGAATCCCAGTATGTTTATCGCACAACGGAAGGTGATTATAACCAAGAAAACAATGGTAAGCACTTGGGATTTGCAAGAGACATCCCCTTTTATGATCGTCCTTTCAATGATGATACACATTTGATAAGTTTACCTGACTGGATGAATATGGAGATAGCACAGGCTAATAAGAACAGTACTGCAACTGAAGTTGAAGTAGGTGAGGTATCCGTCAGTACAATACAGGGAGATTATGCAAGCTACTGGAGATCAGGTGGGATTGAAGACATAGCACTGGATGGAGCATTCCAGATCCAACGAGGAAACGTGGATTTAAATCCCAATCCATCAGAAGAGATCTCACATGATCAAGCTGCAACTTCTATTTGGGATTTGGGACTTGAGTGGAACAAATCTTAAACAGAAAGTTCTGTCGGTCGCTCTGCAGTTTTGTCTTTGATACGATTCTGCTACTTTACTTCTAAGAGAGACGTATACACTATACGCATCAAAGTTATGGTGCCCGGGACATACAGCATGTTCTTTGATTATGTTTCCATTATTAACCATATTCAACAATCAACTCATCAATCCACACAATCAGAGGACTTACCAAGTGAAGCACATGCAACGGCTACAGTGCCACACAATCAGAGGACTTACCATCTCATGCAACAGCTAGCCAATTTCTCAAAGGAAAGTCCACCACATGCAACGGCTAGGCATTTCCCTTTTTTATCCAATGTACATATCCCTGCATTTACACTTTCCATGTATAAGTCAATGTGTCTAATTGTAATATACATCATGTAATATTGTACTCTACTATAAAATACTCGATATGAAAACTCACAAAATACTCACAATGACATTCTATCAAACAGTTTGTGTGCACTTTGTCTTTATGGTATCAGAGACTGTGTGAGTGAAGAAAGTCTTCCTCCATGGCCACCATTGCCTTGAATGTGAGAAATTTTGTTACCATGCACCTCTCCAACAGCAACTATCCACTCTGGAGGGAACAAATACTAGCCTTGGCTGAGAGCCAAGATCTAGTTCACCATTTGCTACAAGCAGACTCTGCCCTTTCAGAATTCGAGTCCTCTCCCGATAGATCATTGAACTCGAATAAATCAGAGCCTGCCCTCCAGTGGCGTAAATCTGATCAACTATTACGGGAGTGGATTATTGGCACCCTCTCATAAGAGGTGCTTGGCCTCATTGTGGGTTTAGATTCTGCCCACCAAGTTTGGGCAGTACTCAAGGTGGCTTACGCCCATGACTCTTAGGAGCGAGAGTTCCATCTCACTCAACAATTGACAGACCTCAAGAAGGAGCCCACGACACCTCTTGTAGATCACCTCTGAACCTTCAAAGGCTTGTGCAATAGCTTAGCTTCGATCGGACGGCTAGTTGCTGACAAGATGAAAGTTTTTTCCTTGTTGAACAGCCCCAGTGCCCACTACGAACCATTCACCACCTCAATGTTGAAACCTCTCATGCCTTCTTACGCCGAGATCCTTCCACTCCTCCACGAGTATGAGATTCACACCTTTCTTCATGAACCTAACTCTTCCTTTGCTTTCTATGGTCATCGAACAAGTGCGCCACCCTCTGAGGATCACCATGGTGGTGGCCATTCTCAGCAAAGAGGTTTCTCCTCTCGAGGTCGTGAGTTTCATCCCACCACTCATTATGCCGAGACTCTCACATAGTCGACTCTTCAACCCCTTTAGCCCATTTTTCTACCTGTGAGCCCAACAATCGGCCCATCAATACTAAGCCTCGTGACCCACCATACACCTGCCAAATCTGTGGTAAAAAGGTCCATGTTTGTAGCGCCCCAAACCCGGTTGGCCTGGAGAATTACTACTCGTCACTTAAAAACATGTTTCCCAACACAACTAAAATAAAACTCCAAAACTTAAATAGCAAAACTCAATCTCATGTACTCTAAATAACCACATTAAAAACTCTACAAAGTCATTACTGCAGCAAAATAAACTAAGGAGTCCAAAATCTCCTAGTAGTCATAACGAACCAAACTAATACTTTCATAAGTCTTACTAAAACCCAAGCCCAAGATGTAATTAAATCTAAAAGACATTAAACTAAAGGACATCAGAATTCATTCTTCTACATCTTCTCCCAGCTTAATCATTCTCACCAATCTAATCCAGGTCCTCAGTTGGACTCTCCACATCATCTGAAAAATATTATGAAGATAAGGGGTGAGTTATCAACAACTCAGTAAGCAAAGGACATGCTAGCATGCAAACATGAGCATTTACAAAGTATAACATGCAGAACAAAACATTTTCCAGAGTTATCATGCAGAGTAGAACATATTTTCAAAAGTAACAGAGCGATGGTTTTAAAACACGTAAAACCCATAATACTTTGGTATAACATAAACTGAGTATCACCATCAGATCAAAACAGAGCATCAAACAGAGCAGAGACCATGTTTCACCCCCGTGGTAGGGTTGTGCTGACCCCGGTGGCCAAACCAGGCAGAGACAGAGGTGAAATCTTTCCTTTATTCTTCTCGGAGCCCCGAGTGTGCACACAGGAAAGATCACAATAAAACCATTTTGTTTCCAAAGTGGGTGCACTCAGAGACAGAGAAGTTGGTATCAACTCAAACACAGTAGAGCATAACAGAGCAGAGCAGAGATAGAGACAGAGTCAGATACAAATACCAGTACACCATGTCAAAGGTTTTCAGATGTTATATCAAAATAATACAGAGTACCAAAACAGAATCAGACAGTTTACACACACTGACAACAAAAGTCAGAACACCTTTCTAAATAAATGCACAATTTTGCATATTCTCAATATCGCTCCCTTTTTCAAATTTCAGAAAAACACATGATAGAATTTAGCTCATGTTTACACAATGTACGTCAGAACATATTTTCCTTTTTCACACAGATTTGATGAATAATGCAGATAAGCGACCGAGGTTGATCTTTGTTTTCACAAGTTCCCATCATATCACAAAATATGCAAGTTTTCATAAGGTCAACCTCAGTCTTATTAACTTGTATAAAACCTAGCATAGGAATCCCGCTTACCTGGATAACATAGTTTTTCAGAATTTTTCTCAAAAATGTCGAGTCGAATATAAATCGTCACCTATAAAAATAATCACATAATTTCCGTAAGTTTTCACTCAAACACGGATTTCGATATTTAAGCCTAAACTTCTAAAATAACCTATTTTAATATCTCAAAACTTAAAATCCTCATAATCCCAAAATATATCATCACTTCCTAAAAATCACCAATATTCACCATGACCAACGTCAAACTCAAAATACCAATATTTAAACCTGAAACAACCAACAAATTTCATAACATAAACCAATCTCACACAAACAACTCCATCATCTAATCCAATCGACCCCCCTTACTCCTCGGACTCAGTCCGACACAACCAACAAATTCACAGTAAATATGAATTAGCGCAGAAATACATTTAAATCTCAAAAGTTCTTTGGAAAAAATACTTACAATGCTATAATATAATTTTTGAAAGATCACGGAGGTGCTAGAAGCGGCAACGCAATAACAAAACAGTGCCAAATGCACCGTGGCCGTGGGTCTCAAAAACCCAGTTTTGAACGGATGCAAACGAAGACCCGAGATTGATAGGGTATGGCTTAGGGATGTCGATGAAGCTAGTGGTGGTAGTGGTTGGCCGTGGGTGGCGGCGTAGAGGGCGGTTGAAGGCTAAAATACCCAAAACGAAAATGTTGATGGTGGAGTTTCATCGGTGACAGATCGGAGGTGGGGTTGGATCCATTGGGTTGCTAGGAGGTCGAGGATGATGTGGTAAGAAGATGGTGGCCGGAGGTAGCGCGACGGCGGCGCAAGGAGTGCCGCGGCTTGGTGATGCGCGTGGGAGCTAACGGCGGCGCGGTTGGGGCTGAGATTACAGGGGGTGGTTGCCGGTGGCTGGGGAGGACGGTGGGCCGAGCGGTGTCGCACACGGCGGCGTGAGGCGGCGGTGCTGGGTGGACGAAGGAACGGATGGAGAGAGAGGGAGGGGGGCGCGCAGGAGAACCAGGAAGAAAGAGGAGAAAAAAAAAAAAAAAAAAGAAGAAAAAGAAAAAGAAATGAGGTCTAATCCTCACATCTTGGGTCACAAAAATGATCAAACCGAAACAATTTCAAAACAACAAGTAAAATAAAATAATTCAAACGTAGTGATTAAAATGAAAATAAATAATTAAACCCAACAATAAGTTAATTAAATATGAAAAAATAATTTAAATGTATTACAATAATCAATTATAAGAAAGCACTTCAAAATAATTTTCACAAAATTAAAATCAGAAAAATAAACCCACTAAAAAAATCCAACCAATTTTAAAACTAGAGAATAAAATTTTAAATTAATAACAAATAATTTTTCAATTAAAAATATACTAAAATACGGGGTGTTAGAATGTTGCTTTTAAGTCCTGGAACAGATTTAATCACTCGTTCTAGTCTGATGATATTCCTCAAGCACTAGCAGCGATGACGTTGGTAACTTTTTCTCCTGATAATGAATGAATTGCAGACATTGGAGTATCTGCTCATATGACAAGTAATTCAAGTATGCTTAAAAATTTACGTCACTATTTTGGTACTGATGCTATCATTATTGGCGACGACAGTACCCACGCTATTACTCATGTTGGTGATACATATATAAATAATGGTAACACTAGAATTAAGTTACGTGATGTCCTTTTAGTGCTAGCACTTGCAAAAAATATGTTATCTATTAAGCAACTTACCAACGATTACCCTTATAACTGTGAATTTTATGGAGTTAGTTTTGTTGTTAACGAGAGACCAACAGTGTCCTAATGAGCAGATGCCGAAAGGGTAATATTTACATGTCCTTATCTGCACCTTACGAAGCGTACTTTTCCACCCGTTTTTGGGTTGCCTCTGGAGATGTGTGGCATCAATGTTTGGGCCACCCTCAGGCCTCTGCTATCCAAATCCTCAAATCCAAAGGACTTATTCAAAATACTGGCTCCAATAAAGCTCAATCTATTTGTGAAAGTTGGCAGTTAGGCAAACTAAGTAAATTTCATTTTTTACCCTCTTCTAGTTTAACTCATATTATTTTTTATAAAGTTTATTGTGACTTGTGGGGTCCTGCCCTTGTTATTTATGTTGGTAAATTTCATTACTATTAGTTGATGCTTTTTCTAAATTTATGTGGTTCATTCTGCTTCAAAACAAATATGATATTTTCTTAGCTTTTTTATTTTTTGAAAAATATGTAGAATGTCAATTTAATAAGAAAAATAAAATTTTTCAAACCGATGGGGGTGGTGAATTTGCTAATACTCAGTTTATCTCTCATTTAAAAAATCAAGGCATTATTCACCAATTTTCATGCCCCTATACTCCTGAACAAAATGGTGTTGTAGAACGTCGTCACTGTACCATTTGTAAACTTGGTATGACGATGCTCTTCCACAGTGGCGTTCCAAAACATTTTTAGGTTGAAACTTTTGCCGCTGCTACCTTTTTAATTAACTACCTCCCCACTATTACTTTAGATTTACAATCACATTTTTCAATTCTTTATGAAACTTTTCTTGATTATCGGTCTTTGCGTTGTTTTTACTCCAATGTTATCCATATACTTGGGACACCAAGCACAATAAATTTGATCCAAAAACCTTACCATGTGTCCTTTTAGGCTATAGTGATCGACATCGTGGGTGTAAAAGCTATCACCCACCTAGTTATCGTACTTACATTTCTCGCCATTTTATTTTTTAAGAATTTAATTTTCCTTATAAACATCCTGGGAACTTTCATCTACCCGCACCCTCTGACCTGACTTTGTCTATTTTTGACCTTTGGGTTACACCTCCCTCGGACCACCCTTCCTCTACTACTTCCCTCTCGCCTAACTAAATATTCCCTTACCCGTACCCATCACCTCTTCCACTACTGTACCCAACCCAACCCCACCCTTCCTACCTTCTCCACTCCTGACATCCCTCATTCTCCGTCATCGCCCTCTACTTCACCTTCCCCAAACCCGCCTCCACCAATTACCCATACCATGATTACCCAATCCCGCATTGATATTCACAAACCCAATCTCAAATATGTCAACTTCCATGATCTCTCCACAAAAGAGCCCAAAACCATCCACTCTGCTCTCACTCACCCTGGTTGGACCCAAGCTATGCTTGATGAATTGCAAGCTTTATATGCTAACAATACATGAACTCTTGTCCCTCGTGATACCTCTATAGCTGTTATTGGTTGCAAATGGGTTTTTAAAACTAAACTCAATGTAGATGAAATTATTGATTGATTGAAAGCTCGTTTAGTAGCAAAAGGCTTTCACCAAATAGATGGTATTAACTACCATGAAACTTTCTCTCCAGTAATCCACCCAATCACTATCCAGATTGTTATCACTCTTGCTCTGATAAATCATTGGGACGTTCGTCAGTTGGATGTCAAGAATTTTTTTTTCCATGGTGATCTCCATGAATCCATCTACATGGATTAACCTCTAGGTTTTATCCACCCAACTCACTCTTCTCATGTTTGTAAGTTAAACAAAGCTTTGTATGGCTTAAAACAAGTCACACGTGCATGGTTTGATAAATTCAATAGTTTTTTACTCACTTATGGTTTTAATTATAGCACTGCTGATTCCTCTTTATTTATTTATGGTTCTACTCGTGGTTGTCTTATGTTACTCCTATATGTTGATGATAGTCTACTCACTGGTTCCTCCACTGATTTTCTACATGAATTTATTTTGACTCTTTGTAGTCAATTTGCCATGAAAGATCTGGGTCCTCTCCACTATTTTTTGGGCATTCAGATTGCTCAAACTACTTATGTCCTTACCTTGATCCAAACTAAATATGCTCTGAACATTTTAGACTGTGCCCAAATGACTAACTATAAGCCCATGGCCACTCCCATGATGGCTAAGACCAAAGACCCTTACGTCAACAACACCTTTTCCCCCCTATTTTTTAGCAAGTGTTAGCATCTCTATCGATATCTGTGTAACCTGGCCTAGTAGGCAATTACCACAATAGATATATATTGTAATGCAGTTAGTTTCTACTTATATTCTTCAGCACCTATTAGTTCATCTTGTTTTGCTTCTGGAAAGAAAACTTTTTGAAGGACTTAAAGCTGAATTGGATATTCGAGAATAACTCATATTTACAAGTCCCCAACCCGATGGTTGAGACTGATTCAACCCTTATCGTGAAGTGGTTTCTCCAAGCTTTCAATTTCACCTTGGAAAAATTGCTCTATCCGGGATGGTTTTCTGTTTTCCAGCCGCCTAATCATCTTATGGGAACTTGTCCTTGGGTAGATCAGCTGGTCTACCATTTAACATGGGCAGCCCAAGTGATTTTCTTTTGCTGTATGAAGCTTTTAAAGTGATCAGCTGCTTCGAACTGCTTTGCATTGATCGATCAATCGATCGTATATAAAGACTTTCTGAGTTTTTTCTCTGAAAGAGAAAATCAGAACTCATATAAGCAGTGCCTCGGAGGTATGCACGAGTCTTCTTCAAACTCCATTCTTTTGCCAGCGCATGAAAAATCCTTTCTGAACCTATTAATATTTTTGTTTCTTACTTCTACCTCCACTGAGAAAACCGCACACACAGGTCTGTGATCCGAGAATCTTGATTCTCCGCGAATGTACGATAATTGTTCAATGCCATTACCATGCCATAATATCCTGTCGCACCTAAAAATCAAGCTCAAACTGGTCACAACTTTATTATTATAATAAACTTGTTCACTTTCATGACAAAAAGAGACAATATATAATATTACCATGCAGGGGTGCGGCGTTTCTTCTTGGATTTAACTGTTTCCCCGGCGTAGGAATCCGAATTAAGTGAATACTTATAGGTGGGGGCAAACAAGATCCGTCCCTCATTAAATCCACTAAATACTCTTCCTGCTTCCTTCTCTATATTCAACTGCATGCACCCAATAATAGTAAAAAAGGAGTCGATCGGCTAGCTAGCTAGTTTCATATATAATTCGTATGATAATTAATAATTGTGATATCTCATATAATAAGGATAAGTTAGGATATGTGGTACATAAGATCCCACGTTACTTGAAAATGAGAAGTTTTTGTTCTTTATAAAGTTTCAATAGAGATTCAATTGCATCATTGACTAGTCTTTTTTAAGTATAAACCATATATTTTAAACCTTCCGTTAAGATTACAATAATATATCATGTTATGTTTAGCATGATACTAATAAATTTATCGTTATGAAGCCCATTTAGTACCTTTACATGTGTATATATATATATATATATATATATATATATACATGCTTGCTTTATATATACACCTCACGATGATACAACAGTCGATCGTTTGCTCAATATATATATATATATATATATATATATATATAAACTTGCTTAATTTAATCATAAAGGGAACGTGATCCACATGTTTTTCACCAATTCTAAAGGAAGTACTTCCTAGATGTTTCTCCCAAAATAAGGAAAACAAAATTAAATCAATTCCAATATTGACAAAGGCATCTGCTTTTTTTTATTGGTTTGCAATGAGAAAGACATTTTAATTATTGAAAGAAGAACTTCTCTGATTAATTAATTAATTTTCTTAGATGTAGCGTTTAATAAAGCAACAAACCTGATCCTTCTCGAGGAGGGTGTCCCAGTCATTATCCTCTAACAGAACCCTCGTTTCATCGTAGCTCAGAGCTACCCGATAATTCAAATCTCCAAGCCAAATTATACGACTGCAATTTTGTAACGATAAAACATTACAAACCATACATTAGATATGAAGAGAACTAATATCAAAGGGATAAAAGAAAATTACGAAAAATATTAAGGCTTTGTGTGTGTACATGTGTGCAGGTCCATTAATATTAATGCAAGATAATTATATCTGTTACAAATATTGCTAATTACTCGTGTTCAATTATTCTTTCTGGTACTCGACTATTAGGGTCTTTGCAAATCTTAGGAAACTGTGTACTCTTCAGGATCTCAGCCACATCAGCATTCCTCTTCAGCTCATTACCCTCCTTCTCCCCAGAAGCCAAGTGACTGCACACGAAGCAAAAACTTGTTTGGTGCAATGACATGCTAATTGATATGCATCCCTGCAAAATACCATTCCATGTCATTCATACGTACCCAATAACGGTAGCAGCTACGTACGTTGAGCACCAACAAAACTATGAAATAGTATAAGAATTAATTTATCGGCCAGGTAATTAAGCACCTCCCAGCTTTGAGCCTATTCATCAGTCTACTGGTCTTGTTTCCGTACTAGACCATTCAAACTGAGAGGAATTGCCAACCGATTTTCAAGATATGTACCTTGTTTCGAAGGCAGCCCATTAATCCTCTTCCCACCGAAGAGACTCTGAGATGACCAATATGTGGAACTAATTCCTTCCTAGCCCATACAGAAAGGAAAATCCCGACCATTTGCTTGCTTTCTATGAGAAAGTAACTCATCTTGCCGGGGGAGGAAGGTATTTCTGCAACTGAAAGTAAATCGTCCACAATAGTATCGCGACCAATATCATGAGCAGATTCTGTGTATAATCTGCCATGGGAATCAATATAATTGTCTGGCCTCCACTTCTCCCGGGAGTGCCAGTCCACAGGGCAATTGCAGTTCTTGATAAGGTTTTTATCCGCCCTTAGATTCCTACTAAGGACTTTGAGAGAAGGCTTCTGGAAGAAGTGAAGACTGCTTGGGGCCTTCGAGTCCTTTGGGATGTTGTCTAAGGCTATGGAATTAGGGCCTAAATAAGAAGAAGAGTAAATGGAGTCATGCTGTGGTCTATTAAGTGCTTGGCTTATAAGGGCCAGCCATTTTGCGGCAGGTTCATTGTCTTTAATCACTAGAACATTTCCAGCGCTTAGAGGAACAATCTCCTGAAACCTGAAGAGAAAAGAAACTTAAGACACCAATTAAATTGTTTCGCTTGAAGTTGACATTAGTGCAAGAACACTGAATGACTCCATGCATTAAGATTTTCATTTGGAACATTTGATGTTGCTTTACAACGATACACTGTAATTAATCGGTCATTTGATTGAGTTGACATATAAAGAAGGTTAAACATGAGTGTGAATTTGTCACTACATCGTACCCCAATATATATATGTCTGAAGCGCCCTCCACCTGCAAAAGCTCTTCAAGGTTGAGGCCATTGTCGGGTGTCTTTCCTCCAACATTCCACGTCGCTACGAATATCCTGCACACCAACGCCAGTATTTTCTCACGGTAAGAGAACGCGAGCTGTCTGATAAAAAAAAAAAAAAGAAACAAGAAACGAGAAGAGTACCAATTCATACCGGATATCTTGAAGCTGTATAGTTGCCGGTGCCATAGAGGAGTCTTCAAGAGTGGATAGGTTTGAGCATTCGATCCCTGGACGAGACAGTCTTTCTAAGAGTAGATATGAAATAAACACGGCCGTATATAGTTTACATTTTCATGAGAACTACTAAAGTCATGCATGTATAGCCGTATTAACATTTTCCAAATGATAACGCCAAAATGTCTCATCACGCATGAAAATTCTCACTGTGGCTAGGCCATTGTTTTCTTCTCCCTTTCATTATTAATATCAATAAAATAATGAAAATTCATCGCTGTTAGGTAAGCTACCAAATAAGGAGATCTAGTCTTGTCTTTTTTGGGTACGTGGCCTGTTCTTACAACACAAATTCAACGTACGTATTGGAAAAAAAATCTTCTGTGAGTTTTGCTCATGCTTGAGAAAGAAAAACAGCTGTAACAGCTACTGTAACATTTATTTATTATTAGTCTAAATTTTGTATACAACATTAAATGTTTAATAAATCATAAATAAAACTAATTCGTATAATAATCATGATCTCGTTCTGTCTCTTATAATTTCATTGATTGATTTGTAGTTAATTTGGTATATATGTCCTTTTCATTTTAACAAATGAAATTAGAAGAAGCTGTGAGAATATTGATTTTCTGATCACACACTGCCATATATATATATATATATATATATATATATATATATAAAGTAATCCATATATAAATACTTATCATGCATATAATGTTGATTTTCGATTTTTCATAGTATTTTTACAATATATTCTACGTACGTATGTGTAAAGTGTGAGAATTCTGGGCTTACTGCACCTAACATACAGATCGAGATACGTACCTGTGAAACTCCTACTCCCAAGAGGGGACGACCCCATGAGAGCTTTTCTCCTTGACGTGAGCCCCTTTCCGATTTCTGTCGAAAAAACAAATAATTTTTCTTATGAGCAATAAAATAAAAAAGCGATGTAACTACGGAAATAAATAAAAAAAAAAAACTTTAAAAAAAAAAACATAAAAGCGCGCTACTACAAGTATATATATATATATATACATACCAAGATCGTCTCCATAATTATCTGATTTGAATATATCATGATCATGATGCGAGGCTGGGCTTCCTCTCTCGCGACGCTTTGAACTGAAAATCTTGTCAATAATTGACTTTTGTCCCAACAGAAGAAAAAGGAAACAAATGGTGATCAGTACATGAGATTGTGTGTTAATTTCCTCAAAAAGTCAATAACTCGATCTATATAATTCTTGAAAAAAATATAAATTAAAAAACAAAAATTAAAAACATGTATACCCCCTTTTTCTTTTCGTTCTGGACAGAATTGTCAAAGGTGGCAGTTGCAGGGCTAGTGTTGGTAGAAGTAATGGCAGTGCTGGTGGTGGCCACGTTATGTTTACTCGACGGGGAAGACATGCATTCATTAATTCGAAGAACTACTTGAAAAAATTATGAATTCGATCTCTTATGATCAAATCGGAGAGAAAGAGAGAGGTTCTGGTTTTGCTTGATACATAATTGTTTTTTGTTTGGCCTTTGATATCTTGTGATTTTCTTTTTTTTTCCCTTTTCTTTCATTTTCTGTTTCAAAGGACGAGACTTTGCCGCCACAGCTTTCGGGAGACTTGGGATGGGAAAGAGGCACAGGCGTTATAAATTAATTATAGTCAGTTTACAGCCCAAAAATTAATTAACCCAACTACGGACATCGTCACATCATCGTAATTGTCATTTCTTCCGCCAGGCTCCTCTCTTGTTGAAACAGAATTAAAAATGAGAAATGCTACTTAATTATTATATCTGAGTCACAAATGAAAAAATTATTTATAAGACCGTGTAAAAGACACATCTTTCACCAATTAAATTTTATCATTACTCTTAAGTAAAGGCATTGGCAAACTTTTTATACCATTTATATGATAAAATTTAAGAGTAATGCTACATACAATCGTGGAATGCGCAAACGTCGTGTAATCGCTTTGAAAAATAGTAGGGTCCACTGTTAAAAAATTAATTTATTTTCATATGGGTCTTATATTTATTCACTTTTTTCAAAGCGACTGCATGGCACTTGCACACTCACGACTGCAAGTATCATTTCTCTTTACATAATTGAAAATAAAAGAAAAATCAACTATGTTATTATAACTGATTTTCCAAATCTTATCCTAACCAAAACCTTCACATAATTGAAAACAAAAGAGAAAAAATTTAAACAAAAACTATGAGATATATACTAAAACTTAAGTCTGAAACCAAGTTTGTTGATTAGATTCTGAGTTCCGAATATCCAGGTAGATTTAACTGGAATACATCCTTGAATCCGAGCTCATGCATAGATCTCCGGTTGATTTGTTTTTGGCATGTAGCAGTCCATGCATTATTTTCCTTTTAATTTAAATCCAGTCAGGATGATGTCATCGCTTAAGAATTTGTAGAAGCTTCTGTCAAGCAACCATGGAGTTGGATGAGATGAAGAGGAGTGACTGTTTGTTAGTTGGGTTTTAGTTGTTGTCATTTACTTTGGTAGGAAAGCTGTAAGTCTAGTATTGTTAGAATGGCATCTTGTGTGTTAGTAGAAGGGTGTTATTGTATTAGTAGGATGGTGTTGTTTTATCCAAAGGTTGTTGGGCATTGAAAAAACGGAAGAGGTTTCATGCACTCTTAGGAGAGCCAAGACAAGTGATGATATTTTGGTTTGGAAGGACAATCAGGATGGTTAATTTACAACTAAGAGCGCTTGGGATATCCTTCGTATTCAAGCGCCTAAACTTCAATGGGCTGATTGGGTATGGCATCCTTGTCTCGCAAAAAATATTTTGGTTATGATTTGGAAAGCTTTACATAATGCCCTTAGTGTTCATGATAGAATAAAAAGAGTGGGTATTCTCATTGTCTCTAAATGTGATTATTGTGAGTATGGATCGAGGATATGAAGACCAAAATCAGGTTTTGGCTTCGGGAGACTTTGCTACTAGAATTTGGAAAAGAGCTAGTTTACAAGTGGGAATGAATCATGTTGTTGGACGTAGTTGGAAGGAGATCCTGAATGTTTGGTTTCAAAAGGCTAAAAAAAATCACAAAGGGGACAACTGCTTGCCTTGATCCCATTGGTTATCACTTGGAGATTGTGGTTACGAAGATGCAAGTGTCACATGGAGGGCCTCAAGGAGTCGATAGATTCGGTTTGGTCGTCTGTTAAGTTTTGGATTGGCTGGGTTGGTGAGAAAATTAAAGTTGGCTCTTCCTTTTTATGCAGGGATGAAACCATCCTATGAAGCTTTAACATTCCATTTAAGCTTCAAAAGAAAAAAAGGGTGCAGGTAGTTCGCTGGCACAAACCTTTGGAGGGGAGACTTAAATTGAATGTGAATCGTAGTGCGTTGAATAATCCGGGACATCAAGTGCTGGAGGGGTGATCCAGGATGCAAACGGCGATCTCATTAGCGCTTTTGCAATTGATTTGGGGCATGGACAAATAGCCAAGTTGAAGGAATGGGTCTTTTATAAGGTTTACATATTGTTGCAAATTTGGGTTTAGTACATGTTGATTTGGAGTTCGACTCTATAATAGTGGTTCAATGGATCAAGGATTTAAGATGTGGTCTTTGCTACTTTAAAGACTACTGGGAGGAAATTACTACTGTTCTGGCAGGTTTGAATTTTAATATCTCCTACGTTTATAGACAAGGTAATTCACCGGCAGACTTCTTGGCTCATATGGGAGCAAATGGTTGCAGCTGCATATGGAACAACTTCTCTGATCTTCCTTTCCTTCTAAATGGTTTGGTTAAAATGGATAAATTAGGTCTTCCTTATTTGAGAATCAGTAACTAGAGTGTTTAATTTTTTTTTTTAGTGCAGTGGTGGTCTTTCTTTGAATTTAAGAGTCTTTGTAACCACGATTTTCCTCTGCCATAAGTAAGGTTTTCCCCAATAAAGTCTTGAGGTTTTGTGAACAAAAAAAAAAAAAAAGACTGTGTTGTTTTAATTGGGAATAATTATGAAAAATCATACGATGTAGTTTGTACATAAGGGATGTATAAAACAAAAAGAATCCTAAGGGAAGGCAATGGAAATTTGATATTCATCCTCAATTTCTCTCTCTCTCTCTCTCTCTCTCTCTCTCTCTCTCTCTCTCTCTCTCTCTCTCTCTATCTATCTATCTATCTTCTTTCTTTCTTTCTCTCTCTACTTCTTGGAGATTGACTATCTCGAATTAGTCATTGAAGGAGCCCATTACATTTTGGTATCCAGAGCCATGGCAAAAGGAACAAATCTTTTGCTTAGATTACGGATTCTTTGAATCAATTGAGGCAACAACAGGAAAGACAGCATAAGCAAATAGAAGTGTCATTTGTGGTGTTGGTGCAATAGCAAGAAGCTGCTTGCGTAGACAAGGAGAATCAAGATAAGAAGTTTAATGAATTGCTACATTAAAAAATTTCATTTCAATAAATGGGTCGATGGATAATGATGTAGTTAGTGATGTAAATGAAGGGATGGGTGAAATTTATTGCAGAGCCAATTATAACATAAGTTTTATGAAGCGAATTAAACTTGAATTTCCAAGATTTGCTGGCAAGAATCTTGTTGGTTGGGTTTACAGAGTAAATCAGTATTTTTTGTATCACCAAGTATCTCCAGGTCAAAGAACCTTTCTTGCTTCATTTCACATGGACAATGATGCTCGCATATGGTTCCAGGATGTTAGTGAAGCAATGGTCTTTCATACGTGGGAAGATTTTGTGCATGCTATCCAAGTTAGATTTGGATCATCTCTCTATGATGATCCAATAGAAGCCCTCATGAGGTTGAAGTAGGTCAGTATAGTAACACATTACAAAGCTGAGTTTGAATTACTCTCTAATAGACTTAGAGGTATTTCTGAGAAAAACAAACTTATTTGTTTTTTGTGTGGGTTGAGAGATGAAATTCGTCTACCTATTAGGATGATGAATCCTACAAACTTGAATGATGCGTTTGGGTTAGCTAAGATCAAAGAACAGTATGTGTGGAGTACAAAAAAATTATGGAGGAATAGATCTTTTGAATTCAATGAACAAGGATCAAGGATGAATGGGAACAAACCTGGTCAAATAAGTTCTATTTTGGGAGTTCCAAAACCTTAACAATTACTAAAATGCCTTATCAAAAAGTCAGTGAAGCTCAAATGTTAGAGAGAAGGAAAAAGGGCATGTGTTATTTCTGTGATAAGAAGTGGCATCAGGGGCATCAGGTATGGAGGTATCTAAGGGCGTTGCTAGGGAGGAAGCCTAAGAACAAGAGTTAAAGGTTTTTGAAGAGTTTCAAGAGGAATTTATACAGATTGAATCTATATCCTTACAGGCTATGGTAGGCTCACCAAGTCCTAAGACTGAGGATAGTGGGGCAGTTGAAGAATAAAAAGGTAGTGATATTAATAGATACTGGAAGTACCCATAATTTTGTGGATACTTCAATAGCTACTAAATGTAATATGTTGATTACAAAAGCCAATGCAGTGAATGTGAAGGTGGCAAGTGGAGAGGTGCTGTCAACAAAGGGAAGATGCAACTCAGTGTCAGTACAGATGCAAGGTACTACATTTGTTACTGATTTTTTCACACTTGCTTTTGGGGGGCTGTGATGTAGTATTGGGAGTTCAATGGTTGCTATCGTTGGGCCCTACTCTATAGGACTTTGTGAAGTTGAGAATGGAGTTTACTTACATGGGTAGGCACGCATGCTTGAAGGGTATCTCAGCTGCTGAGGTGAATTGATTGATGATAAGGAATTTTTCAAAGTTTCTGCTATGAAACACAAAGGGCTGTTATTACAGCTAATTTTTGGTGAGCCCAAACAACCTATTTCTATTGATTCTGAAGAAATATCTAGGTTGTTAAAACAATATGATGGAGTTTTTGAAGAACCTAAGGGCTTGCCTCTTAAGGGTTTGCCTCCAAAAAGAACTCATGACCATCATATTCCTTTAAAACATGAAACTATGTCAATGAGTTTAAGACCTTATAGATACCCCTTTTATTAAAAAAAAAAAAAAGTGAAATAGAGAAGATTGTTAAAGAATTACTAGAATCTGGGTTTATAAGTTCAAGTCAGTCTCCATTTTCTTCTCATGTTTTACTAGTGAGGAAGGCTGATGGCACATGGAAGATGTGCATAGATTATAGGGTATTGAATGAAGCTACCGTGAAGGATAAATACCATATACCTGTGGTGGATGAGCTTTATGGCTCTACTATGTTTCTATGTTGGACCTCAGGTCTAGATACCACCATATTCGAATGAAGGAAGAAGATACTCATAAGACTGTATTTAGAACACATGAATGTCATTATGAGTTTCTTGCGATGCCATTTGGACTCACTAATGCACTTTCTACATTTCAAGGTTTTATGAATGATGTATTTAGGCCTTTCTTACGACACTTTGTTATTGTGTTATTTGATGACATCTTTGTTTATAACAAGGATTTTCAATCCCGCTTGATTCATCTACTGACTATTTTGGAAACTTTGGGCAAACATTAGCTTTTTGCAAAGAAATTGAAGTGTATATTTGCAAGTTCTGAGATTGAATACTTGGGTCACTTGATCAATAAGGATGGGGTGAGATGTGATCCTAAGAAATCGGAGTCTATGATAAGCTGGCCAATTCCTAAGAATATTAAGTCTTTGAGAGGATTCTTAGGACTAATAGGTTATTATAGAAAGTTCATTAAGAATTATGAACAGTTAGTTGAACCCTTAACTGTTTTGTTGAAGAAAGACTTTTTTTTATGGAATGAGTCAGCAACTGAAGCATTTAATCAGCATAAGTTGGCAATCACCACACCACTAGTGTTGGCCTTACTTGACTTTTCAAAAGTCTTTATAATTGAATGTGATGCATGTGGTACTAGTATAGGAGTTGTTTTGATGCAGGATCATAGACCTTTGGCCTTTCTTAGTTAGGCTTTAAAGGGTAGAAATTTGCAGCTCTCAACCTATGAGAAGGAACTACTGGCATTAGTTCTGGCAATGAAGAAATGGAGACCTAACTTACTTGGTGGGTCATTTGTGGTAAGGACTGATCATCACAGTTTCAAGTACTTACTAAAACAGAAAGTTAGTACTCCTGCCCAACAGAAATGGGTGTCGAAGTTGCTTGGATATGAATTTTCAATTGAGTATAAGAAGGGGGTAGAAAATAAGGTAGATAATGCCTTATCTAAAAGAGATTTTGATGATGGTAAAGAATCTGGTACTTTAGCAGCCATATCTTTTCTCATTCCCACTTGGCTTGAAGAACTTAAGGCTGCATATTCTGAGGATCCAGTGACTCAACAGCTATTGAACCAGCTGTAGAAGGTTTCAACTCCTAGTTCTTCCTTTACTCTGAGGCATGAAGTGTTGTTCAAGAAAGGTAGAATTTACATTCCCAACTGTTCTGGATTAAAGCTGAGAATATTGAACTTTGTACATGCTAGTCCCATGGCTGGTCATTCTGGGTTGCATAAATCTTTACAGAGGGCAAGAGCATATTTTTATTGGCCTGGGCTGAAGGCTGAGATAAAGAGATTTATTCAAGAATGTGAGGTTTTTCAACAGAACAAGGTTGAAAACATCCATCCTCTAGGTTTATTGCAGCCCTTGCCCATTCCACAAACCATTTGGACTAATATCTCAATGGATTTTGTGGGAAGTGTTGCCACAGTCAAATGGATATTTTGATTATGGTTGTTGTGGGCAGACTATCTAAGTATGCTCATTTCATAGCATCCACGCATCCTTTTGCAGCATCTCAAGTAGCTTCCTTGTTCCTCAATGATGTTTTTAAGCTTCACGGTATGCCAATAAGTATTGTTTCTAATCAAGGGGCTACATTCACTAGCATTTTTTGGAGAGAATTGTTTAAACTGCAGGGTGTTAACCTGTCTTATTCTTCTGCCTACCATCCCCAAAGCGACGGCCAAACTGAAACAGTTAAAAAGTGTTTAGAGCAATTCCTAAGATGTTTTTTTGGTGACAAACCAAGGTTTTGGTTTGATTGGCTAGCTTTAGCTGAATGGTGGTATAACACCACCTTTCACTCATCTTCAAAGCTAACACCTTATGAAGCCGTTTATGGGGTCCCTCCAACTAAGCTCCAGGAATACATTCTAGGGGTCACAGCTAATCAGGCTGTGGATGAGTTTTTTAGGAAAAGGGATCAAATTATTTCTACACTAAAGGCCAACTTGGTTGCTGTACAAGAGAGGATGAAGCTGCAGTATGATAAGCACAAGACAGACAGAAAGGGAGTTTGCAGTGAGTGATCGAATATATTTGAGGTTTCAGCCTTATAGGCAACAATCTCTGGCAGTAAGACACAATATGAAGTTATCTCCGAGGTTCTTTGGGTCATATCAGGCACTCAGTAGAATTGGCAAGGTAGCATACAAGTTGGATCTTCCACCACAAGCTCAACTACACCAAGTTTTCCATGTATCATCTTTAAAAAAGAAACTTGGCCAACTTGTTTCCCCACTATCAACTTTACCTCCAGTTGATATACATGGAGAATTGATACTAGAACCAGAAGAAATTTTACAACGCCGTAGCAAAAGAGTGAATAACAAACCCTTTAATGAAGTCCTTGTTAAATGGCAAGGGGTGGAAGTTGAAGATGCCACATGGGAACCTTATTGTAGAATTTGTCAGAAGTTTCCACATCTTGTGGGCAATGTGTTTTAAAAGGAAGAGGGTATGTCATGGCTTAAAAATTTTTAGAAGCTACTGTCAAGCAGCCATGAAAGAGTTGGATGAGATGACGATGAGTGGCGGTTTTGTTAGTTGGGTTGTAATTGTTGTTGTTTACTTTGGTAGGAACGCTGTAAGTCGTCTAGTGTTAGAATGACATTATGTGTGTTAGTAGAAGGGTGTTATTGTATTAATAAGATGGTGTCGTTTTAATTGACAATAATTGTGAAAAATCATATGATGTTGTTGGTACATAAGGGATGTATAAGACAGAAGAAATCTGGAGCGAAGGCAATGGAAATTTGACATTCATCCTCTCTCTCTCTCTCTCTCTCTCTCTCTCTCTCTCTCTCTCTCTCTCTCTCTCTCTCTCTCTCTCTCTCTCTCTCTCTCTCTCTCTCTCTCTCTCGGAGATTAACTATCTCGAAGTAGTCATTGAAGGGGCCCATTGCATATGATTGCAAAAACAGTAAAACTCTCTCCGCTCACTAAAACAAAAAAGAAAAAAATATATAAAAATGACAACATCAAGAATTCAGAAGATGAAATATGTTGAATGTCTTTAAAGTTTTAAACGAACAATTTCACGTGAGGATTCCCGAACTTTCGATTAAGGGACCCCGAGGACTCAGTAACAAAGTTGTGGACCTAAATGCAAGACACAATAGATTGATGGAATACCACACCAAACAAAAAATTAATAAAGAAATGCTTAGTCTACATGACAAACAGATCATATAAAAAAGAAACCTTTCAAACTAGCGTAATTCGATGGGATACATGAATAGATTAAAATATATTTTGTTGTAAAATAGATCTAAAATATTACTTTAAAATACGTCAACATGTAAACTTACTTTTATAAGACCTCTATGTAGACCAATAACTTCTCTTATTATAACTTAATCAATCCAACAACATCCAAAGAGTTATGCTACTTATAAGTCTAGATTGTTAACACACCACTTGTTGTACACCCCAATTAATTATAAAAAAAAATCAAAATTCTATTTATTAGTTGACGTAGCATGTCTCTATATACTAAACATTACTAGTGTATCTTAGTGATAGGTCTGCTACCCGACCCCAATAGGCAGGCAACTGGCCACCCCACACCTGCATGGGTGGGGGGCTGAGATTGGTCCCCGGCCCCATCTTGTAGGGGTGGGTGACCCTACATAGATGCCAAGCAGACAAATTGGCCTATGGGTCATCCGTCGACCTGTGGTCACTAGTATCGACCAACGAGACTAAAAGAGTCTGAGAGACTGAGCAATGACCAGAGAGAGAGAGAAAAAGGCAAGAGGAATGTGTGCAGCAGGGGAGGGGGCAATGTTTATGTTTTCCTCTAAAACAAAACTATGTCGTTTTGGAGAGTTTTTAACTCCCCAAAACACGTTGTTTCATTTTAAAAAAATTAAATATATTAAATAGTGTATATCTGTGTGTGTGTGTGTGTGTGCACGTGTGCGTGTGCACGCTTGTGTGTATAAACCTAGGCGAATGGGGGCAATATCCCACTCGGCACCCACCCTCATTTTCCTTGGGGGCTAGCATCTACCCGTCCACTCGTCTAAAGAGGGCGAACTGCCCTACCCACCCCAGGCAGGGCTCAGGTGGGTGGGTCGAGTGTGAGTATTAGGCCCTCACCCCTGCTTAGTGGGTCAAAATATAGGTTTCCAAATAGAATTTTCACACCAATATTATACTAATATCATGAAAATTAAACAGGAAATTATAAATTAAACCTTTGTTTCCATCGTTATAATTCTATCACGATTATGTTTGATAATTCCTCTGGTTGAAAAATATAAAATTCAAAAAGAAGTATTAATATTACATTATTCCTTGTCATCTTGCATTTTATAACAATGATTAAACTCAAAATAAAAAGAGAACATTGTTATTTAGTGTTATAAATACTTATACTTTTTTAAACTGATCAATAACAGGAATTTGCATGTATTCATAGATTTAAGTTTTAAATATTATACTGTTATTTGATTAGAAATATTTATATTATCAAAATGTTCAAACTTCATCATATAAATAAAACACTCCATCAAGGAAACTTCTACATGCTATACGTACTCGCATTTCATTATGATGAGGTGGTACTATTGACAAGCAACTTTTGAAATTTTCTTTAAAATAAATAAAAGATGATTGAATAATGGTAAAAGTGTTACATTTTAGTATGATAAAATTGTAGTATGCAGTATATATTACTCACGAAACTTGTGGCGTAAAAAAAAAAATACTACTCATAATTTTTTTAATCATCAACCTCTCAATATTTTCTAATTTAACATTAAATGATTGGTAGACAAGTAAAACATAACAAGTAATTTTTGAATCATTCAATGTAGAGAATGAAAGGATGTTGAATGAAAGGATGCACAAATTCTTAATAACAAAAAATCATAATCTTAATTTGCTCAAATTCTTGAGATCATCCAATACTTGAATGTTGTGGTTGAGGGAGCTGATGTCATGGAATGGGGCAAGGCGGGGAGCGGGGAAAAAACCCCATCCACCCCACCCCTTGCCTCGGCCAACACATTAGGTCTAAAATAGATTCTTTGGTTCAAAAAATAGTTTTGGACCCAAATTATAATATAATTTAAATTATAAATTAAAATTTATAAATACAAAAAAAAACTTAAACTCATTAGAATTAGATTTTGGATTGTCTTGGCCTCTTGGCTTCCTAGGCCAATAGAGGCCAATAGAGGCCAATAGAGGCCAAGGAAATACAATAGTTATACTTAAACAATGTGAGATGTAGTAGTAAATCTCATATTGCTTAAGTATGACTATTGCATTGCATTGATCTCCTATATAAAGGTTGGCGAATGAGGCCAAGGCAATCCAATAACTTGAATATAATTTTAAGTCTTTAATAAATTATATATATATATATCTATATAAAATATATTTATATATATAATTTATATATGTGGAGCAAAACGGGGGACGGGGCGAGGCACCCTGCTGGAGTCATCTTGTCCCCCGCCCTCGCTAGGCCTTCTCCATGCGGGGCGGGACGGACGAGAGTGGGATAGTGGGGTACGGAGCCCCGCTGCCTACCCCTATATCACATGAAATTCACATCAAATTAGGTCAATTCTTAAATAAGAGGTAATAAAGTACTATTTCAATTCTCCACTCACATGGAAATGGGATTACCTCTGTCATAATCTCCATATAACTCGGCGACATTAAAGAGGCACTTCTCTCTCTTGTACAGCTAACTTCAAGCAATTCAAACCTGTACCCTACTTCTAATTAAGTCCTAACCAAATCCCAATTCAGATATATTTATTTGTGTTGCATCGAGTGAGCAATAATTAGATTATTATGTATAAAAAAAATAGATTATTATAAACCATGCACTCGGTCAAATTTCTGATAAACAACGTCAGGCATAACCAGTTAAGGATCAGAAGGCCCATTTCCAAGAGGGAAAGGCAAATTCTCCCCTAATTTAATTTTATTAAACTGATCAAACAAGAAGCTACAATGTGTTGAAAGCCACATGAATTAATTAAGTGTCCAAAGTTACATATATAGTTGAAGAAAAAACATCGGGAATATTAATATAACTTAGTCCCATCAACTAAATTAAAGAGATAAATGCATGCCCTACTATCATGCATTGGGAGCAATTAAAAAGCAGGTCTAGTATTTGAGATGGCGAATATGAATTAGCAAACACAAAGTTATAAGGTCCTTAATTCCATTTACTGATCATCAGATCCCAAGTACTTCTTGAGCAGTTGGGTGCAGCCAGGCAGTGCCTGATCCCTCAGGAAACCCATGGCATTGGCAAAACGTATGTCATTAAGCACACCATTGTAACGGGTGACTATGATATTGGCTCGGGCACGTCCCGGATCGGCTAATTTGCAGCTGGCAAGTGGGCTGCCAACCAGAACGGTCTCGCATATTTGGTCTTGATGGTCGTCTTCCACCAGGATGTCGTATGTTCCTGTTGAGTTGGTCACTCCTTCAACGCTAGTGAACAAAAGCTGTAGAGTTTGCCGGTCTCTGCATTCTAATCTAACCCTTGCACCTGGCAACCATATTTATTTGGTATATTCAACTAATACAAAAAATAATAGAAATCGATAACAAAAGGCATAAATTTTGAATAAACAATTGTAGAATTCATCTCACATATATATGAACAGTACTCCTAATTAACGATGTTTAATGAGATCAGTAGCTGTACTGATGCAACATATTTCCTTGGGAGTTATTTAATCAGAAGATGATCATTAGAAACGGTTATAGGATTGATAATTGTAGGATTAAATCCAAGATCCTGATCAGGAGTTTGACGATCGACCATGCATGCTGATCTATTGTCAGTACTCGAGTGATTATATATATGCAACTGAGACGTACTTCTTATGCGACAAAGCACCCTGATATATACCTCTCTGTGGATGTACGTGTGATTGCATTGGCAATATGGCATGGACACCCAAAATTTTCTACACACTGCCCCAATATGAACCCTACGAAGAAGCTGCCATTGTTTTATTTCGAGCAGACATTTTAGTACTAGCTGCATAGAAGAGCAAAAGAATAGAGATCTGGATGAGGTAATTAACTTGTCAGTCTCAACCTAATATATCGTAATTGTTCCTAAAGCTAGTTTATGCACTTTCACTGCAATATGGGAATCCCTTAAGGAAGAAGGCTGAAAGAGATCTAATCACTTTCTACCGATCGAGCTCTACTTTTGGACCAAGTGTCTTTCCCCACAAAATAAAAACACCTTGTAAAACATGCCAGTCGTAAACCTAGGAGTCATTCTAATACAGAGTGCTTAAATAGACAGTTTCAAATCGGGGAATGAGAGAGTGAGACAGAGAGAGACAGAGAGAGATCAATGCCATTAAAGTGACACATTTCCATGTCATTTATGCGATCGAGTCCTTTATTATGTAAAAACAAACAATAAATCAAGGATGGTATATTAACCATACGTAAGTGCTCTGACCACAAAGAGAATAACTAAATGAATTTTCGAAAAGGGGGTTGTATTAAGTACCGGCAATGTAAGTGGTGGCGGAGGTCTCAAACCCGCAGCGGCAAGTGTCGCAGTAGACGTTTCCAATGACACGAAAGGGTCTGAACCCCAAGCTGCCTGCAGTGACAAGAGCTGGGAGGACGCAGAGTGCCAACAGCAACAACAGCCTGGTACTTGTAGTACTCGCCATGCCTTTCAAAAGAATATAGTCACCAGCTAAGACAGAAATACTGAATGAAAAATGAGAAATGGAGAGGGATGCTATAGTGAAGGGACATGGGGCCACTGGCACTTAATATAGAGCCGTGCTCATGAGCCATCATTAAGACCAGGCGAGGTTTCCGGCTTGCATTTGTTCAGAATACCCTCATTAATTTATGTCGGTGGTGTAAACTATCACCATCTCTCTCCACTTTTTTTACGTGGACATCTGTTTGTGATTCCTGGAAAATGATGCAAATTAGAAAAATAAATGCTACTAATTTCTCTCTATTAATATTGGAGTAGAGGTCTTCACAATAATGTCAATGGCTTTCCCTTGATGGATTTCATTAACATTGGTGCGTGTATGTGTAATATTTTTCATTTCCTTGCCTTCTGGATTCACATAAAGGGCACCTTCTGAGGTCCTAAATCCTAACCATTAAGAGCAATTTACGTTTCCTTCCAAAACTCAATACGATTTTTATGCATAAATTAGATGCATGAGAGATCTTCCCAGAAAATGCAAAATATATAATTAACCTATGAATTATCCAATCACCATATAATTTGGACGCCTATTTCTTAAGTCAATGAAGTGCTACGATAATTCTGCAGCTTGCATGTGCAGATTCATTGGCAACTAAGTATAAGAAGTTGACTGCAATTAAGATTGCCAAAAACTAATGCATGTTGTGGATCTCAATGACAGAACTCAGAAGCATCGTACGTAGCCTGCACAAAATATTATGATTTATACAGCATATAAATTAAGGAGAGTCGAGACTCGATCGAGATCAGTGCAGATTAACAGGGAAGCAAGCCAAAAGCATGTGATGATCACTACTGGAAATTATTCCAAGGTCAGAAGCCATGAATATTTGCTGAGAATTTGTGAAGCCGTGAATTTTGTGCATCACACGAGGCAATATATATATATATTCTATTCTGCAACATTTGTTTATGGGCTTGTGCTGTCAACAGCGTTAAGTGAAACAAATCAAATTATTTCACTAAAGTCTACCGATCTTATTGAGCCACCACTTCTTAATTAAGCCCAAAGTGGAACTTTAGTCCAACCAGCTAGCTCACTTCTATTTAAGCAAAACCGAGATATAACTTTAGCCCAAAGTTATCTCGTCTAGACAACTTCGCCTTAAGGAGAGTCGTTGTGTAAGGTCCATAAAGGGTGGGGCCGGGGGAGGAAATAGTCCCACAATCCCTTTACAGCCTCTTTTCATTAGTTCGGACCTCCTACTTTTTTCTTTTTTAGAAAGAGAGATTGTATTCCTAATTTTATTGATAAAAAATGTTTTGGGATCCGAATTTGGATTTTGAATTTGTGTCCCAAATCGGATTTTTTTTTTTTTTTTTTACTTAGTAATTAAATAAGTGTTTTTTATTGATATTGTGAATTTTTTATTTTTTTAACAACATTTATGATGATTAAAAAAATATATGAAAAAAATCAAAAAACTACTTTTATCTTTTTGGTGGGTTCTCGGGATACATTTCTCGAGAGATGTAGCAATACTCTTTATTAATAGTCTTCACCTATAGTAGAAGAAAACCTTGATTAATTCAAACCCGACTTAACACTTACTAAATTTATCTATTCCTGTTCATTCGAACTTTTGGAATAAATTAAAGTTTAACCGGTATATGTCCATTGAATCTTCAGCGGCTCTAATTTAAATTGAGTTGAATGCAATTTTTCTCTGGGTGACAACCAAGCTCAATCTAGCTGTAGAATTTTGTAGAACAAATATGACGAAAATTTGGAATATGGTTACACTCTTGTGAGAAAATTTGTTCTACAAGTTGGTGATGGATAAAGGGAAATTCAAGTGTGTTATTATGCATAAATGGTCCATATTTGTAAACTATGAGGCACTGATCGGTAAAGGCACAACCATTGGCAAGTGATACAACTTTTTGACAAAATCAAAAGGTTGTTTCTCTCACGTCCTCAATCATCACCGCTCATTGGAACAATAACCATGGAGAGAGTATCATTCCAAGGGATATACCGTTTGGCGATCACAACCCATAGAATTACATTTCCAACTTAATTACACAAAACAGTGATGATCTAGTTGAGTATTTTACTTTGATACCAATATAAGTTTTCTACTACTCAACTCTTGTCTACAGACTCCTGCATACCAGCGTTAGAGCATGACAAGCCTCTACATGCGCACATTTTTTTCATTACTTATCTGACCCACCCTCCACCATATGTGCTCTCACTGACCACATATAAAGGGTGATTTCATTTCACTAAAATTTTAGTGAATGACATCAATTCTCCATAAGTGGGTCAATAATCAATATTCCTGTCACAATTGACGAATTCTGCCGAATACATAAAACGTGTATCGACTTGTATTGAATTTTCGGTAAATACTTTCGCTAAAGGTTATTCCTGAAGTTATTCGTGAAGCTTTCCCTAATCACCTATCAGCGACTTTACAAATGATCAACCAATTACTTGACTAATCAACCTGCATTGAATTTTATCAAGTACTCACCCTAAGGCCATTCATAAGGTTTTTCTTAATCACCTTATTAGCAACTTTACGAATGACCTAAATTTTCATTTGAGTAAATCACCATAAATACAATTATCTAGGCGTCTCCATAATTTCTTGAATTATACATGTTGACCATGAGGTTGAGAGATATGAGGTTGTTTTCACGTAGGCATCTCTCAACTTCATTCTAGTAAAATGTTCTTTCAATTTCTCTAGAGATAATCCATTGGCTATCGGATCTGCTATCATTTCGGTCGAGAAAATAAAATTAACTTTAACCTTCTATTTTTTCACTATATCTAAAATATAGTAATAATACATATCAATGTATTTTCTTTGGGACTCTATATTCCACTTTTTATCAAGAGACGAGAGACTGATGATCACAAAACACATTGGTTGGTTCTGTATATGTATACAAATTTAAGCTTTCTATAAAGTAATTCATCCACACCGCAGTATTCACTTCAGTATTACAAGCAATATATTCTACTTTCATAATAAACTTATCAACCTAATCCTATTTCTTACTCAACCGAGAAATTGTTGCTCCACTAAATAGAAATATATATCCACTTGTAAATTTTATATCATCTACACCACCTCAAAAATCAGAATCACTCTAGCCAATAAATTCTAGATTACTGATCCCAAAGACCAATTTCATATTTTTAGTACCTTATAAATACCTTAATATACGTTACACTACCTGTCAATATTTCTTACATGGTTTGGATTGATATCTGCTTACCAATCATATTGTATGACAAATTTCTAGTCTCGTACTTGTCATTGCATACACAAGACTTCCCACCGCTTGAGCATAGGAAACTTTAAATATTTTGCTTATTTAGTCTTCATCTTTTGGGTACATACTTTTATTTAACGCATGACCTTTGCAAACAGGTGTGCACTTAACGATTTCTAATTTTCACACCAAATCTTTTAAGTATATTTTCTAGATATTTTTCTGGATATAAATATAAAATCTTTGAATTTCTATCTCTCGAAACTCTTATACCAAAAGCAGGTGGCTTCACCCATGTCTTTCATTTCAAATTTAGATTTCAAGAATTCTTTTGTTTTATTCTTCATATATAAACAATTACTTGCTAGAAATATATCATCAATATATAATGATAATAACATTACTTTATTATCATTTTTCCATATTTATACACGGTGATCTAGTGGACTCAATTCATATCTCATTTCTAAAATGACTTGCTGAAACTTTAACTGTCTTGAAATTGTTTAAATTCATACAATAATTTATTTAACCTTTTGACCTTTTCTACGTGTACTTTAATTTGGAATCCTTCTAACTAAATCATAAATATATCATCTATTAATTCATAACTAAAAGAATCTGTTTTTGCATCTAACTGATATAAATACAAGTTCATCCTGACAACAATAAACATGATAATTCTTACGAATGTGAACTTTGTCATGGGTAAATACGTATCCACAAAGTCTACATCTGGTTGTTAAGTATATCATTTAGCCAATAACCTTGTTTTATACATTTTCAAACTACCATCAACTTTAAATTTTGTTCTGAGAACCTATTTGCAACCAATAGATTTTCTATCCTTTAGAATATATTTTAACTCCCAAACACCATTTTTATTTATCAATTCTATTTTATCTTCCATAGTCTCAAATCATTTATTTGAATCGACATTATTGATTGCCTCATAAAAGTTTTTAAGATCATTTTCTAAATTTTTCAAACTGGTATCTAGAGCATAATGATCTTGAAATTATATTTGATGGTCTTCTGGTTCTTTTACTGCCACTACCTCCAACATCAATACTTGAGGATTGATTTCTATCTGACTTGTTTTTATTTCCATTACTCCCATTGCCTCCAACATCAATATCTAAATATTGATTTCCCATCGTTCAATTTGCTGAAATCATTCAAAACTTTAAATTCATTTCCTCTATCACTATTCAAACTTTGAATGAGCCTACTCAATTGGATTTCTACTTCTGTCTTATATTATTTAAATTTATCAAATTTCTCATATTTATGCTTGAGTAAGTAAATATGCTCATATCTCGAATAGTCATCAGTGAAAGTAATAAAGTACTTCATTGTTTTATGGATTTTTGTTTTAAAAGGTCCAAAACATCAGAATGTACAATTTCAAGTAAATCCTTGGATTTCAAAATTTAAAAAAGATTTATTACTCATTTTTCCTTTGATACACTGTTCACATATATCAAAATTATTTAAATTTATTTATAGTATTAATCCACATTTATACATTCTGATAAGTTCTTTCTTATTTATATGGTATAATCCTAAATGTCATAAATATACATAACCAATATACACATTCAAATAATCATAAATACATATTTTATTAATATCAACATTCGATACATACATATCATAATTTCTCACGCCTTTCATTTATACATTACTCTTACCTATAACTATAGTTTCAGACTTAAACTCAACTATGTAACTTTTCTGATATAGTACAAGTATTGGTACTAAATTCTTACGAATACTAGATACATATAATACATCACTAAATAAAATAAAAAAATCATTCACCTTAAACTTATATATACATTGCCGCAAGATATCACAGTATGTATTGCTGCCCATATACACTCAATACTTACATGTTTGCTTCTCTTCAAGATTGACAAACAACTCTTTGTTCTTGCATATATGTCTTATTGCTACAAAATCAACCCACCATGAATCTGACGCTAATTTCATGAGCATTAACTCGGCGGTGGTGAGTTACTTCGATGGATGGTCGAAACAGTATTTCCAAAATTTTGGCTTTCTCCTGTTTCGGCCCGTGCTTGTTTTCCTCTGTATAAAAATATTCCAATTCTTCAAGATAATAACTTGTTACCAAAATTTGAAGATTTCAGTGTATTTGAGGTCTCCCACCATGGATTTGAAAGAGTTTTTCATGTGGTTGTCAAACCAAGCAATTTCTTATTATTAGTCTTCTCAATGCATAAAAATAACTCATCTGTCATGACCAGGCTATTGATACCACAGTAGAATTTTGTAGAACAAATACGAACAATCCATATTGGACAAATACTCCCGTGAGATTATTTGTCCCACAAGTTGGGGGTGGAAAAAAGGAAATACAAGTGTGTTAATTGTGTACAAATGGTCCATATTTATAGATCATAAGACACTGGTTGACAAAAGGCACAATTATTGATAAGTGATACAACCTCTTGGCATTTCTTCAACCATCACCCCCCCTAAAAACCATCACCATTGTGTATACCGTTTGGTAATCACACCCTTTAAAATTATACTAGCTTTTTTTGTTGATCTCTCTTTAAGGAGCCTAATCTTAGAATTGTTAGGAAACTCAATGTGTTTTGCAAACATTTTTCTAATATACCAAACAATTGGTATATTTCTAACTATTTCTTATTAGTAGTATTATTTAAAAACATTTACATCACAAACTACTAGCATAGAATAATTTGATTTTTAATATTTAAATTTTTAAAATTATCTTTGAAATCAAATTATATAACGTGGATAATATGTAATGTGAAGGCCTTCAAATATGATTTAATAATTTCTTATTCCACAAGAGACGGTAGCACAAGTCATCTTCAATCTTCTCAAATTACTTTTGTTTTATTTATTTGGATTTATGATTGAAGTTGGTCTATAATTAAATATAGCTTTTGATTATATTTTTCTCTTATATTCTATAGCTAATAAGCTATGATTCCTATGAATGTATGATCTACCATCGTGGTCTTAATTGTTAATTGATTTTGTTTGGATAATAAAATAAGATGAAATAATTTTAGATAAAAATTAAAAATTAAATAAAATATTATTTTTTAATATTATTATTATTTTAAAATTTAAAAAATTTAAATTATTTATTATATTTTATATGAGAATTTAATAAAACTGTAATAATAAAATGAGTTGAGACAACAATTTCACTATCTAACAGCATTCTCATCACATATACTATTTCACTGTTATCTCCAAATTATAGGAAAGAATTGAGAAAAAAGCTAAAAAAACCCCTCTCATCTCATTTCCTATTTTAGGATTTTGATATGAATAGTAATTTTCTAAATATAAGAAATCACTATTCATCCTCTAGATAATTTTTTATCGATATTTTATTTTAAAATAAAATAAATTTTTCTTCCAATCACCTACACTTTCTCTCATATTTATTTATTATAATTTTAAATAATAAATTTAAAAATAATTTAAATAATTATTAAAATATAAAAAATAAATTTTAAAAATATTATCATTCCTGTTAAAAAATAATTTAAATTCTTATTTAAAATATTCATTAGAATAATAATTCATAACAAAGTTTATAAATAGAAAGGAGGAAAAAATATAGAAAAATATTATTTTAATAAAATATAGAAATGATAAAAAATTAAATGTAAAAGATTTTTTAAAAATGAGAAAAATTTAAGATGAAATTATAAAAAATATCTTTTTAGTTAAAATTTAGGAGATAGGATGGAAATTGCTCTAAATTATGGCTTAAAGCACTCAAACTAAAAACAAAAAATAAAAATACAAAGCACAAGGACCTATAATTCCTGCAACCAAAATCATCACAAGCGCAAAGATTTTTACCACATTTTTGGCCTTAACTTTCGAACGCCACCGAAAGGTCTCGTAATTATGAAAGTTCATCTCAAAGTAAAACCTCTAATTACTAATAATAATAATAATAATTACAGATCCAACGGCTTTGCTGAATGTGACAGACATGCATTCATTTCTTGATGTGTTTCGATGAAGCAGAAGATTTCCTTCGAGGTATGCATTTCCCTCTCACTGCTGCCTTCTCTCTTTTCTCTTCCTCCGCTGCTTCTGCCACCATAATCTTCTTGCTCCTATGGTGTCAAAAACGATGACATTAACTTTTAAATATATCATATCGAATGACAAGACGGGGGTGGAAAAAAGGAGCCTAGCCTAGCCTGAGTTTCATACAACCGAGGTTTGGACTTAATAGCATTTATGACGGTTTATATTATTTTTGAAATTATATAGGTAAATAAAATTAGGTTTTCGTTTTTTTATTTATTACAATTATATAAATAATCTCATCAATTTTTTAAGATTTTTAGTATGTTCGATATTTTTGTCACATCTCGACCATTAATGCGACCTGTAGACCGAAAATTCTCTGACGTGGCAGCCATACAATTCAGTCAGCGAGAGTGTAAAACGAAAAACAAATCCAGAACCGAGTCACTAACCTTTCTTCGTTATAAGAATTCGATTTCTTCAGCACCGGTTCAGCCGCAACCCGGTCTTCACTCATAGCCTCAACGATGCTCCCACTGAAGTATTCCTTCTCCTCCGACTGCAAATTCCCGAACCTAGGGTTCTCAGACATGTAGCTAATCATATCTTCCTCCGTCAGCTTCACCGCATTCTTGAATAGAACTCCTTTGTGAAGGCTGTCACTCTTCTTCACTGTGCTCTTCACCGGTTGCTTCAGACCTGCCGGTGCATTCTTTGACTTAGCAACTGCTGAGCTACCGCAGGCAATGAGTTGGAGCAGGACAGAGTTCCGACTAATTTCTGTCTCGTTGGTGTTGGTGATCAGTACTCGGTCACCAGCTTGCCATCGTTTGGAGTTGTTTCTTTGGTCTGGAACTGGATGATCGCCATCTTCGAACCGCTTGGAGATATTGCTTTCATTGGGTTTGACATTGTCTGCGGAGTATGTGGATGGTGGGGACGAGTCGTTTAGAGTTAATACAGTGAGGTTTTTGTGGGTCTGAGGTGGTTGTTGGGTCTCGTTGTCTTCGGGTTCATCAGTCGATACGCCTCTGGAGCAGCGAGAGTGGGGTGTGGTGGAGCTGGTATAGCTTGTTTTTTCTCCATCTTCGAATTCTTCCTCTTCTTCGTATTCTTCGTATTCATGGTCCTCGTGCTCTCCATGTGGACTTTGAGCCGAAGGTTTTCCCTTCGAGTTGAAATTTGGTACCTGAATTTGTTGAATTTCTTGCCTGTGGCTGTTGGTTATTTGAAGTTGTTGCAATCTTTCTGCGCAGTAAAAATTGTTCGAATCGTGAGGATTTTGAGACATAAAGGCACAAGAATATGGTTTAAATTTAAACTATAAATTGTTTAGAGACTGACCAGAGCAGCCTTCAACAAGTTCAGACCCTTTAAGAACATACTCAGCTCCTTCTGCAGGGTAGATAATGTCACTCTCTGCCAAGTCGTTCCACACATACCCGCTCTTGTAGCTCCTGAAAATAAGCAAAACTTCAGCTTAAAAATAGGAAAGTAAATAGAAAGTAAAGTAACAAAAGAGAGAGTCTGAGATGCTCAATCTCTGATCATGAACACGGAGAAATGAAGGAACATTCAGTAAGTAATCAATATGCACGTACCTTTTGCACGACCAGGAATATAGGGAGGGCATGCCTTTCCCTCTAAGCACAGTAAGACGATCCATTACATCTACACATCAACAAGACAATACAGAAGAAAGATAACAAAGTGTCACAAGTACCAAAACAGAAGCCGCCAACAATTTTGTTTAAGAGTACAAGTACCTCTTAATCGAAGAGGTTGATCGGGTGAATGGGTAACTTCCATGTAATGGGGATGCTCAAGATGGCCATTTCGTGAAAGGTAGTAAACGACTTGGACTTTTTTTATGGGTTTTAGCTTTGGCTGCATGTATACTTTGACCCTGTCTGGGCTCGTTTCTCTTGCTCTTCTGGATCGAACCTCCATATTCTTCTTGCCCTTGCCTCTTCCCTTCCTTCTCGTGATTTTGAGAACTTCACGAGCCCGCCCTCCTATTTAAGTAGTGACAAATTGGGGGTAAACGAAGGGAAGAGTAGACCTCAAAAGGCGGAAATGCAGGTTGATACAGCTCGATTTTGGATGCTTTTGAAAATGTTGTCAATGTAGAGAGAGAGAGAGAGAGAGAGGAATGCGAGTGAGGGGTCAGGGTCACTGAGATCAACTTCGTTTTGACTTTGGTTAGCTCTGATCCCAAACTGAGACAAAATAAAATTAAATAAAAACAGCCATTATCAGAGGATTTCAGAGCGCCTTGCAACCAACGTAAGAGAGTTTTATCTGCGAGCTCTACATTCTAGGAGATTAACGTCTTTCTCTTACATTAGATGCCATTTTTGGGCCACATGCTAACATTCCATTAATCAAACCCTATGTCTCATGATAGCATTGGACAATTCTGGCCATTGGATATACAGCAGCTAGCTAGAGGATCTGATTAGTGTAAGTAGGACGATCAACAACAATATTTTTATTCCCATTAATTGTAATTACAAACTTGAACAGGTGATAAGACATGGCAAGTCGACCTTAATATGGTTAGTGCAAGTAGGCTAAAAAGTGTGCTACTCTTTTAATCAATATAATCGTTAGGTCCTATAATTTAAATGTGAAATAAAGCGGACCACAAATCATTCCTCATCATGATCGCCACCCAAACACTATGACCGTTTATTTCGATTACCTTTACTGCTCATTATTTATACATATCACATATCATATATTATATTTTTTAAAAACAAAAATTTAATTTTTTTTATTTAATTTTTTTTAAACTTATTTAATTATTTTATTCATCATCTATATAATACACATTTAATAAAAAAAATTAAAAAATATATAATATACAGTATGTGAAATGATTAATAAAATTTTTCTTTTTTGATCAACCAATAATTGGGCTATGACTACCCTAGGTAATGCTAGTGAGAAGTCTGGATCGAATGCACGAGTTTTTTTTTAAGTGAGTCCCCAACGAGAAGAAGTGAATATTAACGGTGGGAAAACATTTGTTCTAAGATTTTTACATTTTAAGTTTGTATATATCATTATTCAACTATAATAATAACTACGATAGCTAGACATATATGGTATTTTATAATAAGTAATGCTATATATCGGATATATATAGGTTTTGTGCATTTTTTTATTAAATGAGCGGGACTTAATATTAAAAAAATGATTTTTTTTCTAGTCCAAAAGTTATCTACTTTTTTAATAAAAGAATACATGAAATTTGCACTCACTATAACTGCCAATATCATTTATCTTTTATAATAATCTAAAAAAAAATATGCGTATCAGCCGGAAGCTGCCGCACACTTAACGCTAAGTGAAAAAAAAAATACCCATGAAGTGTGCTGTGGCTTCCGGCTAATGCACAGCATATCTCATAATCTAATGAGGTGAGGTTGATGAAAAAACCACATCCTCTTTTAAATCCTTAGTTTTGGGAGGAGGAATAGAAATAAATAAATAAATAGCAAGGATTATATGATCATTTGATAGTAAAAAAACAACAGGTCAGGCTTGCCTCAATCGAAAGGAGAAAACATAAAAACAAACCAAGCAAATAAACTATTGGCAAGGGATGGAGGAGGAGCTTGCACGTATATGTTATCCAAAAAGAAAACAACAAAAGCAAAACTGTTGTGAGGTGGATATGATTCGATTACACCGACTTTGGGTCCGGATTACAAGCTCTCTTTCTTCACTCGGAAATGCACGGTTTAGCTTTTTTATATGTTGAAGAGATTCTTACATCATATAGGGTTGATGATGGGAGTATACAAAGGGAGCAACCCATTAATTAGGTAGCAAAAGTGTCTCAAGTACTTGTCTGCTGGGAACTTTAGGGGTGAAAAAGGATTCAACAAGATCAGTACTAAAGTTCTTTTCCGTATGTGAATTTTGTACACCCCTCAACACTGCGCTTTTACCCAGTTACCGCTTGTCACGAGACAAGCCTCGAAAGATATTGAGTTGATTTTGAACTTGTGGATTCCTGTTGTACTGTTGCCGCAACACCCGAATTATGAGGGCCCGATGCCCTACATGTTCAATTCACCAAGACTTTCCTCTCGAATTTTTGGGGCTTTCAAATCCATAGATACAGAATTTTAAGAGTCTGCCGCCGAATCACAATCGGTATTGTGTGCTCATTTTTAAGTTGTTGCTTTATATATATCTAGTGTAAGAATGCACAATTAAGAGCAGGCAGTAAAATCGATCATATGCATGTATGCAAAATACAGAAAATAAATAGATTCAAAAATAACAATTTGCATTGAAATATAAGATTACAAGTTAAAATAACTTACTTACAGATTATAAGATAAACAGATGGAGAGAGATACGTATGATGGGGAAGAAGAGAAGGAAGGTGAATTAGGGAGAAAGAGGGAGAGGTATGTAAGAAAGCCTGCCCTCTTCGTTCACAGAGTTCTCTTTTTATAGATAAAGGAGTTTCTGTTTATAATAATTAAAGTAAAAAAGTAAAAACAAAAAAGCCGTGAGTGAACAGTAAACAATATTGTTTATTCACGTGAAAGTCGGGTCATCATTATGTCTTCAGCATAATTTGCGGGAGCGCCTACTGTTGACATAAAGTGGTAGAATCTTGACAGAGTGGACTAGTCAGTGTGTGAGACGGCAGCCTTCCTTTTGTCTTGTAGCGTCGGTTGATCATTCATCTTCATATAACCTAGGGGTTCCTTCTGAATCATGTCCAAAAATATTATTATAAGGGTCAGCAACTAAAGCTTCAGATGATGCTTATGATTTTTCTTTTTCAGAATTATCATTTTCTAAAGACTTTTTGAGTAAGTGAATTAAATTATTTTTAGTAAGGCCATCAAGAACATCACTTTTCTTTTTGATCTTTGAGAATTTTTTAGTCTTGGTAGAAGAAGCAGTTGCCTTTCCTTTTTGTGAGGTAGGTGGTGAAGCAGGGGCCTGGATTTGGAGATATCCAGTTGAAGTAAGAGAACCATGAGTGATTGTAGAGAATTCTTCTTTATTTTGCATATCTGGGACAGTCTATGGAAAATCCCTTATCACATAATCAATTATATTTTGGGTATAGGAGAACCTATCCCACCATTTTGTAAAGCAGTATCGGACTAGTATATCGCCATTCCTTTCATAGTTCCATTTCATGATTCAAGAGATCTTGTATCATTTGCAGAAATGGAGAGAGTAGGGAAACTTGGCCATATGTCTGTCCAATTTCGAAACAACAGCAGTGGTGAAGCATTTGAATGCTCTTAGAAGCATGTCATGGAAGTTTTCAAGAATAGACCAAACTGATTCCACCATTTGGTATCAGAGCCACTTGGCTGCTAATAGTTCATAATTACTTCTCTTCATTTCACTTATCTTGTTGGCTTTCAACCCAATCCCTGAATTCTTACTTTGTCTGATCTATGTCTTTGTTGTCCGTCTAGTACCTTGGCAAGACCATTTGCTGGAGAGCGTTAAGGGCAGTTAGGTTGTCGGGTCGGGAAAAGGATGTTAGTTCTAAGCACTGAAGTGTGAAGGACTATGTTGACTGGTGACAAAATGAGTAGAATGTTTTTATCTAATTCAACTATTAGTTCCAGGTCATTTGTTCCACCAGACATCATTATTGATTTGAAGACACTACTTTAAATGATTTCAATCAATGAAATATTCCAAAAATCATATCAAATTCTATTTATCGAACTTCTTAGGTTCAATCTACTTTTAACACTGATTTTAATGTTAGAACGGTTGAACAAACCTATGCTATTTCAAAATCTCAAGTAAAATGTTGCTTATTTACTAAAAAATTGATTCAAGATTTTTTAGTAAAAGGTTACAAATATTTGCATATTGATTCTGTTCAAGTTGCTGTCAAACTTTTAACAAGGAATGCATCAACGCCTCTGTTCTACTTTGTTTAAAAGATGCTTGGTTCAACAATTTTGAAAATAGTATTCTTTGAATGATGCAGTCCTCTTTGTTTGGTGGTCCCTTTCACTTTGACTATTTTCCTGATTTAACTCTTGCTCTGGATGATAACAATATTGTCAAAGCTTTAACTCTGAATATTTTAACTTCTGTCTATGACATGCTAGAAGGAAGCAAACCACTTGTTCTTGTTTACCGGATTTATTATCGTCTTTTAAAAATGAATTTAAATCCAAAAACTATTTCAAAACTAACTACAGGAAAACTCTCTTGATCCAGAGTTCTACCCCAGATGCAAACATTCAAGTTCCAAAAATGGTTTATTAGAAAGATATTTCTCTTCCCAATGAGTGGACTTTAGAACATGAAGTCCCTCCTATGAAAAATATTTTTGATGATTGCACTTTAGATTATATTCAGCAATATTTGGATGATACTGTTAAAATTAGTTTTGATCAGACTAGTAATCCCAGCATAAGGAGAAATTCTTTTGCTGGATCTAGATCTTCTTTTGCTGGTTCTGTTTATGATAATTCAGTAAGACGAGACCAAAATCTCAAACAATTTCTGGAAGACTCAAGTTACCCTGATTTAAAATTGAAAAGACTTTCTACGTCTTCTCAAATTACCTCTGCTTATTATTCTACCAAGGATGCTGAAACATTCAAGGAAAAGTCTGTAAAGGAAGAAGCTGATAAAGAAGAAGATACTTCGTCTTTATCTCCTACAGCTTCGGATATGGCTGCACCAGTTGCACCTATTCATCACAATCTTGTGATAAATAGGTCTTTTGAGTTTGATTTAGTTGCTCTTGTTAATGAATATAGTTCAAAAGAAAATCGTGATAAGAGAGAAACTTATCATGCTACTTTTTCTGCTTTTGAAAAATTGTGTTAAACAAAAATGGAAAGAAAAGATGAATGACCTGCAAAAGCATATCATTTTCTTCGATTTTGTTGAAAACTATTATGTTTCAAACAATAGTTTGAATGTTGTTAAAACTGATTTTGTCAATGAAGAAAGTAAAATGACGATCCAATCCAATCACCTACCTTTGGAGGCAATAATTGTTTCTCATAAAGGATCTAAAGTAATTGCTTCCTCTTTCAAAGTTCCTGAAAATGTATCCAAAGATCCAAAAGAAGACAAGATTTTAAAAGAAACAAAAAATATTATTCACCAGAATAATTTTGTAAATCTTGCTCTTTATACTATCGGACAACAGTTAGATAGACCTGTGGAGAAAGCAGAAAAACGCTTCAGTTCCTATTTCAAAAACTATTGAAAATCCTTTAGTTTTACCAAAAGATCAGTTAAAAAGGGTTGCAAAACCTATTGAAAAACCTTTGATTATTTTACCACAGGATCGGCCTAAAATTGATTTTCAAAATACACAGGCCAAGACCCTTGATAAGATCAATCAAATGCTTGCTGATCTTAAGAAAGAGCAATCTTCTACTAGTGCTTTAATCATCAATGAAAATGAAGCTTCTTATTGAAACTACAGATGAATCATCTGACAGTGATTCCTCTACTATTCAAAACATTGATTTACTTGAAAAGAATTTTCAAGATTTTAATTTAAAATCTAAGATAGCCAGATTTTCTTCCAAATGACTCAAACCAATGAGTCTGACGAAAAACTAGTATTCCAGGGCTACTCCTCCTGATTTACAGTTTGAAGAAAATATTTTTCAAACTCAATCTTCTTACTCTGCTGATAAAATTTACGAATGGAATACTGATGGACTGTCTGAACAAGAAATCCTCAATGCCATGAGTAAGAGGTTTTTAGTTACTAATGCTTATATTAACAATAATATTAGATAACATGATATTGTTATAATTTTAACTAATGGTTTTTCCTGTGTTCTTCGTAACTGGTGGGATAAGCATCTCACTACTGAAACAAATAAAATCATTCAGAATGCTGTAAAGCATAATGAAGAATGATTACCTATTTTTAATTAAATTGCAGGAATGAGATTTCCTGATGGTATTAATACCTTGATTTACACTATTATTAAACATTTTGTTGGAACTCCTTCCAATATTACTAATCGCATTAGTGATTATTTGAATAATTTACGATGCCGTCAAATGTCTGACTATAGATGGTATCAAGATGTTTTTATGTCCAGAGCAATGCTTAGAGACGATAGTCATAAACCTTACTAGAAGGAAAAGTTTATTGATAAATTACCTCATTTATTTGCTCATAAAGTCAAACAAGAACTTATTAATATCTTGAGATTTCTTAATTATGAAAATTACACCTATGGTGATATTTTCAGTATAATTAAGAAATTTGGTATTAGTATGTGCAATGATCAAAGAATGTTTCGTGAACAGACGAAGAATTGCAGGAAAGCCAAATATGAAATGAGAACATTTTGTGAACAATTTGGCCTTCCTCCTATTGCTCCATCGAGAAGAAAGCAGAAATATTCCATTAAGTTCCGAGCTTGCTCTCCTCCCACCTCCATTGCTCCCACATGAATTCGAGTTGTAAGTTTTGTTTTCCTCTATTTTTTGTTTACATTTCAGACCAATCATTACTAGATATTGTTGTGGTTTGTCTTTGATATTAAAATAATGAAATATTTAGGTGGCTAGTTTTATGAATGTTAAGGTTATCCTATTGCAGCCCACCTATTTGTGATAATGAACTTAAGGGTTGGTTGAAAAAAAAAATCAAATTACCCCAAACTTTCATGTCCAAAAATCCTCAGAATACTTCATTGGGTGCCTATAGGAGATAGTGCAGTTGAGTTGATTTTGTCCATCCATGGGTTAGGCTACATTTCTAGATTGAACTGTGCATACCATCTCATCTATACTGTCCATCTATGGCTTAGGTTGCATTTCTAGATTGAGTCGATGTACAACACAAATAATGTTTTTCCCCTTATGTTGCATTTCTATACTCTAACTTTGTTTTGAATTCGGTTGGATCTTTTTATATTTATTCAAAGGTTGGACTTGCAATGGATTCCAACATAAATCTCTCAAAGAATGAATATGATGAGGTTGGAGTTTCTCATGAGCAACTTCTCTATAAAACCAGTGAAGAACCTACGGTCAGAATGACATTCTCATATGGAGATGAAGTTCGGTCTTACTATATGAAGTATGCAAAGCATAAGGGGTTTGGAGTGCATAGAAGGAATTATAAACAAGGAGAATATGGGAATGTCAGATGGTTTACCTTGTATGTGCGTGTCAAGGCACATCAGATAGTAAGGCTGCCAATGTTCTCAAACCAAGACAAATAGAGCAGTTAAGGTGTATGACTAGGATTAATGCGACTTTGAATGATGAAGGTGAATATACCCTAACTAGCATAAACTTGGAGCACACACACATTTGTAGTCCAGGAAAGGCAAGACATTTCAGATGCTTTAAGAAGGTTGATACTCGTGTGGCTAGGAGGTTTGAAATAAATGACGAGACAAGAATACAAATGGCAAAAAATTTCAAGTCTCTACTTATTGAAACGGGTGGTTACGAGAATGTGTCATTTACAGAAAATGAGTGTCAAAACTATATTGACAAAGAGCAAAAACTTCGCCTCGGGGTTAGAGGTGCTAAAGTTCTACGTAACTACTTTTGACAAAAAAAAAAAAAACAAATCCAGATTTTTACTATGAGATGGATGTGGTCGATGACTTGAGATTAAATAATGTGTTTTGAGTAGACGCCCGAAGTAGAGCTGTGTATCAATCATTTAGGGATGTCATTACATTCGACACAATATACCTGACTAACGCCTATAAGATGCCTTTAGCACCCTTTGTGGGTGTGAACTGTCATGCTTAGTCAATTATATTCGGATGTTGATTGATATCCAATGAGGATGCACATACGTTTGAGTGGTTGTTTGAGTCATGGTAAAAGTGTATGAATGACCAACCACCAAATGTAATCATTATAGACTAAGACAAAGCAATGCAACTTGGAATTACAAGGGTGTTTCCAGCATCTAGACATCGATTCTGCTTGTGGCACATCATGAAAAAACTTCCTGAGAAATTTGGGTCACATTCTCTATATGAGTAAATCAATAGTACTCTACAGAAAAATGTGTATGACGTTTTAAGTGAGAAAGAGTTTGAAGAACGTTGTTGCAATTTCCTTGATACTTATGACCTTCATGAGAATGCATGGTTGAAATCACTACATAGGGATAGGTGTTTTTGGGTGCTAGTCTATGTTAGAGACACATTTTGGGTTCGAATGTCAACCACACAATGTAATGAAGGCATGAATGCATTTTTTTTATGATTACGTTAACTCCAAGACCACTCTAAAATAATTTGTTGATCAATACGATTCAGTCCTTATGATAAAGATAGAGAATGAAGTCACTGTTGAATTTCAATTCAATTAACACAGAGATTTATTGCATTAGTTGCTATCCTTTTGAGAAACAGTTTCAAAAAGCATACACACTTGCCAAATTCAAGGAGATACAAGACGAATTACAATAATTTTTATATTTCACGAACTACCTCTTTTCTAGGATGCGAGGGTGCAAAATATATGTACGTAGTTGCCGAAGAGATTCAAGTGAGTGATGAATTATTAAAATGTGCAAACTACATTGTTTCCCATGATGAACATACTTTAGAGGTTAAATGCAGTTGCAAGTTGTTTGAATTTAGGGGTATATTATGCAGACACGCTCTTCATATCCTGGCTCAATTAGGCAAGAGGGAAGTACCACCAAAATACATTTTGGATAGGTGGAGGAAGGATATAAAGCAAAAATACACCTTTGTCAATAGTAGTTATGAGACAAGTAGCAACCCTGAGGGACAAAGGTACGATAGGATCCAAAATTTAATCTATGAACTGTGTTCAAGTGCTGCAAAGACCGAGAGCAACTATCTAAAATTGATCAATCAAATAGAGCAGTGGAAGCAAGAGCACCTTGAAGATGATTCAATATATGCTAGCAGAAGCAATGATCCAGCTACATCCATAGAGGGCACAACAAGTAGAGTTTTAAGTCAATTGGTAGTTCGGAGTAAAGGAAGACAACCGTCAAAAAGAAAAGTGCACCTAGTTGAGAAGGCTCTTAGGAAACCTAGTACGAAAATGAGATTGTACTACGGTGAAGTTGAGGTTCCTTTCTTGATAATTTAAAAAAAAAAACTATTTGCATCCGGGAGCGGTACCCCCCATGTACACAGCTAACCACATGTAAAAATAAAACGGTGCATTTCGTTTAAATTCAGCTACCTCTCATCTTATTCTTTACATCTGCTTCGCATTTTCTTCTCATAGAACGCAACACTTCGGCTTCGGGAGCAAGCTTCCCCACAGAAGATCACGAAGATGAAACACGAAGATAGGTTCTTCGTGGGTACTGGTTCTCATCTTCTTCGAAAGTGTTGAAAGATCATCATGATTTGGGGCTTTCATCACCTGGGTATACGAAAGTGTTGAAAGAATGAAAGAACAAGGCAAAGTGAGTAGATCTGGGATGAAAGAACAATTTGATCATCATGATTTGGGGCTTTCATCACCTGGTATAAGGAAGTGTTGAAAGAATGAAAGAACAAGGAAAAATGAGTAGATCTGGAACAAGGCAAAACTAGTAGAAATAGTGTTGGAATGAAGTCTAAAGTGAGTAGATCTGGGGCTTTCATCACCTGGTTATAAGAAAGTAGACTTTTTCTTACCCAAATAGTGTTGCAAAAATGAAAGAAGGCAACCACTCCCATACGAAGCTGAATCTGTAAAAATGAAAGAAGACCTTTGATTCCTTCCTTTCGTAAACCCCAATAGCTTTTATCTGAGATGGGTTTGATTTGCTCTGAGGCCGATTTGGGTGTTGGCTGGGAATCTGAGATGGGTTTTTCTTCTTCTTTTTCTACTACTTCTTCTTCTTCTTCTTTTTAAAGAAATTATTATTATTTTTTAATTTTAATTTTAATTAATTTATTTAAATAATATCGACTGACGTGCCATTAACCACGTCAGTCGATTCCACAACAGGTACCCAACGCCCAGTACCTGTAGCAGAATTGCAAAAAAAATTAGTTCCATCAAACACATTGATTCTTTTGACAGTTTAACAATACATTTTTATATTTATTGTCCTGCACAACATAGTAGTAACTTATCAATATAAGTTAGAGCATATGAATGCAATGTCAGTGGCACACTACATGAGGCTGCTCAAACTCAGGTGTACTTCCTCTTGTGTATTCATTTTCTTTGTATGTATATAACTAGACAAAAAATGAAAATCATGACAAGTGTGATCTAAATGGAGACAGGATGATCTAAATGCCTTGTTATGATTTCACTGAATTTGTCATTTTCTAACCAGCCAACTTATGGTTTAACATTTTTGAAATAATAGTGGTGGTTTTTTATGGTTTTAATGTATTTTGGTTCTTACTATGTTTTATTCCTTTAGGTGCAACATTCTCAAATGCATCTCTCGGACCAGGATGATGATATACACCCTTTTAGATGGTTATAAATGGTGGCATCTATGATGATCAAAGCCCTTTGGTGTGGAAGTTTTAGTAGTTGAAATTGAGGGAGAACTGATTATGTTTTGTTACAAGTGTTTGTACATAATTCGGCTAAAAAGCAAAAAGAACTAAACACGAAGTAAGGAGTTTATTGTAAATGTTTTATTCTCTAGATAATACAGGAAATGAAATACATGTTGAACAGTGAAATGTATTTTTGCAAGTTGGTCCTTTTATTCTGCTTAGCAAAGACATGGAATGTATTCTGAAGTCAATGGTACTGGACGATTTTTTCAGTGTATGCACCTGTTTGCATAAAGAACTGGATTGTCATAAGAAAAACACCGCCGCCATAGGGACTATCATTTGGACCAATTATGGTTGCTTGCCAATGAAACTTGTGCTTAGCTCAAAGAGTTGGCATGTTGAGAATCTGGGGCTGTACACTACAAATTGTTTTAGCAATATTTTGTCCACAATGAAAATTTTGTATTATTCATTTCCAGAGTAACTTTTTGACAAGCAAGTTGCATCTTGTATTGTATTGCTTCAACAAAATCTCCAAGCAATTTGAACGAGAAAAACCTAGGAAGAAGAAACTATGGCTTAAAATGTATTAAATCAAAACATGAACATTATCATGTCTACACGACAAAACAATTGGATTTTAGAGTTAATGCATCATTCCTTATCTGTGACTATCCTTCCTCTGTCAACAAACACATAAAGTGCAACTACTAGAACCAAAATTATGAGTGTAAACTTTATTCCCTGGCACCCTACTAATATACATCGTCAATTCTATCTCCACTCAAGGCATGCCGATCACCTCGTCGTTGATCCATGTACATATCCCGGTGATAGTACATCGATCGCTTTAGAAACATATGGTGTGTGTCGCTCAAATGTGAGCAGAAGGCAATAAATCAATTATTTTTTCTTGAAGGAGAAAAAACACACGAAAGCTCTACAAATGGCTTCTAAGACATAGAAAGTGAAGGGTAAGGGAGGGGAGAGCGGGGGGAGGAGTTGAATCCAATGTTTTGAATACCGTACCGGATGTCGTACTGGTCAAAGTACTAGAACTAAATATTTCGATATCGATACTGTTTCGTATACCGTTTCGGGATAGTCAATATATGAATAAATTATATATATAAATATATATAAATTATATTCCAAAATACTAGTCTATATATGAATAAATTATATATAAATACATATATAAATTATATTCCAAAATACTAGTCTTTATATGAATAAATTATATATAAATACATATATAAATTATATTCCAAAATACTAGTCTTTATATGAATAAATTATATATAAATACATATATATATAAATTATAAATAGTCTAGTCTGAATTGTGGGTCAAAAAATGAGCTTGAAAAAATGAAAAAAATAATATTAAAGGCCGAAGTATCGGCTAGTACGGGTCGAAATACAGGCTGGTACAGGTCGAAATATAGGCCGGTACGAAACCTAAAAGGGTGAGTTTATGATACGTTCATTGTGATATGTTAATTATGTATGAATCGTGGTCTTTGGGCCTTGTATTGGGTTAATTAACTTCCTCTTGTATGTTTCTAATTTCTTCTAATTTAAGGGGGCATTGACATTAATAATTCTGAAGTATTTACTACTTGAGATATTAGCAACAATTACAAAGAGAACATATTTATTAGGCCTTGTTTGGATATGAAAACATTATCAATCCATCTCATTTTATTATTATAAATTTTTTAAATTTTCATAAAAAATATAAAAAATATTTAACTTTTTCAAATCCCAAAATAATAATAATATTAAAAAATAATGTTCTAATAATATTTTATTTAACTTATCTTATCTCATCTCACTATCCAAACGAGACTTTAATTATTTTCAAATTCACGCATATTATACGACTTAAATAATAGAATCAGTTTTTAACATGGTAATTAACTATAATCAAGTTGTATCATATTCTGTGTTCAATCTCAAGTAAGGGTCTTGGATCAAGATGCCTGTGTTTAGAAGCTTATTAATGTTGATGGCCATGGTTGGAACAAAGAACTAATAACAAAGATTTTTGAGAATGAGGAAGCTGAGCACATATATAATTTACCCATGAGTTGTCTTGGAGGTCCTGATAAATGTTACTGGGGGTATACAAATTATGGGTTGTATACTGTGAAAAGTGGGTATTATACTGCACTTCAACAGTAGAGAATGAAGATTGGTGACTCCTTATTGGCTAGTGGATTGGAGAAATGCTGGAAAAGGCTGTGGAGCTTGGAGATTCCAAGAACAGTGAAACACTCTTTGCGGAAAGCATGTCAAGATGTGCTGCCAACTAGGAAGAACCTTTATAAGAAACAAGTTCTTAAGGATCCTTTGTGTATGATCTATAAGGAAGAGGAAGAAACAATCACTCATGTGTTATGGAGGTGTATTGCAGCCAATGACATATGGGTGGACACTACCGGCCCAGTTCAAAATGGAGTGTGAATGAAAGTGAATTTATGGAGCTATGGAAGAGATTTAGTGATTGTTTGACAGAAGCTCGGTTGAAATGGGTAGTAGCTGTTGCCATGTGGAGGATCTAGCTAAGAAGAAATCACTTCATATTTCAAGGCAAGTTGATGGATCCTAGGAAGATAATCCAAGGTACTAATGAACTATTAGAGACGTTTAATGAAGCATAGGAGCAAGGGCAGGGGATTCATCAAGGGGGATTTGAAAGACATATTGCTCAAAGATGGAAAAGACCAGCTGAAGGTTTCATTAAGGCCAGTTGGGACGCAGTGGTTGATGAAGGTGCAAGGAGAAATAGAATTGGGGTGATTGTGCGTGATCATGAAGGGGAGATATTGGCATTGCTGTTTGTCAACAAGCCATTTCATTCAAAACCAGTTTTAGCCGAATGTTTTGCTTTGTGTAGAGTTATGGAACTATGTAATGAACTTAACTTCGATAATGTTATCTTTGAAGGTGATGCACAGGTGCTTGTGAAGGCAGTGAACACTAAGGGTGAAAATTGGCTTTGGTTTGGACAAATTGTAGAAGATATACAAGAAATGCTTCAAAGGAGGACATATTGGAAGGTGTCATGGGTTTCAAGAACTGTAAATTGTGTGGCATATCAATTAGCTAAGTTAAGTTTCCGTTATGAGAGTGAGATTGTAATGATCGAGGAGGGTTATGAGATTATCTCAGATAATGTCTTGTTTGACAAATTCTGTAATTGATCTATTTGATCAATGAGATGTCCTTTTAAAAAAAAAAGTTGTATCATATTCCTTCTAAAAAGCACTCGTTAGGGGAGGGATAGGGGCGATTCTACCAATGTAAAAAGCACTGTCATTATTTCATGAAACAATGAAAACTTTGGAATATATGTTGGATTAAAAGGATAATAATTAGACACGGCAAAAGGTCCACAAAGTTTAATTAATTATCAGGATTATGCACCAAAGAGATATGATTCCTCCTCGAATCTCAATGATCATTCTTTGAAACATGGACTTATTCATTTTATCTACCTTTGAAAAGCACCAACTATATAAATATATATATATACACACACGCGCGAGTCACATGACTGGCTTTATTCATAGGATGGTGTTACTATGATGTCCAGCATTCTGTTCAGCAGGTATTCTTTGGGCATATTTCTAGTATATTTGTATTTTTTAATTTTAATTTTAATTTAAAATATTTTTTAGATATTTTAGATATATAAATAATTTATTAATAATCACATCCTTAATTATTAAAAAAAATTAAAATATATAAACAGTCGAGATAAACTCAAGCAGCGGCAATAGTAATAGGCTAATAGCCATCATGTCATTTGCCTTATTCATATCATGTGCTCCTGTGGGCCTGCCCTATCGTTGAAGATCATAAACTACTGAGCGAGCACCGATTCAAAAAGTTTCTCAGAAATTAATTCAGCGGACTTTTTCCAGTTCAAAAACTAATAGATAATCAACCAAAAAGAGAAGAAATTTAAAACAATAAGGACAAGAAAGAGAACCTTAAGGGCGAAATAGATATTATTTCAAAATTATTATCTCATACTATTTTATTTTATTTTCAAATATAATTTAAAAACAAATATTTTTAAATTAATCATTACAAATTTTTTAAATTAATTATTACAATTTTTCTAAATTTTTAAACAAAAAATAAAAATAAAAATCAATTTTTTCAAATTTTTAAACAAAAATAATATTATAAAACTATATTATAATAATATTTTTATTTATAATATTTTTATTTACTTTTTTTTCTTTTTTCAAAATATAAAAAATATTCAACTCAAATTATTTTTAAAAAAAATACTATACATCAATTATTATTCACTCTTATATATATATTTTCATAAAATGTAAAAATACTTTTATTAAAATATAAGAGGTAGAATAATAAATAATAAATAATAAAATAAAATTATTTATAAATTATTTAATTATTACTCACAAAATTTGTTATGAGTACTGTTATGGATCCCGAATTCGAGATTTAAAAAATATTTCAAATATGATATTTTTTTCTTTTATTTTTATGTATTTTTTTAATCATCATAAATATTTTTTAAAAAAATAAAAAATTTATAATATTATTAAAAAATATTTTTTTTATTATTTAATTAAAATAAAAATTCACTCGAGACATTTTTTAGATCTGAATTCGAGAACAAAACATTTCTCATTTTTTTATTTCAACTTCCTTACTAAACCAATTAAACGAACACGAAGAGGTTACAGCAGGATTAAGACCTCGAATATCGAGCCGGGTAACTGTTTGGACTCTGCGGTCTTGTCAAATCGTGGCAACAGGAAAGAACGGGATGTGCTGGATACTTTTGGCCCTTTGGGTCCCCCACCTTCTTATAAAGGGTGCTGGATTTTTTATATTTTTTTAATATATTTAAAAAATAAAAAAATATATTAATATATTTAAAATTATTTTTTAATTATTAAATAAAAATAATAATAATAATTTTGATCAGCTCCAAATAGAGGTGTTAAAAGGAGTGAACATAAGAACGTTTTTCTCTTATAAATGCGTCCGAGTGAGGTTTTTTTTTCTGAGGTTTGTTTTCTTGCTTTTAGGGTAACTGTTGAATACGAATTTTGTGTTTGTACAATTAAATCCTAGAGCATTAGATTAGAAAAAAAAATCCTAGAGCATTGGCAAAAACTTCACGTCAATTGCAGCAATCCATGACTGAACATAGCTGCAGAAACATTTTGTCAGTCCCATTGGTGCAAAACTGTTTTGGATTTCGACTCCTCGAAATAAAGATTTGTACTACTGTCCAATGGCAATGGTTACCAACCCAACCCTAATAAGTGCTCATGGAAGACGAGAGTAAGGTTTGGGTAATGTTGTGGCTAAGCACGTCTTGATATTTGTACCCATTTTCTTCATTTATGGATCCAATATTAATTGAGGGTTGTGATATTATAGCTAGATGATCTGTCTTGAGGTAATAAAATTAAAGCAAACAAAAGGCAGGAATCACGGGCCACTCACACTCAGTGATCCATTCAGAATCTTTCTGGATGTGTTCTAAGGATTCAAGAAATATATAATTGAGGAATGATATCTACTGTCTCGATAGATAAGTTTGAGATTCTTTAAAAAAATAAATAAATAATTTTGATGAATAATTTTTTTTATAAATAATTATTTATTACTCCACACTTTAAACTATATGAAAAAAAAATTATTATGTGTAAGGTGTAGAGATAAATAGTAACTGATGTATAACAATTTTCAAATTTAATAACTCGTTTTTAAAGGATTTGAACGTGATTAAATCTACTATTACTCAATATAATTACATGTATTTTATTAAAAAAATATTACAAGAATGATTTGAAATCATTTTAAATAAAAATAAATCATCTCTTCGAAAATATTGAATCTTACCGCCACCTTCTCATTCTAAAACTCGAATATTACAGAAAAAAAAAAAAATATCTCTACATTCGAGTAAACGAAGATATAGACAAGCACGTACGAGCCCGTTTATCATCCAGTCATGATATGCATGCATATTATAAATTAATCTCTGAATCCAAAGACACTACTGTAACATATACTGATCTCAGATCAATGGGTCTCTCAAGTTGACATCCGAACCCTGTACGTATCCTGCAAACATACCCTACTTTCTGAGGTCTCTACATATAGCTTATTCTTCGGCATGTGGAGGGAGCAGTTGGCCACGAGAACTTGCCCCTGAGTTGCTGCTGCTTGTCCTAGTAAAGATCCGTAGGTCCGTCCCCAACGGGCAAGTTTGTAGGTGGCGTCAATAAAAGCCTGTTTCTTTCTCAGACCCTGCAAAAGCTTCGAGGAAAAAAAAAACCCTACTTTTACCACAACCAGACACTGCGTCACATCCAATGTAAAGCCTAGCTTTAACTATATTGTCGTTATTATTAGCCTCTCATTTCACCTCTTTAGACTAGTTTATCAACTAAGACTGACTGAGATTATCAAAAATCATAAAGTTACTATTAAATAAAAATTTGTATACAATTATGTAATAAAATAATATTATTTTAAATTTAATTTTGACTTTTTTTTTATTTGGTGTGTAAATATAATAAAATTTAAATATTATTATATTTAAAATTATAAGTTATAAACGAGTTGTTAGCTTATTAGTACATTATCCCATGCATGCATGCTCCTCTCGCTCGCGAAAAAAATGGTCGTGACAACAGCCTGAGCCCTGAGTTCTGCGCAAAGTACTGCTGCATGCAGGCCGGCAGCAGCAGAAAGCTCGATTCTAAAGTCAACTGTTATTCATTTTTACACAAAGTTTTGGTGTTTGGGTTTTTCTAGGACGTGCATGCAGGGGTTAAGGCTGATCTCGGTACGTACCAGTTCTATTCTACCGGATTCATTGTGTTGGAGTAAAGTTTCTAATGTTACAAACATGTTTTCTCTTTTTTTAAATTTTACGTACCAGAAGGTACGAAGAGATAAATTGCTGCAGACTCGGTACGTACGTGAGCAGGGACGGATCTACGTTGGTGGTTGGCCACTTGGCCTCTAAAAGTTTTTAAAAATATTATTTAGTATATAATTTTTTTAAAGATATCTTAATATAAAGATAATTTATCCTTTCAAAATATTTTCAAAACTCTCATTTAGTACTTAGTTGTCTAGGTTCCTTTTAATTTTTTAATAATTTTTTCATAATTACACCTATTTTTTTATCATTAATAAAATCTGATCACATTCTCATTTCTTTTTTTACATGTCATAAGTGACAATAAAATATCTTGATCTCTTTTTATAAACTATTTGATAAATTTACAACTTCATTTTTCTTATTTATTTACATTTTTCCTTTTAAGTATTCCATTAGCTAGCTTGTTTGGATTAGTTTTGTTAATAAATACATATATTATATATATGACTACCATCGAGTTAACAATTAGGAGTAAATGCAATAAATCTCACATAGCTATTTCTATCTATATTATAGGGACTTTATAATATTCAATCTTATATTTAACAAAAAAGTTTATATTTGTTTACATAATTTTTATCATTTGCTTCAAAAAATCTTACATGGTTATTTCTATCTTAATTTTTATCTTTCACTTGAGTTCGATGAAGTTCAAGTGAGATGTTTAGATGGATGGTTTTAATAATTTAGTTTGTCCCTAGATAACAACCTTATATGGTTAATGTTAAATATCGGTGACACACTTTGCTATCTTAAATGTCGGTTGTTGTTCATCTCTACATACAACACAGTTTACTAATCGCCCCCCCAAGCACCAAATCCTAGTTCCGCCGCCCTTGTACATGAGGTAGCCTATTGAGTACTCCTCCAGTTGAAATCTCTACAATGACTTCTCTAATATCATTCTTATTGACTCGACTAAATTCAACTTCAAATTTTAGTTAATATCACATTTTTTTACATTTGTCTATTCCATTTAAACTCAATCTCTACATTGAATTAGCCATTTACTCTCTATATAATAATAAAATATTATTAATTTAATAATTTTTTATTTAATTTATTTGTATCACATTTTATAATTCTATCAATTTAATATTAATAATAATTATATTCTAATTAAATTAATATTAATATTTATCACATTTATTAAATATTAAATTAATATTAATAATAATTATATTATAATTAACTTCTCATTATAATTAACTTAATAATTAATATTCTATTTAATATTAACTAATTTATTTATTTATATCACATTTTATATTTAATAATAATAAATCGAACCAAATTTCTTAATTACAAAAAATACCTACATATTTTGTGAGAGGAGTGAGAATTTAATATTTTAATGTTTGGCTAACCTACTATTCACTTACAAATTTAGAGAATCACTGTAGCAGAAGTCTACAATTTTATAGAGATGCCCAATCCAATGTAGTGGTCTTTTGGCACATATTAGTTTAGCTATTATTGGACTTTGGCCAAGCCAATGAGGATGCTCTAAGAGGACTTTGTTAAAAAAATACAGGTTGCGCACCCCCAGCCTCCCAACTCCTTCAAACAACACACATTTTATCGACTCACTAGATGAAATTTATGTTCTTCCCCTATACCATCCCACAATAAAGCCCTAAACAATTTCTCAATCTGATTGGCCACTCCCACAGATAACAGGAACATGGATAGAAAATAAGTAGGAAAATTGAATATGGTACTTTTGATGAGGGAAAGGTTTCGTTTGGTTCTTAAACCCATCTCAACTCATCATTACAACTTTTTAAAATTCCAATACAAAATATAATAAACAATTCAACTTTTTCAAATTCTAAAATAAAAATAATATTCTAGCAATATTTTATCATCTCCATCCCTTTTGATAAGTAGAGCCGCTTCCAACCCACCAATCTTTTTTCTACCTTCTATACAACACCATCCCAAATGTTTTTTGCTTTGAAAGAAGCCCCCAAAAGAAGACCAAGATATTTTCTAGGAAGAGAGGCCACTTTGCATCCCAACAAACCTGCTAAGTGATTGATATTATCCACCCCTCTACCGGGACCAATTCTGACTTTTCCAAATTCACCTTAAGTCCCAAGACAGCTTCAAAACACAAAAGAACAATCCTTAAAGCTTGCAACTATCCACTATCAGCATCACAGAAAATTAAAGTGCCATCCGCATACAATAAATGAGAAATGGAAAAAGCACCAGAGTTAGTGTTGCCCACTGAAAAACTAGCAATAAAACCTTCCCTTATCGCCGCCTTCACCAAACGACTCAGGGCCTCCATCACTACAACAAAGAGAGAGGGAGATAACGGGTCCCCTTGTCTCAAGCCCCTCGAGCTCAGGAAGAATCCATAAGGTTGTCTGTTAACAAAAACAGAAAACCGAGCGGATGATACACAATGTTTCACCATACCGCACCACCTATCTCCTCAACTACACCTCCTTAGCATATATATCAAAAAATCCCAGAACACATGATCGTAGGCCTTTTCCATATCCAACTTGCAATGAACTCCTGGAATACCTGCCCTCATCCAGCTGTCCAGGCACTCATTCGCTACCAAAATTGAGTCTAAAATTTGCCGGCCACGTACAAAGGCATTTTGAGTCTTGGAAATGTTTTTATCCATCACCAAGCTCATTCGATTAGCTAACACATTCGAAATAATTTTATAAATCCCGCCTACCAGACTTATGGGGCGGTAATCTTTCAATTCACTAGCACCTACTAGCTTCGGGATGAGTGCAATAAAAGTAGCATTATGGGACTTTGAAAAGAATGAAATTCATGGAAGACCCTCATTACATCCTCTTTCACTACGTCCTAACACTCTTGAAAGAAAGCCATAAAGAAACCATCCGGACTGGGAGCTTTGTCTTTGCACATACCTCTCACCACTTGCAGCAATTCGGACTCATCAAATGGTCTCTCTAGCAGACTCGCTGCACTACCATCCAGCTGTTCAAAATGTAACCCATCCAATTTAGGACGCCACACCTCCGTCTCTTTAAGACGCTCTTCATAATAATTCTCTATATGGGCTTGAATGTCTGTTCGAGATTGATGCACTGTGGCACCATAATGTATAACCTCAATCACATTATTACGCATGTGGAAATTTGCCATTTTGTTAAAGAACTTAGTACATTTGTCACCATCCTTCAACCACGTCATCCTAGATTTTTTCCGTCAAGAGATTTCTTCTAAGAATAAAACCCTTTCTATTTCGGACACCACCTCAATTTTTCTCAACAAAGACTCCCCGTTTACCTCCCTCTCTTCTAGCGAGCTTAACTCATTCTACAGAATACTCTTTTGCTCATCAGTGTGTCTAAAAATCTCAATATTCCAATTATTTAGATCCAACTAGAGCGCTTTAAGTTTAGAAGCCACAATAAAGGTGGGAGTACCATGAAAAGAGTAGGAGGCCCACCAATTCCTCACCTTCTCCCCAAAGCCGGCCATTTGGAGTCATATATTTTCAAATTTGAAAGGTCTCCTTCCCCATGAAAACCACCACAATCTAGCAAAATGGGGAAATGATCTGAACATACCCGTGGCAAACGCTTTTGAATTAGATTCGGATAATGTGTCTCCTATGAAGAATAGACTATAAATCTATCCAATCTTGACTTTCATCTACTGTTAGATCAAGTGTAAGCCCCCCCCCCCCCAGAAGAAGATCAATCAAATTGAGATCGAAAATCAGCTCCGAGAAGTCTTCCATAGCCTGTGTCAGAGAAGTAGTCCCCGCTCTCTCACAAGGAAAGCGTACTACGTTAAAATCTCCACACACAACTCGAGGTAATTCCCATATATGATGCACTCCCACAAGCTCCTACCACAGCAATCGTTTATCTCTATCCATATTAGGCCCATACACCCCCACAAGAGCTCACCTCCAACCATCCACCACATTCTTAAAAGAGACGGCCACTGAATAGTTCGCTATGCATATTAGCATCGTTAATCCCCCTGACATTCCACGATATGATTTTAGGCTTCATAAGAAAAAATGCTCCCCCTCCCTTTCTGTCTTTCTCTCCCCACACTTTCCTCCTTATTATTGTAATTAATAGTGCACATTAATCTTCTAAACTCTGTCTTTATTAGCGGCCGATCTTACTGTCGTTGAACAACCAGATTCAATAGCCACTAGAAGAGTCTTGAATTGCTCTTCGTAACCCACACAAGAAATCCCCAGAAATCCCTAAAGCTCCTCCACCTTTTTCAGCACTCAATCCACAGGGAAAGGGGCTGGATTAGAGTGAATAGTACAAAGCGGGGTAGGACTACCCAACTGATTCAGATCACCCCCATCCTCACTGACCACCATCTATAAGCCCCATGAAAATTCATCTAACACCTCTTCCCCTGCAACTCTCTCCTCTATTTCAGACCCCATCTTCCTTGAGTAACCAATTAGCTCATTAGTAACAGGCCCCATTTCCCCTGTCGCCGTAAGCCCAGAAGAACATCCCTCCTGCAACCCTCCGAAGGCAACTCAGAACTGCTTCTCTCGCCTGCACCATTAAAACTGGGATGTGTCCCCCTTAAGGGCAGTTCCCCCAACCTTGGGATAGGTATGCTGGTCTCCCCAACCAAAACTGACGGGATAGGTATGCTGATCTCTCCATCGGAACCTCCATTTCCAACACAGTCTTCTCTAACATCTCCTTCCTCGAGGTTCTCGCACTCCCCCCGGCAATTTGATGTTGCCGACCCACCAGGGTAGTCGTCGGGAGCCGACGACCCTTTCAGTGCCGGAGTTAATCATTTGTAGACTTTTATCGATGGGAGCTTTCTATTTTTACAATAATTTCAAATCCATTACCAACATATTGGGTTATTGATGTCCCTCATTATTCTTTAATGTTTGTACCATAGAGGCGGCAACTTTTATGTTTAGGGAGGTATTGGGTCAATGAGTAGGGTATGCTAGAGGACTATGAGAGATGATAATATCGGAGTCTACTAAAGTAACTGAGCGTGAACGCAAGAAACAATTTGTTGAAATAGTGGAAAGACATCAAAAGGAAGTTTAGTATTACAAGAATCAGTTTAAGGAATTAAGGGTAGATGTTAGTAACTTTTGCAGAGACGAGTTGAGTATGGCAAGTTTATGAACAATTATATGTCCGAGAGGCAGTCCCAGGGAGAGTCTCACTGGGAGACTCAGGGAGTTGCTTAATTAGGACATTGTTTAGAAGCATGTATTTTCTCTTTTTTTTTTAGATGAATATGCTGGCATCTGAGCTTCATGGAACACACTGTATTTTTTTTAAAGGTAACAAGTAGTGACATGCAATGTAGTAGTTATTTATTAGCATCTAGCTTTTGTGGTGTTGTTTGGCTTATTTGGCTCATAAAGGATGGTGTACTAGGAGTTTCACAATGTTTGGGGATTCTCATCGTGGATGGTGATTATGTAAGTAAAACCATATTATAATGCACATATGGTTGTTAAACTTGGATTTTGGATTTCAGCTTTTTGCACATAATTAGAAGGGAATTAAAACATGTTAAATGAGTTAAAAAAGCTTGTTAATCACAATTTTTGTTTTTGATGTATTTACAGGTGACGTGTTGCTTAGCTGCACTGTTGGATAAACTCTCAGAATGCAATATAGATGTTGCATGCCTTTATCCAAGAGTTGGTAGTACTTAAAACATGTGGTAAATAGGTATTTCTGTTATTGGACTGTTGGTCAAGATATATCTCACACTGGGTTCTTACAAGTAATGCAAAAGAGTTACTTTGTATGAAACATTTTGATAAATTCAACAAACTTGGCTTTCCAGTCTTATTTTGTACCTACGCATAATATATGAAGTTTTGTCCTCATGGTATAGACATGAAGGTCATGACCAGCTCCTGTGTATTTAGTTAAAGTTTGCTATCGTCTTAATCAAGAGTTACACAAGTCTTTGCATGAAAGGGTTGAAGAAGACCTCTTTTTTGGCTTGAAGTTGATCCTTAGATGCAATTTTGATCTACCTAGCTATATGCTGAGTTTGAATCACATATGACTGGTATTAGGTTGTTAAACTTGCTTATGGCCACCTAACTTGGAAGCCAAGTTTTGTAAACCTTATAGATTTTAATCTTATCTTGGCAAGTTATACTTCTTTCATATGATATAATCTTTTAGATGATGCCAACCTGATTAGCTTGCATAAAAAATGTTGAAAGGTATCATAAACATCTTAGCCCTTTAAACATCATGCTGATGTATGATAGGAATACAATTGATTGTGGTCCTATAAGGTTAATCACACATACCTTAATGCAATTTTAGTAACATTCATTGTATGCAAAGTGGTAATGATATCTATGATAGGTTGAAGTTAAGCAAATAATGGAATCTCTATAGTAAAATAAAAGGCAGTGTGTGCATGTAGTAAAGGGTTGGTATGGTGTTCCATATTGAAAAAGTGAGTTTGGTCATTAGTGGAAAGAAATGTTTTTGGCACGTTCATTGGTTGAGTGGCATATTGATGGCTGCATATGTTCACATTAAGGTTATCCAATTCAAGGTAATCAATATCTCATCATTTGATGACTTGATTTTCAAGGCATATAGGCTAGATGTTAGAGAACTAATATATGCATGTAAGTGATCCACTAAAAGAAAAATATGCACTTGTGACGGATTATTTGTGACGATAACGACTATTTGCGATAAAAACAGACTCATTTTGACAGGAAATAATCGTTTTCGCTTGAAAGGTAGTTCAGTGTCAATTGTTGGAAATCGTATTGAAGCAATCCAAACTAGCCAGACTCATATGGATGCTGCCCATTAATGTAAATAACTTCTGTTATAATATTTGGACAATATCATGTTTAACTGTTAGACAACAAGGTTAAAGCCTATAAGATATTGTATCAGTTACAATATTTGAACAGTTCTCCACTACAGTTGAACAATGAATGGAAAGTATCATTTATCAATTACTAGCTAGTATCTCGTTGAGTATGGTTTATTACATTTTCATAGCCCACATTATTTCAATCATGTCTACAAAAATAATATCCATATATGGCTCAGGAAGAAAAACTATATTTGGTAATAACTTTTGGCAATTTAGACAGAATTCAAAATTGTTGTAATTGATCGTATGGATTTACAAATATTGGAACTATAGAAAGAATAATTTCAATGGCCAATTACCGACATTGGCCATTGAACATTTAAGCTATAGAGAGCCACCAGAAAAATATTTGCGGCCATTCCACCATCATTTCCATAATTTCAAATTGTTTCTACACCAGATTCTCCATTACCGGCGATTTTATCCCATGGAAAAAAAATTTAATTCCAGCGAGTTCATTAAGTCGGAAATAACATTTATACAACAAATGATTCATCATCATTAGTGACGATTAAGATTCACCCGGCGAAAAAAATAATATGTCGAAAAAACCTTCTTTCAACGAGTTATTCACATCGTCGCAAATAATAAAGATCCATTGTCGGCGAAGTTAATTGCCTCAAAAAAACTTCTCTCAGGCATTTTTGCATATCGCAGAGAAAAATGCAACATTATTTGTGGCGACTATATATTTCATTATGGCGAAATGAAATCGATGGTAATTATTTGTTCCAACGATATGACACGGGCTAAATGCTGAAGTTAGGCTTTTTGCGATATTAAATTGGTCGTTTGTGGCAGTAATTGTAATTTTGTAAATAAATTTTATTTGTGACATCATTTGAGAATCAATGAAAAGTTTCTGTGACGCTTTGTTGGCGTCCAACCTGCAACTAAGACAACACCGTCGATGAAAATTATTAGCGTCGATTCTAGGCACTTTTGCAGCGAACTTAGGCACTGCAAAAAGCCTATTTTCTTGTAGGCCCTAAAATTGTCGACATTATAGCAAGGATAGTATAAATCAAGCATTAGTCTATAGTTTGTTTAATATTGGATTATTATTATTTTTTAATTTGGTGAGTAGGTAATTTACACCTTCAGATTGCCAAAAAATTGAGTTGCTTTTACTTTTCTTTAGAGAGAGAATATCTGTCTTCTCTCTAGAAAACTCCATTTTCATGAGAGCCGCTGCCGGAGAGGAGGGTGGAGTTGTTCCTCTCACCCTCCTCTCCTTCTCCTTTCAATTTTCACACTGTGTATACACTTTTAAGGTAGTGTTTTTTCCCTCCTCCCTCCACTAGTTCGGTTTTGGTCAGATATGTTGCTCTCGTGCCGCCATCCGCCTACACACGCCCCACCACCCCATCCTACAGTTGTTGATCTATTGGGATAGAGTGGAGTTGCGCCAAAAAGCTTGGCGTGTGGCCTTCATGCACCACCGCGCAATGATGCTTTTGATGGCTACACGCGCCGTACCAGCAACTTCGTCTCACTGTGATCTTCCAGATCTTGGCCACCCCGTCTCCATCTCACCGGCGCGTGGCTGCCACGCACCATCACAAGAGCGCAGGAATGCAGATGATCAGCATATTGGTCCATTTGACGCCGGATTTTCTACTATGTTATCACTTTCCCTAAATCGTGATCTCGATGAAGGGACTGTGGATCTCTCCAAAAATTATCTCAAGACAATAAGTAACAGTGCACTCACCACTCTCACTGCTTTCAACGGAGGTTCTACCGCTACCAGTGGTGTTTCCATTGTTTGCAATTTTTTGCCAATAGATTTTTGTCTTTTAAGACGGCATCCTCTTTGTAGGACATGGGTGGAGACTAGGAAATTGATCGCAAAAATTTTTTTTTTCTTTTTTATCCACCACTTTGTATTATTGTTATTGTTCTGGGGTGTTTATTGGAGAACTTCACCCCTCCTCTTCTATCATTTTTTCTAATGAAATATACATGCTTGCTTAAATATATATATATATATATATAAAATAAAAAATAAAAAGAAGAAGATAAAGATAGCCAAGAAATTGGAACTTTTTAGGTAAAAAAAAAAAAAAAAACATTTCATTTTGCACCTTCGGCCACATGAGTACGTAACAACCATGCAACCCTATGAATATATTCTTGAAAGCAGTGACCCTAAACAACGTAGAGAAACGAAAACATTAACAAATATATGCTAGATCTCAGCGGCCATAAAGTATTCATCTTGGGATCTACAGGGGGCCCGGAAAAGTCCCAAAAATATTCATTAGGCTCAAATATATATTGAAGCGAACGTGGAACGTTGACTGCATGCATCAACATATATATAGCAATAGTTCAAACGATGTTTCCTAAATTCCTAATTGTTGTATTAGCTACATGATCAATATTTATTGCCTTTTAATTAAATTGTATCTAAAGATTTTCAGCCCTAACCATTTTCAAATTCATGAGAAAATCTATGCAGATTTGTAGTAGATCCCAATCAAATGATAGCTAACTAGTGAAGTGCATTAAGCAGACACACTTTAATTTACGTTAGTAAAGACGTTGGATATACATGTCTAAAATTAAATTCAGAAGAAAAAAATTTAATAAGTACATGCATGTATCTATTTAAACTGGATAGGATTTATGGTCCAGTACGTAAACTTCTGCATACTTTTTAATTTAGTAGGGTTGATACAAAATTGAGTATAAGTTACAACAATTGTCAATAGTATAAATGAAAAAAAGTCCAAGTGTAATTCTTTGCATCAAACAAAATCTACTATTCTTCGCAAATCAAGCTTATCATTGTGATTGGGGGTGCTGTAGTGACGGATTCGCTCTTGAGGCAATAATTATGGTTTAAACCGTATATTTTACAGTGAAAAGAGGCTCTTATGATCGCTCTTTAAGAAAATTGCTACGCTAATCGCATTCGCCTCTCCTTTTCGCTTAAAAAGAAAAAAAAATGATTGTGAGTAACCATTGTCCTTACCTATACGTACCAAGAATTTATTGATATCATTAAAAACAATTACCAATTATATTGAAATCGCCATAAATTCAATCCAAACCTATGAATGTTCTCAGTTGACACGTATATGCATGAGACACGGCATTTACCACTCCATTTAAAACTATTAACACTCAATGCAGGCCACCCACCATGATAAAATCTGTCATTGTTTTTAATTAAGAAGCTGTTATGAGGGATGAATTTATGTCAGAAAAGTATCGACTTTAAATATTTTATTAGATCAGGGAAAATAGAAGCGAATTCTATTTGTTCTCATGTTTGGACTTTGGACTTTAAGGTTGAGTTTTGGAATATAACTGTTTCCAGATTTTTTAAGATTATTTTATTAATATTTATAAATATGTCACTATTATGATAAACTATTTCATTATTATTCAATTGTGTAGCCCCCTCCCCTACCAAGAGTAAAAACCATAGCAGAAGAACCACCTGGTTGGGCCCGTAAAAATATAATAATAACAATAATAATACAAATTATAAATACAAATTATAAAAGAATCTTTACCTTTTAAAAAGAAGGGAGTCAAGGGACTAGATTCTGGTGTGCAAAAATGTCCATTGAAAATAAAGATAGGGTGTAAAATTAGAGTTGTGCTATATAGAAGTTCTATACTATGTACATCGATTACTTAAAAATATATGATTTTATTTTTTTAAAATATAAAATATGAGAGTAAAATTACATAATTTTAAGTAGTGTGTAGAATGTGAGACTTATGTTTAAAATTATTTGATGAGAAATGATAATTGCAGTCGTGAGTATGCAAGAGTTATATAATCACTTTAAAAAAATTGAATAAATATAAAATTCATATAAAAAGAAAATTAATTTTTTAATAATAAATTTTATTTTTTTAAAAATAATTATATGATATTTATATATTTTATGATTACACGTAGTATTATCCTAATTTGATGCTTACATTTTAATTGATTGTGTTGTTTTGTTGATGGTGGTGAATCTATTGCAAATTATTGAGAGATAATGGGAGACAGGGGTGGGAGTACCTTTGAAGGTACTGGTAAAAAGGGCTAATGATAGTTTGGTGACAGTGACTATAAAATCCCATAAGATTCCAATCCAGATATTTGAACTAGATTTCTTTACAGAACATTGTCTTTTCTTCATATATAATATAGATATATAGTTTTTTGTACTGATGATTTCGAAAAATATAAAGCTTTTGGAGTGTAGCTGACATAATAATTTAAATAAAAATAAATAAAAAGTTAATAATTTATTTATATGAAAAAAAAATTAAAGAAAGATAAAAATTAAAGTTAAAAAAAAAAATCTAAACTTAACAAAGTATCTAACTGTAGATTATTAAAATATAGCATTTTAGTAAAATATGATCTTTCATTAAATTCTATAAAAGATATATACGTCAAATGGCCAAGAATCTTATAGACTTTTTAATAAAACATAATCCTTCATTAAATTCTAAAAAAAATTATACGTCAAATAATAAAAAATTTTAAAAATCTTTTAATAAAACAAGACTTAATAAAAAAAACAAAAACAAAAATTACTCTTTATAATTGGATAATAACTTATTATAATATTATATATATATATATATATATATTCAAAACAAACCTGCATTTGCTGCTACTGCTTGGTACATCTATTGATGTTGATTGATGCTAGAATAGATTGCCATTTGTCTTTAAAAATGAGCATATCATCATTCTAAAAAGAGTCTGGGCTACTTGAATCCGTTTCACTTTATCGCTAATTGTATTTTAATTTTTTTTATTTATATTTTTTTAATAAATTTAAATATTTTTTAAAAAATAAAAATATACATTAATATACTTAAAATTATTTTCTTAATTATTAAATAAAAAAATAAAAAATAAAAAATCACCAAGCAATACATTTGAATGGTTAGTTTAGAGCGGCATAATAGCCTTTTTCTTAAAAAATATAATGATTTTGAGTTCTTGTGATGGAATTTTACAGGTGCTCCAGCGCATGAGGATTGAAAGATGTATGCCAAGATCTGACGATGATGTGCCAGCACGTGAGAAGCACTTTTGACAAAGCTGTTTCTGATTACAAAATGAGAAACCTCGACAATACGTCATTTATATCTTATAATTTTGTGTTTTATAATGTATTTTATAAAAATCAAACAATGTAATATGTAGTAAATTATATTATGTGTTGCATGTATTTTACTTGATAAATATTGGATTTTTTTTACATGTATTTAATTAAAAAGGTAATTAGTTGTTTATAGCTTTAACTATTTTTTATATAAAATTTAATTTTTCATTTCGATATATTTTTATTATTATGGAAAATTTTTAATACATTAGGATTATGATTTTCAACATTATTTGTTTTTGAAAAAAATTTAATACATGTAGGATTTTCTAAAATAAAAAAGAAATCTGGAAAAAAATTTAATACATATAGCTTTAATAATAATAAAAAAAAAGGCTAGAACCCAGTGCCTGAATTTTCAATTCCATCCGGAATCCCGGATTTCAAAACCCGGATTCGGTTATACCCGAGTATTTGGTCTGGGACCGGATGAACAGTCTCATGCCACTCATGCCAATTTGCGCCTACACAGATACTTGAGAGAAAAGACGCAGGCTAAAAAAAATTAAAAAATCCTATGTCATGCAAACATAACAAACTAAACATGCACCGAGGTTACTAGCCATTAATAAACACAATAATGTGCCCACCAACCCATGTAGAATAGATGAGCATGTTAAATTATATATATATATATATGCAGGTTTTTTATTTCATTATTCCCGAGTGCAAATCCCTCTCTCTCTCGTTCCCGATTCCCTCTCTCCTCTGAGTTCTCTCTCAACCTAATGTCCTATCTTCTCTCTCTCTCTCCACTTTACGGCCCTTGTTCCGTCAGAAGCCAAGGTGCACGGCAGCCCTGTGCATCACCTCCAGCCACCAAATGCAACCCCCCTCATCCCATAGAGATTTGAGTTTCAAATTTGAAACCTTATAAGAAAGTAGAAAAGAATAAAGGTTTGCAGAGAGCAGGTCAATGGAGAAAAAAGCTTTTCTTTTCTATTGATTATGTTGTGTACATTACAAGTGCCATAAATGGCCACTTTATACAAAAAAGGAAAGTTCTAACTAACTATACAGAGCCACGGTATTACCTACTGTCAGCAAGGGAATATTTACATAGGAACACACTAGAAGAATAAATAAAAGAATGCTGGAGATAGTTATGTAAAACGACTTGTAGTTATTCTGATGAAGCTTGTACAATACGAGTTGTAGCTTGACCATTGTCTCATGAAACACTGGGTTTGCAGCAATGTAGAGTACGGGTTGATTGTCACAAAAAAGTAGAGCAGCTTGTGGATGATTAATACCAAGATCAGTGAGCAAATAACGAAGCCAAGTTAACTCACAACATGTGGCTACCATTGACCTGTATTCGATTTCAACTGAGGATCGTGATATAGTGGTTTGTTTCTTGGATTTCCAAGAAACTAAAGAGTCACCTAAGAAGACACAATAACTTGTAGTTGAGCGACCATAATCTGGACAAGAGGCCCAATTTGAATCACAATAAGCCTTAAGTTGTAGTTGAGATGAAGATGAGAGAAGAATGCCTTGACCGGGAGCTGTTTTGATGTATCTCAAAGTTTTGTAAGCTGCTGCCAAATGAGAAGAAGTTGGTTTGTCCATGAACTGACTAAGAAGTTGGACAGCAAAGCAGAGATCTGGTTGAGTGACTGTCAAATAGAGGAGTCTACCAATGAGCCTTCGATATACACATGGATCAGAAAGTAAAGTGCATTGATCTTTGATGAGTTTGAAGTTTTGGTCAATTGGAAGTTTGAGTGGTTTGCAACCAAGCATGCCAAAGTAGCTAATACATCCAAATCATATTTTCTTTGACAAATGTGGATTCCCTTGATAGATTTAGCAATTTCTAAGCCCAAAAAATATCTTAAACAACCAAGGTCTTTAATTTTGAATTTGTTGTTCAAAAAGACTCGAACAGAATCTATGCATGGTTGGGAATTACTAGCAACAACTATATCATCCACATAGACCAATAGGGCAGTAAAAGAATTCTCATCTTGCTTAGTGAATAAACTATAGTCAGCTTTGGATTGGATGAAACCGAAAGCAATGAGAGATGAAGAGAATTTTGAATACCATTGCCTAGAGGCTTTTTTAAGCCCACAGAGACTTTTGAGTAATTTGCAAACTTGATGAGGTTTCCCTTTGTCATAACCAAAAGGCTTTTTCATATAAATTTCCTCTTCTAGATCCCCATTGAAAAAGACATTGTTTACATCAAATTGATGTAAATGCCATCCTTTAACGACTGCCACACTAAGCAAACATCTCACAGTTACAAGTTTTACAACTAGTGAGAATGTCTCGATATAATCAACCATTTCTAGTTGTGTGTAGCCTTTAGCTACTAATCGAGCTTTTAATCTTTCCATAGTCCCATCAGATTTAAACTTAACTTTATACACAAATTTACAATCAATTGCATCTTTACCTGCAGGGAGGTCAGTGATTGTCCAAGTGTTGTTGTATTCCAATGCTGCAATCTCATATTCAATAGCTTTGCACCAATTAAGATGTTTTAATGCTTGCTTATAAGAGGTGAGCTCAAAGTGTATGGAAAGTGAGGAAGAGAAAACTTGAAAAGGGTGAGTAAATTTGTGATAAGAGAGACAATTAGTCAAGAGAAAAACCTTACCATTTGGAGCTGTTACAACCTTGGACATCGATTGGTCAGTGCTTGTAAGTATGGCCTGTTGATAATGAAAGTCTTGCAAATATTGTGGGGCTGTCCTAACTCTAGTAAACCTTCAAAAAGGTGCAAGTGGAGGTTGGCTAGGACTAGTGTCATTTGAGGTATCAGATGAAGTTGATGAAGTTGAAGAAGGTGATGGGACTGAACTTGTAGGTTCAGTTTCAAGGGTGAGAATTGGAGAAGTAATGGGGATAGGTTGGGAATCAAACTGGGTAGGTGGAGGAGGGTGGAAGTCAAATGCTAATGGATTTAATGAAGTGGAGGGATGGTTTGGAGCATTTGTTTGAAAGGGAAAAATGTTCTCATGAAACACCACATCTCTTGAAATAAAAATTGTGTTTCTTTGAAGATCTAAGAGCTTGTATCCCTTGGTTCCAAAAGGGTAACCAAGGAAGACACACTTTCGACCTCTAGGGTCGAATTTCTTCCTACCATTAGAAAGTGTAGCTGCAAAACATAATGAGCCAAAAACTCTCATATGAGCATAAGCTGGTTTTTGGTTAAAAAGAAGCTCATATGGAGTTTTATTTTCTAAAATTGGTGTGGAAAGTCTGTTAATAATGTATGTTGCTGTCAAAACACATTCATTCCAATATTGTAGAGGTAGACCAACTTGAGACCTAAGTGCACGAGCAACATTAAGTAAATGTTGACATTTCCTCTCAACAACACCATTTTGTTGAGGGGTTTCAACACAACTTCTATGGTGAATAATACCCTTTTTATTAAAGAAATCCCTCATATGAAATTCAGCACCATTATCACTTCTTAAAATTTTAATCTTAACTCCAAATTGTGTGTCCACTACATTGTAAAATGATTCAATGCATTTTCTGGTCTCAACTTTGTTGGCAAGTAAATACAACCAAGTGGTTTTGGAAAAATCATCAACTATAGTTAGAAAATGTTTAGAATCATCATGTGTAATTGTGGGACAGGGTTCCCAAAGATCACAATGTATAATTTCAAAAATTCTAGTAGAGACATGAGAACTTTCTTGAAAAGGGAGGCGATGAAATTTTGTCAATGGACAAATGTTGCAAGGCTTGTCATTAATATTTGAAATGTGGTTCTTAACAATAGGGTTAGAAATTAATTTCAACCTAGGAAAAGATAAATGACCAAGGCGACAATGTCATAGGTCAGAACTAGTTACATTATTTGTGGTAGTGTGCAAAGCTGAAATATTTTGGTGTGAGTAATGGGAGAGAAAACTGGTCAGTGCTGAGGGAGAGATGTCTGTGCAGAGCAGATGGTAGAGGCCATTTCTTAGTTCACCCTTCCCAATCGTTATCCAAGAAAGTAGGTCCTGAATAAAACAATAATTTGAAAAGAAAAACAAGCAACAAGTTAGAGAGGTGGCCAACTTTGTGGCCAACAAGTTCTAAACATTCACTAACTTTTGGGGATGACACCTATACAAGGTCACAATTTTATATCTAAAAACTAATACACTATATGTTTCTTCGTGGGAGGATTTATTTCTCAAGCCCATTACTGTATATGAGAAGCTTAGCCTATCTTAATCAAAAGATTTGTTATATGATAATCATGATTATGGTGTAAGATTGTCTTAAAAGTTAATATACTATATAAGAATTTGGCATATCTTCTGGCTTTTATGGATGTATATGATGGCCACTATACGTGTTCTAAAAGTCAAGATGGTGAAATGGTGGCGGATGTTTCTTTTCTACTATTAGGAAAGAGAGAGAAAATGAGTTAATGCGGTGAAATGTTTGGAGTGATGGGGCAGTGGATGTGCATAATGGACACTATGGTATGAAAATTAAATTTACTGCTCTACAATCCATAGGAAGTGATGTTAGACAAGCTTAAATGGTAGTGTTTAAGAGGGGTTGGGCTCACTTGCCACGGGCTGGGCTTGTTCTCCACCCCCCCGGCCTCAAAACAGATCACAACACAAAAAACCCTATCCTAACCCACTACACAAAAGACCCAAACCTAAAAAGCAATTAATAAAAATAAAATAAAATAAACAATAAAAATACTAATAAATAAATTAAAACACACTAATTTTTGGAGTCTCACATTTCACATCATTCGTCAAATTGTCTCCAAATTTAATTTACCTTTTGAGTCCAATAAATATCACTTGTGTGATTCATGTCAACAAGCAAAAAGTCATTATTCTTTTACTTTATTCATTTCTAATTGCTATCTTTATTCAAGTGTTTTTCCTTAAACTAAGCCCATAAGTGCCACTTTTTATTAAAATTTTCAAGATGGTAGGTCGAGCAGCATTTACAGGAAACCAATGGATTCTTTTAAATAATTACATTGGGGTTGTCCATCCACCAAAGGTACCGAGTAAAAATGAGTTCAAAACTTTATTTTGTGAATATATAGTAGTTTTCTATAAAACTTGACATAACATTTCCTGTCCAACAGAGAAATATATAAACTTTGGGAATACCACTAACTCACACAATTAAATAAAAATCATTCAAAACCAGAAATGGGAAGAATATACAGTTTTACGTTGCATCTCCCCCCCTCCTCCTGAAAACAAGAAAAAAGGTTTGGAAGTCCCATCTAATATATCATTGATCAATAAATAGCATTTCAAAATTTAACTCTCATAATTGAATACACTTTTTATTTGTTATAATTGACTATTATTTAACAAAAGTTATTGTGATCACATGATTACTGAGTTATCTATTCTTTCAAAGTTAATGTGCTGCATTACATAATGCACAAAAGTGGCCAGCAATAAACTTATATAAAATTAACATATTTAGAGAACATTGTAACACAGACTTCACAAAGAGAATAAGTGATTCAGACCTTGATCAACTCAAGCAATAGCGTCACAAAAAATTGGATGTGCTCTCAATTAATTCCATAGAAGATTGAATGAACAAAAGATTTGAACAAATCTTTTTGTTTTCTAATCTATCAAAACATGTAATTATTAAACTTCACTAACTTATAATTATCCAAAGATATTTCTTAAAATTTTCTTTTTTTATGCATTAATTAGTTTTTTTTTGTAAGAACTCATATTTTTTTATTAAAAATCTTGTCTCACCCAACTAGACAAACGTGCACGTTGCTCAGTCCTAGTATGTGTGTATGTATATATATATATATATATGAATGGATGTCATTGTAAGTGAAGAGCTATCTTAAGTAACAATCAGCTTCGAAATGCTTACATTTTGCAAAATAAGAGAACAACCCTTAACTGACCAAAAATAACATTTCCAAAGTCTCAAGCACAAATTGAGAACAGCCAAGAATCATAGGACTAAATATGGCAGGTGAAAAGAAAGTGTATAGAAAACAAGAATTTAATGCAACAAAGACACTACATGGAATTCTAGTGTCTTTCTTTAAAAGGAGACTACTCTCCACAGCTACAATCCGCTCCTTGTTATGATTGCTTAAACATACCAATTTTTTTATCCCACTCTTTCTTTTTTTTGATAAGCTATCCCACTCTTTCTCTAGAGTTTCTCCTCACGTTACAGTGACTTCCCACTCCTCAATGGAGATTCCTCCCCATTCCTACAAGTCCACCAGTACACTTGCTTCCACAACTCAGATAAGATGAACATGGACTCTTTGATCTCGCAAACAAGAGCTCTCTCTTGGAAAGACCTCAAGCTCGAACCTGCAGTAGAAGAAGGTAAAAAAAAATAGGAATTGGCACTAGTAGGGCGTTTAGTTGCAACACGTCCATTAAACAAATCAGTCATTCATGCTAGCATCAAAGCCGCATGGAACTTCATACAAAAGTTCCTAATTGAAGACTTAGAAGCCAACTTGTTTCTCTTTACTTTTCAATCGTCTCAAGACAAGCACAGAATCCTCAAACAAGCACAACGGAATTTTAAAGGACATCTGTTAGTTCTTAAACAATAGCCCCTGGCTCTACACTGCAAGAGATTCAACTGAACCATTCAGCCTTCTAGATACAGATCCATGGACTCCCACTAGACCATATGGCACAAGACAATGCTATACATATTGGAAAGGCTTTGGGAAAACTGCTAGAGGTTGAAGAGGACTCACAATTTGAAATTACATGCAAGAAATTTATCAGGATCAAAGTAGAGATTGATATCACCTCTCCACTGCAAGAAGGATTCACTCTTCCTAGAGACTACAACATCAATACGTGGGTGGCATTCAAGTATGAAAGATGGTCAGACTTTTGCTATGCCTGTGGAAGATTAGGCCACTCACAAATCTTCTGTACATTCCTACAATCAATCCCAACAGATCTCCCTTACAGACCATGGCTCAGAGCTGAAGACCCTAATATGTCCAAATCTCAGCCAATCCCACAATTAACCCCAACAATCCAGAGCCAACCAGAAGAAATACACCCACCCCCAGTTCGTATTAGAACAAACCCACAACCAAATCCAAAGCAAAACCCATCACAAGGAATAAATTTCACCAATAAATCATTACAGATATAGGAGCAGCAACTCGCGACACGAAATCAAAAAGGAAAAGGGATAATGACAGATGAGGCAAATGAAAAGCACAAGCAAAGAAGCACAAAATCCCAATAAAAAATTCTTACCTGCGAAAATGACCCAGACGAACTCGACCTTGCTCTTGAAATCTCTTTGATGATCGCACAACAGCCTGAACTCTCATAGAGCCTGACAAACCCAACGCTTTTTCCGACAAGCAGAGGGAAAGAATTACTGTGGCATGGCATTTACCCAGGCATTAATCAATCGGCACCAACTTCACCCAATCTGAGCAGAGAGGGTTTCAATTTCTACACTGTTGATGCAATCCAATCACCAGCTACGACAAAGCCGTGCTTCCCATCACTAGGGAGGAATTCTGTTCTCCAAGCTGTCAGATACGGAGCACCATAACACATTACTCTTATCAAGCGCATAAATGAAGAAGGCCCTTACCATTCACAATGGCAACAGCTCCCATCGGCAGTGCAGGGGTTTAAAGCTAAACAGGCCGAACACAAGGCCCATCACCATTCGGCCTCTCAAAGTGAGCCAAACTTCCCTATCTCTCACTTTATTTTGCAAGGCCAATATATGAGCAACCAAGCACAGTCGGTATTAAATAAAAAATGGAGCCCACAAGCTTAGTCCAGTGCCGAATCCACCATTAGCCCAAATAGCCCTTCATTCGTAATAGAGTCCACCCACTATCCCCCAATGAAAAGCCAGGGAAAACTAGTTCCCCACCCGACTGAAGTTTGGCAGCCCCAGAAGAAAAAACAGCAAAGAAATCAATCTAAGTGTGAACCAAACTCTGAGCCCCCTGAACCCATCCCTGATGACTCTGCTATGGCAAACATGCTAATGGAAATGCAATCTAGTGCCATGGGGAAAACCAAGAAAAAAAAAAAAAAAGGAGCAACCAAGGGTCTCGCCATACCTCAGATCACAATCATAATCCAAAACAGCTGAAGAGGTAAGCTCAAAATTGTCTCTACCAGCTAAATGAAGACAATGGTTTGGAATTTCAGGGGACTCACTCGATCCAAAGCAGTTAGATCTTTAAGGGCAATTCAAACTTCAGGAGCACCTGAAAAATGAAGAAATCCAAAATCTCATGGTTGACAACCTTACATCTCAATACCAGATTCTATCATTTATCAACAACAATCAGAAGACGAAGTCACGCGATCAACTCCATCAATCTTTAATTGAATATACTTTTATTGATTCTGACTATTTATGCCACTAGAAATCTGACTTTTTCGGAACAAATTGAAAATCTCTTTGACAAGCAAATCTTGGAACATGATAACGAATTTCTTAGTGCTCTACCTAGTTAAGAAGGAATTTTTGCAGCATTAAAACAAATCCCAAATCAGTAAGTCTCAGGTCCAGTCGGAATGACAACCCTATTATCAGTAAGTCATCATGGTAGTGCAACACTTTTTTCAAAATGGAAAATTATTGAAACAAATTAACCATACAAATATTGCACTAATCCCAAAAACTCCTAACCCTAGCCTACCTCAACATTATCACCCAATTAGCCTGATAAATGTCATCAACAAAATCATCCCAAAAATTCTGACAAATCGCCTCAAAGCCATGCTTTCTAGAATCATCTCCCCTCTCCAAATGGTTTTTGTGCTTGGTAGAAATATAAAATAAAATATGATGATCGCCCATGAGATGTTTCACCATTTGAAAAACAAATCAAGAAAAAAATGGACTAATGGCAATAAAGTATGACATGGGAAAGGTTTTTGATTACATTGAGTAGATTTTTTTGTTCAATGTGATGGAAGTTTTGGGATTTAACACCACATGGGTAAATCTGCTATGAGAATGTGTAACGACAACGTCATTCTCCATCCTCATCAACGGCTCCCCAAGAGGCTATTTTTAACGCACAGAGAGGGCTCATACAAGGAGACCCCATCTCACCTTTTTTATTCATTCTATGCATGGAATTACTCTCCAGATTAATAGCCAAATTAGAAGCTCAAGTAAAGTTTGAAGGTATCCGGCTAAATAGAAATTGTCCTTCCATTTCCCACCTTTTATTTGCAAAAGATCTCATTATCTTTGGGAAAGCTAATGAATAAAGTGCCAAGTCATATCCAAAATTCTAATGAAGTATCAGGAATGGTCGGAACAAAAAATCAACCTCAATAAATCATCAATTTTCATTACCAGGAACACAAATGCAATGAAAAAAGCCTCGGTTACTCGAATACTGTCATACAAGCTATCATCACCCAGAATGAAGTATATGGGCCTTCCAACTTCTTTTGATAAAGCCAAAAAAGAAAGCTACAAAGCTTTATTAGAAAAAAATAGATGGTTGGAAGTCAAAATTACTCTCACAAGCAAGACAGACAATGCTAATTAGAACAATTACAAGCACAATCCTAACATATCATATTAAAACCTTTATGCTGCCAAAGTCAGTTTGCAATTGATTGAACACTAGTTTCAAAAACTTCTGGTGGGGTTTCTCCAAAGCACAGAAACATAATCTCTCTTTGAGGTCATGAAAATCTATTTGCCAACCAAACAATGCAGGTGGACTTGGCCTTAGATTAATGGAGAACATGAACTTAGCAATGCTAGCAAAAAGGGGATGGAAATTGAGCCAAGTTAATACTGGATTGTGGCATGAGATTTTATCAAAAAATATCTCAGAACAACATTTTTCTCAAAGTCAACTCCAAAATCAACAGATTCATGGTTATGGAAGGGCATCCTAAAGATGAAATTAATATCAAAAGGCAAATGTTATTAAATTTTCAACGATTTATTAGTGAATGTATGGTCGGAGCCTTGGATCCCAACAATGGAATACTTCAAGCCCAAACCTATCCAACAAATGAATGAGGTACACCCACTTTTGAAAGTCTCTTATATCATCACTCATAACCCATACTCCTAGAACATTGAGAAAATGCAAACTTTGTTTGAACAAGATAGCATTGTAGAAATCCAAAAAATTCATCTTCCTCAAAACATTCAAAGGAATGACTCAGTAATCTGGAATCCAAATCAAAATGGGAAACTCTCTGTCAAAATCGCTTACCATCTAGTGGCAAAAGCTACAAGTATCATCTCCCCTCCAAAATTTTCTATTGTCCAATTTCAAAAATATTTGGAGTCTGGAAATCCATGATCATAATAAGCTACTACTCTGGAAAATCATATGGAATATGCTTCCAACGAGGGAAAGAATGAGCAATATTATCCCAAATTTTCAACATGAAAATTGCCCACTCTGCAATGAGGAAGATGAAACAATGATTCATCTCTTCATGGAATGTCCAATTACTCGCATAATATGGCAACAAAGCAGTTGGTCATTAAACCTTACATTACTGCCGATAAATGCAATGACAGATTGGATACAATTGATAATCAACCCAGTTCCAACACTGGGTCTAATGGAGTCAAAGAAACATTCTTTTCAGATTTTTGCAGTAATCGTTTTGGATTTTATATGGAGGCTAAGAAATGATATCGTCCACAATCAAACAACTCTTTCTCTTATGAAAGCCACAATCCAGCTAGAAAAGACATACCAAGCCTATGCACAAGCATGAGAACAAAAGGTGAAAAGTCATCAAATCCTCAAGTGGACACCTCTACCTAGAATCAGTGGATCTTCTCTTTTGATGAAGTGGTAAGAGATTCTTTCTCTACAGCTTCGGCAGTATGCAGGGACTCTAAGGGAATAATTCTGGAGGTATGCACCTCAAAAATCTTATCAACAAATCTAGCCTATGCAGAAGCCGCAACAGCTCTTTAGGTCACACAAATGGCAAAACAATTTTAAAAAAATCCAACAGTTCTGAAAGGGGACACTCAAATTGTCATAGATGTGCTAAAAAAGGAAGCTCCCCCACCAATATGGAAATTATCTCCAATCATAGATGAAATTCGCCAAAATCTACAACCTCGAGAAGATTGGAGAATAACCAAAATTCACGGATCCCAAAACCGGTGTGGGGACTTTGTGGCACAATGGGCTACGACTAATTTTATTTTTGGTCGCATACCCCTTGATATCATTCTTAGATGTATCTTATATATTGACAATGGCAAAGACCCTCCTTGATCCTTTTGTAACCTAAAGTAGTTATAATTTCAATAGAGCGCCTGCTGATTGAAGGAAAAAAAAAAACTCCATTGCTACAAAGTTGGGACTACGGAGCCCCAATAATTCATAAACTAACCAACCGGGTTGATGTAGCCTCGAAAGTTTGCAGATTAAAGAGTACATTCTTAACCATAAGCAACCATGATAACATTGAAAAAGATCCTGTTACGGTGGAAACCAATATCTGCTTCATTCTCTAAAGCAATATATAGCAGCCGCTGAATTTGTTTGGAGTGTTAGCAAGTTTGTATAGAACTAACAGCATGTAGTGAAGACTCCATAATGAGACCCCTAGTGCTACAACAACTCATGTTTTAAACTAGTCACTTTTGTTTTTTATGAGTTACCTATAGGGCTGCAAACGGGCCGGTCCGGTCCGGTCCGGCGATGGACCGAAAATTTTCGGTCCATTATTTTTCCGGACCGGACCGGACATAACACCCAAAGGGACCGGACCGGACCGATAGCTATCGGTCCGGTCCGGTCCGGTCCGCCCTCTTTTTTTTTTTAAATAATTAATAAAAAAATTTATTTAAAATACTAAATTAAATTAAGTGACTTATTAATGTGGATTATGTAATAAACTCAATAAAAAAATATTTTATATGGTCAATGATAATAAATTAGATGAAAATTATATTATTAATTTATATAATTACTATATAATTAACTAATTGATATTATATATTTATTAATTCATAGAATATTAACAAGTGTTAATAGTATATTTAAAATTTTATATTGTTAATAGTGATAGGTTAAATGAAGATATATATAAAATATTGTTAATTTATAGAATATTAACAAGTATTAATAATATATTTAAAAATTTATATTGTTAATTGTACAATTATTATATATAAAATATATATAAAAAATATTTTTTTTTTTTAATTTTTCATTCGGTCCGGTCCGAAAAAACTGTGGACCGTGGATCGGACCGAATGATTTCGGTCCTCTAAAATATGGACCGGACCGGACCGGACCGGTCTAAGTCTCGGTCCGGTCCGGTCCGGACCGAAACGGTCGGTCCGGTCGGTCTGTTCGGTCCGACCGGACCGTTAATCACCCCTAGTTACCTATAAATAAAAAACTTGTTGGACGAGGCCCTTTAAACTCATTAAATAGTAGGTTAGTATCTCTTTTACAGTCATATATAGAAGGAACAAGTCACAAAACGATGTAGGTATCACAGTCACTACAACAAGAACTTTCTTTTTGGATGAAATTTTTCGTCCCAAAAGATTGAGATGTCATCATTGAAGAGAATTTGGGATGAAAAAATTTTGTCCCAAATACTTTGTTGCAAAAGAAATTTGCTTGACCCGTTCTAATAATATGTTTGGATTTGAAGATGATTTGAGATGAGCTGAGATGAGTTGAGATGGATTGTGAATAGTAATGAGATGAGTTGTGAATAGTAGTGAGATTTGTGAGTTAAAGTTGCTGAATAGTAATGAATAGTAGTGAGATGAGTTGAGATGAGCTGAGATGGCTTGCGAATCCAAACAAGCTAAGTCCATTTGAAAAAAAAAAATAATAAAAAAAATCGAGATGAAACTATTATTTCACCCTTAAATACCGTTTGAACATCCCAATCACACTCGAACTTAAAACAATGTTTGAATGGTTAAGATATGAGGCTAGTATTTGAACAATTTAAGTCACATTCGAATGTATTTCATTTCTGGCAATTTTTTTTAGCCACATATAATTTTTTTGCGGCTAGTTCTGTCGCCGCAAAAAAGTATCTTTGACCAAAATTAGGATTTGTTTTTTTTCAACACATTTTCGCCACATATAGGTTTTGTGGAGTTTTGTAAAAGTAGTGTAGTTTATAATTATGTTTGGATTGGAAAAATATTTTTTTTCTAAAATAAACTGTTATTGACGTTTGGGAAAAAAACACAATTTGTTGAATTCAGTTGAAAAGATGATGCTCAGAAAGAGGATAATTTTATAATTCTTTTACTTTTTCTTGGATTTCTTGAAATCCATCGCAAAGAGTCAATTTTTATTATCCTTAGCGACAAACGCAAAAAGTGGGTTATTTGATTGCATCATTTTCTAGAAATTCTAGATTTTTTTTTTACTCTGGGTAGCTTTGCCTTCAACGTCACCTCCATTTTGATGGATTGAGGATACGTTTTTTTTTATGTTTAATTGAATTGAGATAAGTTTAACTTTTTTTAAAAATAATAGTGAATTAAAATGATAGAATGTATTTTATAAGGTTATTTAAGATGAATTTAGTTATGTTTAAATATTAAAATGAATTTAAATATATTTATAAAAAGTTAAAAAAAATTATGAGTCTCACGTGTAAAAAAATATTAAGTTAAAAAAATTATAAGTCTCATGTGTGAAAAGATTTTAAATTACAATAAATTTAATAATTTAATAATTAAATATTTAGATATTAAATTTAATTTAAAATTAAACTGAACATAATTTAAGTTTCAAACGGAGCCTACTCACCTTTAATTAGGATTTTTTGTTTTTGGATTTGTGTTTGCAGTATTTTGTCGGTTGAGTTTTCTCGACAATAGTTCTTGCCAGTGTAACATTTTGTTAATACAAAAAAAGCTAAATACATTTGCACCAATTTTCTGGTTCATGAAATTAATTTAAGATTGGTGGGATGGTAAAAGAAACGAACAGTCATGACTAATTTGTTTGGGTCCATCGTGCATGTGAAATTTATATTTTAATGTGAAATACATCTGTTTAGAGTAATATTACATGTATTTATAATTTTACGCACATGACTTATTTTATTAATTTTTTTTTTAAATTTTTTAGATTGAGATAGATTTAATTTTTTAGATTAAAATGCATGGAATAAGTTTAGATGAATTTAATTTTTTTATGAAAATTTGAGAACGTAATAGATCTCATCAATAATTGATGTAAGATATACTGATTTAGGTTGTCTTTCAAACACACCATTAATAACGTGCAAAAGTTCAAATGAATGCTCAACTCTGCTTAAACTGCTGATCCTATTTTGTATATGAGTCGTGTTATATATAAATTTTATATTCTATATATCACTTAAAAATATATGATTTTATTTTAAATATGAGGATGAAAAAATAAAATTATATTTTTTAAAGAAAATACTACTCTTACTACTAGTTTCTATCATTATGAGTTTTTTATTTATTTTTATTACTTAATAATTAAGTATTTTTTAATAATATTGTAAATTTTTTTATTTTTTAAAATATATTTAAATATATTAAAAAAATACATATAAAAAAATATCAAACAACACTAATTCCAAAATCTCTAACGGAAGCCTCCAGCAGTGAGAGGAATATTGCTCAATTTTTTTTCAGCAATGAGAGGAACACTGCTCATTTTTTAAGTAACGCGGAAACGTGAAGCTTACGTTTTGTGTTTGGGCAAGTTTGACGAGTGAAATGAAAATTTTATGTTTTATTTTAATGTTTAAAATATTATATTTTAGTATTATTGTTGTATTAGAATTTAAAAAAGTTAAATTATTTATTATATTTTATATAAAAATTTAAAAAATATATAATAATAAAATAAAATAAAATAAAAATTTTATATCTCGTCCGATCTCCCAAACCCACCCTTAAAATTTTTGTATATAATTGGCCTGAGCGCTTTGCATTCCTCAATTAGAGTGACGAATGGCTTACCACTCGTACGTAACTCTTTTTTGGGCTTTCTACCTTTCATACCTTCTATCTCTTTCCAATGCACAGAGTACAGCAAGCTTCAACTTGCCAGTTAAAGCTGTAAATCTTGGAGCTTGGCTTGTTACGGAGGGATGGATGAAACCTTCTCTCTTTAAAGGAATAATTAACAAAGATCTCTTGGTAAGAATAGTAGAATACTCTCCATGGTTCAATGTATTAGAATTACACTCACATATATATGCATCATCCATGGCCCAGGTACTGTTTTATGTATTTCAATTCATTTTGACTTGTCAAGATTTTGGGTAAGATTTTGGGTAGAATAGTAGAGTACTCTCCATGGTTCACATAGTTTTGAAGAATATCAAGTGTCATCTTGTCAAGATTTTCCGATTTATAACTGATATGCATCTTAATCTGATTTTGGGTAGGATGGAACTCAAGTTCAATTCATGTCTACGAAGCTGCAGACGTATCTATCAGCAGAAAATGGTGGTGGAACCAATGTTGTTGCGGACCGTACCTCGGCCTCCGGTTGGGAAACTTTCAGGGTAGGTTCTTGATCAACAATCATTATTTAAGCAAAGCATAAATTAATATTGCAATCAATATGTCTCTGGTTTCCACAAAACATGATGCAGTTGTGGAGGATCGATGAGTCTTCCTTCAATTTTAGAGTGTTCAACAAGCAGTTCGTGGGGCTGGGAAACCAAGGAAACACAGTAGCAGTTTCAAATGCACCTGGCGTCTCTGAAACATTTCAAATCATTAGGAAAGATGGTGATCCAAACCGTGTTCGCATTAAAGCAACAAATGGGTTTTTCCTTCAGGTATTTGCTCCTTCTTAAAAGCTATAGTTTGACATCAATTTCCAAGTTGTTCGTTGGTGGGTTTGGTGACCATGTGCCCTAATTCCGACAGGGAATTCCATTTTAACTGTTTCGTGACTTTCCTACACATATCGCAATCTAAGGAAGTGCTAGTCTAGTCATAAATTAGTTTTTATGATGCAGTATATGTTAATATTTATTGTAGATTGTGATATTAAATGTGGATTTATTGAGTGTGAGTTATTATTTATTTTGTTAATCACTACCACAAGTGGTAAGAGTTGGGATTGGTAAAGACCCAAGGGGCTTACCCAAGCTAAGCCTTGAATAGGTACTTGAATGGGTGCAATGCATTAAAATTAATTTAGTGCTATTGGGGAGATTCAAACCAGTGCCATCCCTTTCGGGTGTGAGGTGCCTATCCATTGGGCTAGACATGCCTCATGTCCTTTAAACTATTAATTACCAGTTGAAAAGTCACAATTCAAGAGGTGTGATGTTTCACAAGGTTCCACTTCATTCTCTATAAATAGAGGATGCAACCCACGAATTTTATTAATTTCATACTCTCGTATTTTCAGTCTCATACACAATTTTGTAGAGAAACTCTGAAGGAAAAACGTCATAATTGCTATCTGCAGTTGATGAATTTGTTGTATCTTGGAGGTGAATTGCTTGTAACTCGGTAACAAACACTTCTGATTGGGAGCAATTATCGCCTTAAAGATAGTATTTTACACGACTCAAAGTCGCATTTATTTTTCAGATTACTGTACTCGCTCAAATTTCTTCAACAGTATATAATCAATGTGGGACCATCAATGCAATGTCTTCAAAAATCACTCAACAATCCTGGATATCACGATCAATGTGTTAGTCATTGCTTCCAAGGAATCTGGGATGTCAACCGATCTCAAATGAAAACAGGAGCTAAATTATATTATAGTTTAATCCATTTGATAGGCTAAGAAAAGTATTAATCATAATGCATCAAAATCAGTTCAAAAGTTCAATTCAACTATATCAGTTCAAGGAACAAATGCTGAAAATGCCTTAATGGCATTGCTATGGTACTTGTGCGTTTGAAATAGGCAACATCAGGAGTGTCGGTAACTGCTGATTATGGAGGCTCAGGTTGGGAAGATAGTAATCCCTCGGTCTTCAAAATGACCATAGTCAGGACCTTGCAAGGCGAATACCAAGTCACAAATGGTTATGGCCCAGATAGAGCCCCTCAAATTATGAAGGTAAGGATTTGAGTTTACATGTACTGATGTACAGATATGGAAGTTAGTAATCAACCTTGAGATAGTAATATCAACATGAGCCTTTTTGGAATTGATTAGTAAACTAATAATGCATTTTTTTCATCCCAGGATCACTGGAACACTTATATCACTGAAGAGGACTTCAGTTTCATGTCATCAAAGGGTCTGAATGCAGTCAGAATTCCAGTTGGGTGGTGGATTGCACAAGATCCGACACCACCAAAGCCTTTTGTTGGGGGCTCTCTGGAAGCCTTGGACAATGCTTTCACATGGGCTCAGTATGTAAAAGTGAATCATGCCACAGATATCTAGTAGACTAGTGTTAACTATAAAATGGATATTCTGTGCTTTTGGATATAGATCTGATTAGTGCAGAACAAAGTTTGTAACAAGTACTATAAAATGATTACTTCTTTGGACAATTATGCAGGAAATATGGGATGAAAGTAATTGTTGACCTGCATGCAGTTCAGGGATCACAAAATGGAAATGATCACAGTGGGACAAGAGACGGATATCAGGAATGGGGAGATTCCAATATACAGGATACGGTGGCAGTCATAGATTTCCTAGCAAAAAGGTTTAGTAAATTCTCCATTCTTGCTTACTAAAAGTACCATAACTGTGATTTCCTACTCCTGTTTTTGGACAAAATGGTTTGAGAAATGCTTCCTCAGAGTGACAGGTGCAACAGAGATAACTCAAATTGAGAGCAACACTGATCAGCTTTGGATGTTGCCTTTGTGCAGATACGCCAACAATCCAAGTCTTGGGGCAATTGAGCTAATCAATGAACCTGTTGCACCGGGTGTGACCCTAGATAACCTTAAAAAATATTACCAAGCAGGTTATGATGCTGTAAGAAAGTACACATCAAGCGCTTATGTGATCCTCTCAAACCGACTGGGACCTGCAGATCCTAAAGAGCTCCTCTCATTTGGTGGAAACCTCAATCGTGTAGTCATCGATGTGCATTACTACAATCTCTTTTCAGATACGTTTAGCCAGATGAATGTACAACAGAACATCGATTACATCGACAACCAGCGAGCTTCAGAACTCAGCACAGTGACAACTTCCAATGGCCCCCTCAGTTTTGTTGGTAAATACTAAAAATCCAATTTACCTTTATAAAGCAATCAGAACTGTCTTTAAAATTGAATGCTCACCTTAAAATCTCTTGATTTCCTTGTATTTTGCAAATTCATTAATCATGTCATTCCATGCAAACTCATAAGTTGAGTGGTGGTGGGGGGTTTTGCAGGGGAATGGACGGCAGAATTTGCGTTTAATGGGGCATCAATGCAAGACTACCAAAGATTTGCACAAGCTCAACAAGCGGTGTACGGGAGTGCCACTTTCGGATGGGCGTACTGGGCTTACAAGTGTTCACAGAACCATTGGAGCCTCAGGTGGATGATAGAGAACAACTATATAAAGCTCTAGATTCCTGCACTGACAACTTGCTTATCTATCTGCTTGATCAGATTTCCCTTGTAAGGTTTAAATAAAGCCATATCTTGGCTTAGGCAATAATGCTTTTTATACTGAGGAGGGCGGAAGTACAATGTAATATTTATAATAAGAAAGTAAAACGTTCCAAGCTTTGGCATTTGACATGCTCTTTAGTGATACTAAACTTCAATGTTCAATGATAACCATGGTTCTTCAGCCAGCTTGTCTCCAGTTGAGGCCTGCTCGAGAGAAATCCATGTCTATCCTTGTTATCAATGACTGGTCCAAAACCAGTGGTTCGCTTCAATTTCCTTCAAAGCAGGGATTCACCAGAGTAAATTGTAATGGACTCGAATCTTCTTATCATAACTTTAAGGGACGTATTAGGCTGAGTCAAAAAGAGAGAATCTCCCAACGTCTAACTTATACTATTCAGCATGCTTAATGAACTTGAAAAATGGGAAAAGCAACTGATGTGGTAGTTTTGCCTAGGCTAAATTTGATGTATTCAACCGCAGGGGTTTGTAGTTATAAGAGAAAAATACACTTAATCCTACAATTAGTAGGCCTTTCATACTTAGTCAAAAAAAAAAAAAAAAAAACAGAAGAAGAAGAAGTAGGCCTTTCATACTTTTGCATCCTGAACTAGCAACACTGAAATGCATGGTTAGGGTTGTAATCGGTTTGGTCCGACAGGTCACGGATCGAAAATTTAGGTCTATCATTTTTTTTGGACAGGACCAGACCATTATTTATCAATCCAGTCGGTCCATGAACATGTTTTTTCCTCTTTTGTCTTTTTTTTTTTTACAAAAAAATTAATACAAAAAATTAATTAAATTAGTTAAATTAAAATTAAGTGATCTTTTTAATATTTTATATATGGTTAATGAATATTAAATAATTTCAATTATATATGGTGGTTACCCCTTGGATGAAAATGACATAATTAACTTATATAAATGTTATATAAAATAATATTATATATAAAATATTTAAATATATATACATTCGGTCGGTCTCGGTCCGATCCAAACAATCCATATTTTGAGACCGGCCAATAAGGGCTCGTTTGGGTAGTGAGATGAGATGAGATGGTTTTAGATGAGTTGAATAAAATATTATTATAATATTAATTTTTAATATTATTATTGTTTTGAGATTTGAAAAAGTTGAATTGTTTATTATATTTTGTTTGGGAATTTGAAAAAGTTGAAATAATGAGATGAGATGATATGAGGTGAGATGAGATAGTTTTGAATCCAAACAAGTCCTAAGACTATCAGTCGATTTTTCCTGTTCAAATTAAGTCTTACAGCCCTATGCAGGGTGTTGAAAATGACATTTTACCAAGGGTGAAAACTTGACCATTACCCGAAGTCTAAGCAGAATCACTTCTTTTAACCATTTTTAGGATTTCAGATAGTGATCTTGAGGTCCCAATTGTGATTAAGTCTAAGTGGAGGATTAGTTGACATATCATTTCCAATTAATTTTATCCACTCTGATCACCTAAAACTCGACTTTTTTTATTTTTTTGGATAACCAAAGATCATTCATTAAATCAAGTTCTTACAAGAAATTGCCTATCGAGCCAAGCAGCTTGAGATACAAAAGAAAGATAAAAATCCCACCACATAACTATATCCTCTGCATGCATGCATATCTTGCTAAAAGATGAGCAACCTTGTTACCTTGCCTATTTACATGCAAAAATTTCACCTCCAGAAAATTTTGAATCAATTTTCTAATATCATCTTGAATGTAAGCAAAATCAGTTAAGAATTTTGAAGAAGAGTTCAAAGCTTTCACAAGGAGAAGACAATCAGTTTCCACCATAAGCTTGGAAATTCCCCATTGAGAGCAAATCTATAATCCTCTTAACACAGCCGTCACTTCTATAAATTTTGAGGAAGAGACTGCATTTTCCAGCTTACTACAAGCAGCAACAAGATTACCCTCATGATCTCTTAAAACCACTCCTATACTTGCCTTTTCTATTTCACCAAAAGTAGCACCATCCACATTCATTTTCAAAACACCATCAGGAGGTGGATTCCAACATAACACTCTTGGTGCATCTCGGCTAAAACCATAAAAAACCTGCACTTTTTAAAATTTAGATTGAATAGATAAAGTTGTAGTAACCACAGAAGAAACTTGAAGAACAACATCCTCATAAATAAATTTGTTCCTCCTATACCAAAACCTAGGGCTAAGCAAAAATACGACAATCCGACTCCAAATCCTGCTCCGCTCCGACAATCCGACTCCGATTCCGCTCCGGCTCTGACTTGTCAGAGTCGAAGTCGGAGGTTTTTTCCTCTTGGCAGTCGAAGTCGGAGTCGGAGTCGGATCCATGGATGAGCCGACTCCGACTCCGCTCCGATCCGCCTCCGATCCTCTGCCTCCGCCTCCACCTCAAAATATTATACATATTTTATAAAATATGTGTTTTTCTATATATTAATCATTTAAATTTTATACAACTATATCTTATATAGTTAGTTAAACTCAATAATATACTAGTTAAATAATATATTTATACTATAATATATAGACTAAATTGACTAATAATAGTTTAGTATATGACTATATGTAAATATCATACTATTACAAATTTACAATATTACTACCATGTAACACTAAATTACTAATGTATAAATATAATAGCATATAATACTAATAACTAATGTATATATAATATACTATAAACACTAAGATGAATAATAACATCGACATGTAATATTGTAATACTAATGTATAAACACTAATCTATAAATTTATAATAACATATAATACTAATGTATAATAACTAAAGTATTATTCATATAAATTACTAATAGTCTAATAGTATTAATTACTATATATAAATTAGTAAACCACTTTAAGCCTATATATAAATGACTATATAAATTACTGTAGTATCAATTACTAATACTATATTACTATATGATACTATTAAGTTATTAACTATAGTGATATACTAGTATTAGACATTAAGTGTACTAATACAATCAGTGATATAGTCAGTATAATATTTATACTAATATTATTATTAATTATATAGTTATACTAAATTAAAATCACTATAGCAAATACTAATATATAATTATGCTAATCACTATAACTAATACTAATACTAATATAGACAATAGTTATAACTTATAGTATTATAACTATACTAAATCACTATAACTTATACTAATATAGTTATACTAAAATTTAAATCACTATAAGTAATACTAATATAGTTATATTACTATAGGATACTATTAACTATGGCGATATACTAGTATTAGTATACTAATACTATTAGTGATATAGTTAGTATAATATTTATACTAATACTAATATACTAATACTATTATATAGTTATACTAAATTAAAATCATTATAGCAAATACTAATATATAGTTATTATAATCACTACAACTAATTCTAATACTAATATAGACTATAGTTATAACTTGTAGTATTATAACTATACTAAATCACTATAACTTATACTAATATATTATATAGTTATACTACATCACTATAACTTATACTAATATAGTTATACTAAATGACTATAACTATAACTATATATATTATATAGTATTAATATCACTATTAGTATAATATATAGTATTAATAATAACTAATAGTCTAATACTAATATAACTACTAGTATAACTAATATTAATACTAATACTAATATACTAATACTATTAGTGTATTACATATATTTATATATATTAATATATATATCAAGTATATTAGTGTATTAATAATATTTCGTATACGGTGTCGGTGTCCTTTTTTATAATATTCATATATAATAATATATATCATATATTTTTTTTTATGAATCTTCATATATATATATATATATATATATATAATATAAAATAGATTCATATTAATTAGTATATAATGTATATTACTATAGTAACTATTCATTATAGCAAAAACGGCGCCGTTGGAGACCTGGGAGTGGGGTACTGAATTTAGGTCTGGTGCGGGTTCCCGAATGAACTTCATTCTTCAAACTCGCGCAGCGCCGTAGCCCTCTCTCGCCAGTCGCCCTCTCTCTCACGCAGCCCTCTCTCTCGCAGCTCCTCTCGCGCCGGTGCAGCTCTCTTTCACAACCCTCTCTCGCACAACTCCTCCCTCTCGCTAAACCCGTCCCTCGCGCAGCCTTCTCGCAGAGCCCCTCTCTCGCGCAGGCACAACCCTCCTCTCACGCAGCTTATCCCTCGCGCGGCCCTCTCGTAGAGCCCCTCTCTCGAAGTCTCGCGCAACCCTCCTCTCACGCAGCTCCTCTTGGTAGGTTACCCAAATCCATCTCTGTTCTTTAATCAAATTTTTGAGGTTGGTAATGTTGATTTTTTCAAATCTTTGAGGTTGGTAATCTATGAGTATGAGATAGGAACATCCACTCAATTAATGGCAAGGATTAATTTTTGTTGGCTCTATAATTCATTCCTAGCTGTACGAATAGCCTGATGTAGAAGGATTTGAACATGGAAAGCTAAAGACTTTGCAGCTATTCTGAATAGTGAATACTGATTTTGATGTTTTTAATTTCACTCTATAAATGATGGTTTTAATTGTATTAGGCAAACAACATCTTGCTGTCAGTGGTTTAGTAATTTTATATGTAATTTTTATATGTAATTTTTGATGTTGTTTTAGTGCCAGTGGTGTTTTCGTTCATGTTGTTGAATGTTGGGTCTGATTTTTTTTCTATTTTTCTGTTTTAGATGAGTATATATTTTCTCAAATATATTAATGTTTTAGTGATTATAAAACATCCACAAGTTGAGTTAATGAGTTTGTATTATGCTTTTGGGGTTATGTTCGGCTGTTTTAGTGATTGTCTTAACCATACTATTTTGTTTGTTTGTTGTGTGTTAGTTCTTAAATCATGAATATAGAAGGCAAAAACACTACTACATCCACAGCTGCATCTTCTCCTGGCATCCTAGAACAACCTATTGATGCTCCTTGTCCCATAGTTGAAGAGTCCAGCAGACCAATAGAATCTTCGGTAGGCACTCCTAGTGCCTTCTGTTCTAACCCTCGCCCTCCACCTGGTAGTGGAGTTCCTAAGAATAGGTCTTTAGTATGGGTCCACTTCACAAGAGTGCCCTATTGTGATTCCGAAGAGCCTATAGCTACTTGTAACCATTGTGGGAGGCAATGGAAATGCCATCCTAAAAGGCAAGGCACTTCGGCCATGAAAACACACATCCAACTTTGTCCCAAAAACCGTAAGAGTAAGTTGGAATAGACTCAAACATTCTTAGTCCCGGAAGCAAGAATTGAAGGTCAAAGGGAGAAGAACTTAGGGATGACTAAGTACAATGAGAAAAAAATCCGTGCAGCCCTTGCTAGGATGGTGATAGTGGATGAGTTACCCTTTAGGGTTGTTGATGGCCAAGGGTTTCAGGAATACACTAAATCCCTTGATCCTAGGTTTCCAATTCCTTCTCGATTTACCATAATGCGTGACTGTATGAGGCTATTCTTGAAAGAGAATGATAGCTTGAAGAAAATATTTTTGACCACCAAACAAAGAGTGTGCCTGACCACCGACACTTAGACTTCTATCCAGAATATTAATTACATGTGTGTGACTGCTCACTTTATTGATAGTGATTGAAAGTTGCAGAAATGAATCATTTCATTTGTTCGGATTAGCGACCACAAGGGGGCAACGATTGGGAGGGAGTTGGAGGAGTGTATGCTTGATTGGGGCATTGACAAAATTCTCACAATTACGGTGGACAATGCTACCTCTAACGACTCTGCTATTGATTGGTTGAGAACAAGGGAAATAGGAAGTGAAGATTGTGTTGCAGCTCACGAGTTTATTCACATGAGGTGTACGGCACACATCTTAAACCTTGTTGTGAGTGAAGGTTTGAAAGATGTTGATGACTCGATCATAAGAGTCAGAAATCTGATTAAGTATGTGAAGTCTTCTCCCCAAAGACTTGCCACTTTTAAGTCTTGTGTTGATAGGTCAAAAGTGTCATGTTCTAGTTTCTTGTGTCTTGACGTGGCTACTAGATGGAACTCAACTTTTCTTATGTTGGACGTGGCTGAGAAGTATCAAAAAGTCTTCCAACTTTTGCTTGATGAGGATCCTTACTCACTAGTTTATTTGTCTAAGGATGGGCATGAGAAAAATGGTCTAGGAGCTCCTGGGGCTGATGATTGGGAGACCAAAAGAAACTTTTCGAAGTTTCTTCGGGTATTTTATAATGTCACCCTGCGTATCTCTGGTATACTATATGTCACATCAAATTTGTATGTCCAAAAGCTCATTAATATTCATAAAAACTTGAATACTTTTTGTAACAGTAGTAATCGACGCTTGAGTTCAATGACATTGAAAATGAAGACAAAGTATAATAAATATTAGAGTGATCTTGAAAAAATAAATCGATTGTTGTTTGTTGCTGCCATTCTTGATCCACGATACAAATTGGTTGCTCAAGCATATTGGTTCAACAAAATATTGGGCGATGAGAGGGGTGAGGAATTTGTTGTACTCCTCAAGAGGGATATGGAATATTTGTATAAACAATATGTACGGTTTTGTGGTGGTTGTGTAATTGGGTCTAAGTCAACTCGGAGTCGGAGTGGTGAGACTAGTGCATCAATGGGGAGTAGTAGCAATACCTGTAATGATGATGATCCCATGGACTTTTTGATGGGATTCCATAAAGATCGAAAATCAGCATCCTTGATGGATTATAAGTCTGAACTAGAACGGTATTTGTTGGAGGATGTTGAAGTTCCTACAGGGAATTTTGAAATTTTGGTATGGTAGAAAGTCAACTCAAGCAAATATCCGGTTCTTGCTTTAATGGCAAGAGATATCTTGGCCATTCCGATCACTACCGTTGCATCTGAGTCGGCATTTAGCACAGGAGCTCGTGTCCTGGATCCATTTAGGAGTTCTTTGGCTCCTAGAACTGTCGAAGCTCTTGTGTGCACGCAAAACTGGTTGAAGTCAACTCCTATATGCTTGAGTCAAAATTATACAGATGCTATTGATGATGCGGAGAGTTATAAGTTAGACTCAGGTAATGTATTTAGAGATTTTTTTAAGTTGTTATATATATTGATTTTGACATTTTCTGATACTAACCTTCTATACTTTAACATCTTAATGTAGAATTAATCACTGGTATGGCCAACTTACTTCGTGAAGATGATTGACATATTGGACATATTGAGCCTTTGAGGTTTGATTTATATTTACTTTTCAAAGACAACTCTGCTATCTACTTATACTTTGTTTATACCATAGGTCCATATTTATTTAAGTTTCCGAGACCGTAGTTCAAAAAAACTAAATGGATCCATTCCTCCTAATAGGCTTTTTGAAAATATTACAATTATGTAAGATTTTGCATCTTCCTAATAAGATGTAATATACATGTTTTTTATGTTTGTTTAAATTTATTTTTCATATGATATTAAAGTTGGGTTGTTTTCCTTACTAATATTTTCATTTTTTTTTTTCAGGCACAACTTGAAAGTTGGAAGTTGGAACATTTGGAAATTTGTAACATTTAATATATTTTGGTTCATTTGTTGGGCATTTAGAAGTTTGTAATTTATTTTATTTTGGTGCATTTGAAAGTTTGTAATTAAATATTTTATTGTTGGAACATTTATTTTGGTTGGCTCTTAGAACCTTGTTGGATTTCTTTTGTTGTTAGAATGATGTGGATATTAGGATATGGATGATGAGAGTACATGTAAAAATTAGACTTTCTTTTTAATTTTTGAATGCATGTTATTGTAGTAGTGGTAAGTAAATATTATTATAATAGATGTGGATGATGGATGGTAGGTGTGATATGTGGATGTTTATTATAGTGATTAGTATTTAGTTGGATGTGGATATTAGGATATGGATAATGGATGATGTGGATATCAGGTTTTTGATTTGTAATGCAGGTTTTTGTTTGCATGTTCTTTTAGTATAAATTATAATGATAACATTAGATTGATATTGCATGGTCTTCTATTTAGTTTAGATTGTAATATTGAGAAAATTGAAATTTGAAAACTCACAATTTTTTTTTTTAAAAAAGTGGGTCAAATATGAAATTAAAAAAGACAAAAAAAAAAATCCGACTCCGCTCCGACAAGTCGGAGTCGGAGTCGGAGCGGATAATGTACATCGCGGAGTCGGAGTCAGAGGTCGGATTCGACCTCCGACAAAATCGGAGTCGGAGTCAGAGTCTGGGCCCTCCGACTCCGAAACAGTCGGTGCTCAGCCCTACCAAAACCCCAAGCAATAGCAATAAAAATCAAAATCTTCCTCTATACCCTTTTCCTTCACTGTCAGTGCTAACTCCCAAAAGGACCTCTCATGTCCTAAATCTCTCATCGAAGGCAAATATTGTAGGCATAAACTGTTTACATCTGAACAATAAAACAAAGCATATGCAACATCCTCATTTTTGTTATGATAGAAAACAATACATCCTCCCTCAAAATTTTCTTCCTCATCAAATTTTGGTAAGTTGGCAGATTTTCTTGACATGCCCTCCAAGTAAATATCTTCATCTTCTTTGGGATTTTCAATTGCCATAGACACTTCCAAAATGAGGTAAATTGATTTTCTCTTGACCCTTCACCTTCCATCTGAGAAGTAGCAAGCTGAAGCATTTTATATCCACTACAAACTGAATATTGCCCATTCTTTTCGGATGCCCAATACCAAGAATCAGCTTGAGTAATTGACACATTAATCTTCAAAATCTGAGACACAACCCTTGGATTGAAGAGAGCTCTCAAGGTTTCTACATTCCACCAACCTGTATCAGTATCAAGTAAATCATGTACTCTCAGACTTTCTTGACTAGCAATCTGGCTCGCCTCTAGATAATCTTCCTTTTGGATTCCTGTAATCCAAGAGTTTTGAAAAACCCTTATTAGTTCCCCATTTTCCACTCTCCACAAGTAGTCATATTTTAACAAATTAAGAGCACTATAAATACCTTTCCAAACATACAATGAATTAAATCCAATTTTAGAGTCAAACAAAGAACACTTTGGAAAGTACCATGCTTTAAACATTTTGTGGAGAAGAGAACCTACATTAGTATGTATTCGCCAACCCTATTTTGCTAGGAGAGCCAAATTAAAATCAGCAAATTTTTGAAACCCATCCCACCTCTAAATTTTGAATCACAAAGCTTCTATCATCCAATCCAATGAATCTTTTTCCCTTGAGACTGATTCTCCCACCAGAATTTAGCCATCATCATTTCCATTTCATTACATAACACCTTCGAGATTGACATAGCTACAGCTTTTAGAAGCACTTCCCTGCCCCTTTTGATAACATATTTCCTTGCCACATTTTAAGTTCTTGCCACAATCGTTGCTTAATTCCAGAAAAGGCTCTCTGTTTCGATCTTCCAACCATTGAAGGAAGTCTCAAATACTTCTCAAACTACTGTGTATTACTACCTCCCCACATTTGCAAAATATCCGCTTTCAAATTCTCCTTTACATTCATACTAAAAACCATTGAAGTCTTCTCTTTATTTATACACTGGCCAGAAGCTTTTTCGTATGTATTCAAGAGAGATAGAATTTTTGCAGTAGTGGAGACCTCAGCTTTACAAAATATGACACTGTCATCGGCAAATAACAAGTGATTCACTTGTGGAGCTCCTCTACATATTTTAACCCCATCAACCATCCCCTAACTAGCATTCTTTTTCAACAAACTAATCAATCATTTAGTACATAAAAGAAACAGACAGATGATCCCCTTGCCTGAGACCCCTAGTAGGAAGAATTAAACCTTTTGGATTTCCATTCACAAGAACTGAGAAACACTTCATAACCAGATCAATCAAAATTTGAGCAAAACCAAGAGCCCTCATCATTTCTCTTAAGAACCCTCACTCTACTCTATCATGAGCTTTACTGATATCTAGTTTGAGAGGCATGTACCCCTTCTTCCCCTCTCTTTTAGTTCTAAGATAATGTAATAGTTCATAAGCAACTAAAATATTATCCTTAATTTGTCTCTCGGGAACAAATGCACACTGAGTTTCAGAAATAGCCGTAGGTAGAATTTTTTTAAGCCTATTTGCAATTACTTTTGACAAAATCGTATAGAGTACATTGCAAAGGCTAATAGGCCTAAAATCAGCCACTCTCAAAGGATCATTTGTCTTAGGGATTAATGTTAGAAACGTGTGATTTAGATCCCTAGGAAAATCCCCATGATTCAAAGCATTCAAAACAGAACTAGTAACTGATTTACCAATCAATCCCCAATATTTTTGAAAAAAGACAGGGGACATACTATCAGGTTTCGGAGCCTTAGAGGGGTACATTTGCTGAATTGCTTCTTCCACTTCCGCTGCCACATAAGGAGTAGTTAGAACCTCATTCATCTATGAAGTGACCTTTACTTCCACCCCTGATAAAATCTCATTCATTTCAGTATGAAAAAACCCCACGATCAAGTCATCCATTTGGTCCCCTCTCCTCCAATTGCCATACTCATCTTCAGCCGTAGAATACGATTTTTCCATCTTCTATCATTAGCTTTATGATGAAGAAACCGGGAATTATTATCTCCTTACCTAAACCATAACACCCTTGATTGTTGTTTCCACATTACTCCATCCCTCTCGAGCCACTTTTGAACATTCTCACGAGCAATTTTATGAATAGAACTTTGTTGTCTTCTTTATTCCACCTCTTCAAAGCAATTGCACAATTAGAGATTCTGTCCATAACCTGACTCAAAGAAATTACTCCATCTCCACCATTCCAAGCCTTCTCAACAATACCCGAACACTCCCTTTCCCCCACCCACATAGCTTTAAATCTAAACGGCATTTCCCCCTCCTTCTAATCAGCCCACCATTAGTATCCAACCATAACAGAATATGATTAGAATAGGCAACAACACCG